>NW_012026816.1:1872853-1957114 GCF_000956235.1 Wasmannia auropunctata
AATAATAATAAAGATACGATAATAAATTTCGCGCAGTTTAGTCAAGTGTTACCTGTTTGTTTTCGAAAGGGCTTAGGTTAGACCGGTCTATTAATCGATTATTCGGCAGAAAATGTTTCCTCCTGTTTTTTGAATAAATCCAGGCCGTTTCATTGCGGACACTTTCCGAGACTGTCCTCAACCGTCTGGCACATTGGGCATTGATTGGGTGAACTGGAGCCCGATCAATTAAAATTTCTCAGAGAGTTTTAAAGTTTTCTCATGAAACGGTGATGTTGATATTTCTTTCGATGATTCTTTTTCCCCTTCAACCATTCCACTACCGCTACACACACAAATATTTTGGTGCTGACAGACTGATTGTGAGAGTCTGAAAAAGAACAAACCCCTCGGCCGGATGAGAACACGGTAGTCGCGGCTAAAACGCGCCTAGCGCTAAACACGCCAAGCGGAGCCAGCGCGGAGGCGCTAAATGGGCGGTCGCGCTCTAGCGATAGCTGATGATAACCGTCGGCGGCCGGCCAATCGGAGGCGAGCGACGGTCATCGCGGGAGCCCATTTCCGCGTACGGGTACGGGGCCTCTCGTAACTCGTCGTACTACACGGTATACCGCCCGCGTATACAACCGATTCTCCGCGGATTGTTTACAAGCGCGCGCGCTCCGGGGACCTCTCCTCTCGCGTACGTGCGCGGCGTATATACACGGCGGGCGGGCGGCGTGTGCATTTAGTGAATCGCGCAGCAGCGTCCCGCGGCAGCCAGCCAGCCAGCAGCAGCGACCGTGCGCCCGTGGCCGCCCGCGAGTTCTCCCGCGAGGGATGTGCGCGTCGCGACGCGTACCCTCCAGTAACCCCCGTCGTCGCGACGCGATAGCGGGGCCCGCCGCCGACGCCGCCGACGCCGCGGCGTAGTATTCGTGTGTGTGCGTAGTATACGTTGCGTGACCCACTTGTTGCGTCTAGGTTATGGCGTTATAAACAAAAATATGCTGCGCACAATAGACGCGTCCGCAGGTCCGTCGTGAGCTCTCGGCTTACGAGCGAGAGCTTAGCTGCCCCGGGGGCATGGAGGCGGGTCCGGGTCTGAGCCTATTCCAGGGCTCGGAGAGCATACAGCTGAACGCGGCGGCGCAGGTACTCGAGGAGGATGAGGAGCAGGAGGCGCAGGAGGACCATAGGCGACTCGACGACGAGGTAACGTTTTTTTTTTCTTTCCCCCCCACGTCTCTCCCCGAACGGGAGTAAACGCGGAGTGTTGTTTCCGCTGGCGAAAAAGAATACTCGCGCGGAAATCGTTTGCCCGCGAAGAATACTCTTTCGCTGTGGAGAGAGAGAGAGAGAGAGAGAGAGAGAGAGATTTTCTGTCGTATTTTTTTTTTGGTATTGCGCTTCACAAGAAAGGTGGAAATCGATCGACAAGGCCCACCCCCAAGTGTGTAGCATTTTGTCGCGGGAAACTTTTTCGAGATACCGCTGTCCTCTACCGCTGGGAGACCGATTTGCGGGATCCACGTGTGTAGAGATAGTTTCTCGAACAGTTTTTATTACGGTGCACGACAGACGGAAAGAAGCAGTTGAAAGTTTATCTCATAATTTTGTCACAGAAAAATTCATGTGTTGGTGGCATGTATTATTGTCTGGTATGATAGTAGAGAATTGCATGGAGTGTTTTAAGCGTGTCCTTAGGTACGATGCTAAAAATTACTCCGAGATTTTAGCTGCAGAAAGAATTGAATCATATTGAAAGATTTAGCCAATTCAGCAATTTAATTGAATCAGTTCTTTCTGAGATCTCGAAGCTTTTTGGAAAAATTTTAAGGGAGCATGCGTACGAATGAAATTCTAATGTACTTTTTGCCCTTTCAGATCCAGGATCGCCTGGACAAGGAGTTCGACGATTTGGAAAACGATTACGATGCCAGTTCCATCAATAGTAGTCATTATCAGGACAACACCACCAGAGACGCCGAGCGTACCGATGCGATGGTCAACTCCGGCCTGGAGTCGATCACGTCTGCCAAAAGTCAGGTAGCCGTGGCGCATCCGCAAAATGATGGTTTTGGTGTTTACGATCGGGCGGAGAACAATTACGATTGCGTGGATAATCTGAACAATTACGATCGCGTGGATAATCTGAACAATTACGATCGCGACGTGATAACGAATCATAGATCCGATTCCGAGACCGGGATCGCGCAGCCCGACTGCGATTTGTACAGGCAACAAACGGGGACGCCGTACAACAACAATCGTTACAACGACAGTAACAGCATCATGGAGACGCCGTACGAATTGGCGAAACCGCCGACCGGATATCCCCGCAAGTTGCACCCGCCACCGCCGCCGCCGTCGGCGGCCGAGGAGTGCACGTTCGGCGAGAATTACCCTTGCAACTACGAGACGCCATCCAATCATTACAATACTCACATACCCCGGAAATACTCCAATAACGGTATTAACGACGTATATGAAAATAATGTACAAAGTAAGCAGATTCATGAGTTTGGCGGAGGCGACAACGCTACCTCGGATCACATGAATCATTGTTATAAGACTAGTCCGAATGGCAGGCCAGTAGACGACGATGTAGCATACAAATCGGCCGAGTATAACAGTAAGGAGCAATTGGAAGTATTGTATACGGTCAGGATGAGGGAGATTAGTCGCCTGAGGGAAGAGCTGCAGCAGTTGCGGCAGGAGAAGGAGAACGAAAATACCCAAATGAACAGGCAATTGATGCTGTTACAAGCGGAAGCCGAACAAAGCAGCATATCGCGGGATCAGGCGCAACAGGCATTGAGTAAGGAAGAGCTTCAAATTATTTACAGCTTTAAAGGAAATGTTTAGAGCAGTACAATATTTTGACGATGTTGCCAAATGTCCAGAGCAATATTAATTTAACATTTTTTTGCTTATTGTTAGCGATATAATATATAATCAGGTTGATATTTTGCCAATTGTTAATATTTCTTTTTTTTTGTAAATGGAATATGGCTTTCCAAAATTGGTCTTAAGAAATTCAGCTTATACTCTTCATTTCCTTTAAACTCTCCAATTAACCTTTTATAAAATTGGTATATATATGGGATGAGAGTCGGGATTGAACCCGGAACCTGCTGCATGTACGTCGACTGTTTTCACACAGAGCCATGCGTCATCCCAACCGTTTCATTTTGTTAATTTATTTTTAATTTTTAACATTTTTTTTTTTTCCAGTTGATGCTAAGGTTGAGATAACTGGTCTGCAAAGGCAAATGGAATTTGCGAAAGAAAAGAATGCAGTTTTGGAGAAGACGAATCAAAACGTAAGATACAAATCCGCATTCTGTTCTTATTAACATCAAATCCGTCAATGTCAATAAAATTGTTTTTACAGATAACGGAAGAACTGAAAATCGCGAGGGGTTCTGTCATGGACTTGCAACAAAAGATTGCTGTCCTGGAAAGAGCACAGGTGTTGCAAACGAATGACAGGACGCACGAGAAGTTTTTGGAGCAGGCGCAGGAAAAACATGCGGTGGAGATGAAAAATATGCAGACGCAGATAGATGTTCTTACCGGCAAATTAAACGCCAAGGTATTACTGATTTCTTTATGTAAATTGTGTACGTCGTGTGTGTATTTCATACATATATATGTATGAAATACACATGAGGATATATAATATATCCTTTTATATACATATCATATTTGTGTCATGTAGCTGCTCAATAAGGACATCGACAACAATAGTATTTGGGCAAGTTCTCTATTGATTATCTTTGCAATTGCACGTTGCAAAATATATACATTTTCATCATGTTTCTTTATAATTTACACTTCGATTTTTTTTACATGCACAATTGCATATTTTTAATACATTTAGTATATTTTTAATAAGCTGTGTCGTTTTCCTTTTTTATTGCTTTGCACATTTTATGTAATATCCTTTACATAGTTAATTTTGCTTTATTTAAAAATGTGAATTTTTGTTTCATTTAATTTATATTGTTTAAATCTTAATAGGAATCGTCATATATCGCTCTTGAACATAAATTGGACGATGCGCGAAGAGCGCATGAGGCCCTCATGGTAGAGAAGGGTGACACCATGAATCGATTGGCACAGGCGCTGCAAGACAGTCAAACTCAATGTCGCAATCTCATGGCCACTAATAACGCTCAGCAGGTGATGCAGCTGCAGGCGCAAGTGAAAATATTGACTCAGGAAAAGGAAGCTCTGCATAAAAACGTACAAGAGTTACAGGTAATTTATAAGATTCTGCACCAATTTCCTTCTCTTTTAAATACAGATTGTATTATAAGAAATTGATTTAGCGACAAGATCTTTATTTATTAATTATTTGTAGAATAAATTGGAGCTAGCTAAAAACGACGTTGCGCAATACGATTTATTATTGGCTACTACTCTGGAGGATGAATCTGACTCGATCAGACAGATGAAACTGAGCAAACTTTATAATAAATCCAAATCGAAACCCATCGATGACGTCTCGAACAAATTGAGAGGTGAACTACATAGGTAAGTGTCATTTAAATCTTCAGTCCTTATTAGATACGGTGTTAATCTTCCCGTTTATTTTTTATGCGATGATATTTTTGTTTAGATGCTTAGCTGGTCAAACTGCGAAGAGAACAGAAATAAATCGTTTAGAGAACACTCTCTCGCAGAGAGAAGAGGAGTTAGACAAAGCTTT
Organism: Wasmannia auropunctata; assembly: GCF_000956235.1. Classification (NCBI taxonomy): domain Eukaryota; kingdom Metazoa; phylum Arthropoda; class Insecta; order Hymenoptera; family Formicidae; genus Wasmannia; species Wasmannia auropunctata. Next base: position 1,877,550 of record NW_012026816.1, read on the forward strand.
GATCTCACTTGACGCAAGCCGTCAGGAAGCAGCGCAGAATGCCAAGCGAATAAATGAGTTAGAACAGGAATTGAGATCTGTATTAACGGACGAGGCCGTGAAAGCGAACGCGAAAATACAGAAGCTCTCGGATCACCTGAATGACGTGAGGAAACAGTACGAGTTGTTGCGCGAAGAAAAGATTATTTTGGAAAAAAAATTAGAGGAGGCTTTAGCTGTTAATCAGGAGAAGCTTCAAAAGATGCATCAGGAAACTATGGAGCAGCAAGAAAAAGAAGCTATCGATGAGTATAACAACGAGTACCTGGAGATACACGCTAAAGCCGTAGAGAGAGTGAAGCAAGAAGCACAAATCGAAATAGTACAATTGTCGTAAGTGTCAATCATGTTTGTGATAGCTTTTAATCATTCTTTACACATTTCGATAAAACTATATTATTACTAATAATAATAAATGGAATTTTTGTTTTCTAGTGTACAATTAGAGCAAACACAAAAAGAGTTAGATCGTGTAAAAGAAATGTACATAGACGTCTGCGGGACGAAGGAACGATTAATAAACGAGCATAAAAATGAAATTAAAGAGCTGACAAATAAATACGCTGAAATAGAATCGCATCACAAGGACATGGAGAAATTGAAGAGCGATTTACAAACGCAAGTTAAACTGTGTAATAAGTTGACTAAGGAATGCGAGGCCTTTAAAAGCCAAATAATCGAATTGGAGAAAGATCTTGTGCACGAAAGGAGAAAAAAGGAGGATCATGTAAAAAAGATACATTCAGAAATAGAAAGGGGTAAGTGTTGAATCCATACAAAACAAGAGATGCGAAATAACTTATACCGAAATAACGTATACCAATCACGATAAATGTCTTAAATGAGAAGTTTAATTTAATTTATTATTTTAAGCGAAAGAAGAAGCGTTACACGAACTACGAAACGCGCATCCGAATCAAGAGATAAGCCTTCTTCTTCCGGACCATTGTTCCGAACATCTCGAAAAAATTAATCAGGTAAATAAGTCATGTATGTTACATATATTACATATTTATTGAATTCCCTTCGAGATTACAATATTAGCTACAATAATACAATAATATATTCTCGCATCTCTTAATCTCTATCGTTTCACATCCTCTCCGCTATCACTCTTCGCCTACATTCCTTTCTACTTATGCAATATGTTTTTTTCTTATACCTAAACGCTCGTCTTTGATTACTCTCTAACTCTCTCTCCTTTTTCTTCTCTGTACCTTCGTTTTCTATCTTATATAACCTTCCACTCGTTAAGATTACTTCTTTTCTTTTTCTCTTCTATTCGCTTATCTTTTTTATTCTTTCTCTCCCTCTTTCCTTGTCCTCTTTATCCTTCTCTTCTTCCATTCATAATTTTTCTGTCAGCTTCCTCCCCCCTTTTCCTATCCCCTGCAATCTTCTCCAATATGCTTCCGTGATTTTTTCTAACCTAATCTATATTTTCTCTTCATTTTCTATCCATTATCTGTTCTTCCTTTTCCCCTTTTATTCTCTAACCTAACTATTCTCCATTTACTTTCTTCCCAATCTTTTTTCAAATGTTCCGATACTCCTTTTTGTTTCACTCTTCCGTACCATTATCTATTAAATTTTGAATTTCTTTTCCTATCTTTCCTTATTTTGCAAAATCTTTTCCCTTTATTAATCCCTCTCTCCATTCCCTTTCTCGTTTCCTCCAAAGTTCTCTCCTCTTCTCAGTCTTTGAAAACCTTTTATTTCTCCTTCTCAGCCTTCGTTCTTCTTAGAGACTGTATTCTGTACACACCGATGATTGTCGGTGTTGTTGCGCAGCTTTCCTTATATGATAAAAAAATTGCGCAATGATACCGACAATCATTGTCGGTAGCGGGTACAGAATAGAGGCCCAACACATTCTCGCCAATTCACTATCCCCTTCCTCTGCCAGCTTCCTTTCATACTTCCATGTCCTCATTTCCATGCAGGCATAAAATATGTCTTTAGTTTTAAAGTGTCAAAATCGTACGAAAAGTTAAATATTTGAAATTCAATTACATTTATTTTGAAATCTGTCCTTCATACTTCTGATGATATTATTCCGTTGTATTATAGTTGGAGGAAGATTGTAAACGCTTGGAAGAGAAGCTGCAAATCGCTGTGCAAGAACAGAAAAAATTATCCGATTACCAAACCGAATTGAACAACGCCAAATTGAAAGTAGCGCAAATGGAGATCACGCAGGAGTCGTGGAAGAAGAAATACGATAAGGTTGACAGTGAGAGAAAGGATCTTCTCGCAAAAGTTTCCAAATTAGATTTGGAACTGTTGAATTTGAAACGCATCGCGAAGCTGGAAGACTCGGACGACGTCAAATTAAAAATTGTTCGGTTCCAAACGGACAACGAGACACTGAAAAATCAATGCGACAATCTGCTCGGCGAGAAGAATACCTGTAAAGAGAAGATCTCTGAATTGGAAACTGAACTCTTCAACGTGAGAAAAAAAGTTAGCAGCCTCGAGGAAAGGTTACGGAAAAGCGGCGAAAGTAAGTCAGTAAATTCAAAGAGTGAATTGGAGAAAGAACTCTCTCAGTACAAAGATTTAGTCGCACAATTATCCAGGAGTAACTCGAAAGAAGGACGCGCGAGCGAGCTAGCGCTGGAACAGAGGTTGCAACAGCTCGAGCACGAGTTACGAAGCAAGGACGAAAACCTGAGTAGACTGTTGAAAGATTTGGAGAAGATAAAAGACGAGAGAGATCAACTGTTGGTGAAATTGCGCAACCAAGCCAAGCAATTCGAGCAATATGTCAAGAGCCAGAGCAAAGTGTCCGCGGAATTGAATTTGTCGCCTCGTAGTACGAGCGACAGTACGGATTTTCAGAAGATGAAGGAGATTATGGCGAAAGAGATGCGGGAAGGGATGGAGCAGAGAGTAGCGAAGGAGCTCAGAGGGATCGGCGAGCAGAATAGAAAGGAGCGGGAAGAGTTGGAACGAAAGTATAAAATTACCGTGTTGGAGTTGCAGAAGAAGTGCAGCGAGAAGGATCGGGAGATGGAAGCTTTGCGAAAAGAGATAATGACGGAGAAAATGAAGGTCGATCAACTCAGTCAGATCAGTCAGAAAATAGGAAGCAAACTGGAGACCTGCAACCAACAGCTGCAAGCGCAAAAGCTGCGCATCGAGAAACTGAATATGGATCTGCAGACGAAGGAGAATCAAGTGGAGGAGGATAGAAACTACATGGCCGAGATAATGATCAAATGGCTCGCTGAACTGAAAGAGAGCAAAGCTAAGGAGAAGGAGAAGGATGAGGAGATACAGAAGCTGAGGTCCGACGATATAATGACCAAATGCTTCGCTGAATTAAAAGAGAGTAAAGCTAAGGAGAAGGACAAAGATGAGGAGATACAGAAGTTGAGGTCCGTCGAGGGAAAATTGAACAGCGATATCAAGATTCTGCTGGACAAGCAGAGACATCTGATAAACAAGTATCTAAAGGCGAAACAGACCGCGAACAATTACAGGGTGCGTATACGAGAACCAGTAAGTCTAGTGAATTATTTTCCTACGTAAGACACCTCTTTTCTATATGACGCGTTCGAATTTCAGAGCTATGCATTGTCGAATAAGGAGTTTCTGTTGCGTGAATGTAAACGCGTCGAGGAGGGATACAAAAAGGCCATCAAAGAAGTACAACAAAGCTGTCTGGCGCACGACGAGCAGTACGTCGCGAAAGCCAAGAGGCTTGAGCATCAGCATGCAGAAAAAAAGGAACAAATGGGACTTACACTGAAGTACAAAGATAAATGTTGAAGTACGTACGAAATATTCTCTAAATTAATGCAATATAGCTTTTCTCCGGTTAAGATAAAGTAGTAGTTTACAGAGGCTAGATATCTTTTTTTTTTAAATAATTTAAAGCACATTATTGTACAACAGTTTATTAGCGGAGTTTTATGTTAGGGACCAATATACGTGTAAGTAAATCATATAATACCGGTAAAGTTATATTACCGCGTTTGCTTGCCAATCTCGAGTCTCGACGAAGCGGCGGACGTTAAGCGTAGCTCTAAAAGCTATAAACATCTGAAGTACAAGTATCTTAATCGTATTGTAACGGTACTGTATGCATATTATTAGTTGATAGGGAAAAAAAAGCGTTTTTATATTAACCAATATTGTACAGTAGAGTCTCTATTCTGGAGTAATCGTTGGGAACCGTTGGGGAAGCTGCCCCTCCGTATCACTCTTTCTCATTCTATTCATCTCGTTTTGCGGTTACATGACAAATACGTGGAGGAAGAGCGGCGCAAGGGAATGACTGTTCTAGAATGTAGAGAGATCCGCGAAATGAAGGAAAACGGAATAGAGGTGTTCTATTGTACATCACAATTTTGCAAGTCGTCTGCAACTTGGAGGCAGAAGGCGGTTAGTACGCAGGCTCGCGAACAAAAAAGGGAAAGCTTTAGTCACGTGTTTCCGCTGAGCATTATTATGACATAATAAGCAAGACTGGATCTCTTTGTCGGATCTCTCTCTCTCCCTCCCTCCCTTTCCCCTCTTTCTCTCTCTCTCTCCCTCTCCCCTCTCTCTCGCTCGCTCTCTCTCTTTTTTCTTCTTGTCCTCTTACGGAAGTAAGCGCGATAAAGAGAGAAAATCAAAACATAGTTGTTAAGGAAAAACATTTAATCTTTGCTCCTGCCCCCCCTTTTTCTCCTTCCCTCCCGCGTAGCGAACTGAAAATTATCTCGCCGCTCGGTCAACGTTTATTCTCGAGCATTAGGCGTTTGTTTACATATTTTGCGTGCACAGCGCGCTAGGAGGAACATGAATAATATCGGGATTGTACATACAAAATATGACTGACGGAAATTTGCTTTGCATGTTTCATGTTTTGTCTAGAATAAAATTCGGACTGTAATGAACATTTTTTAGCGCGTTAGACAGCAGGACTGAGTAACGAAGATCTACGTTATCTTTAATCTTAAATGACTTGAAAAGTATATTTAAGTACAATCGTAACAATTAGATCTGAAGTATTTGTTCGTATCTTTTTTAATTTTAAAAGTTTGACGAAAATTGAATCTAAGATTGATCTAATCGAAACAAGACACCAAAATTTATATTAAACCAGAATTAAATTCTTCCCCTATTCCCCTCCTTCCCTCTTACTACTTCTCAATTTACTTATTTTATGCAATTGTGTGCAATCTCAAAGAATGGCCAATTATCGTATCGGCTTGTAAGAATCGCGGAGTATAATATAAAAATAAAATCCTTGTGTATATCCCTTTTTATGTGAAGATTTTGGTAAGATTTATTCCGACATCGACGCGTCGCATGTCGTACGTTTAAATAGGTAAACATTAGTTCACCAGTGTCACCACTGGATATAGAGAAGTATTATTAATATTAATTAGTTATTGTATTTTTGTATGTAGAGTGAATTAATTTATTTTTTGTAATAAAGAATTTATGTCGCTGTCGAAGTGTATTGTTACCTTATTTTACTTCGAAAATTGTTCCATGCGTTTTGTAATATTAAAACTTAAAGACCGTATTGCGTTTTAACGTTATAAATCCATTTTACGAAGATATATATATATATATAGTATATAGTTAAGTTATATATATATATAACTTGACGGCGCAATGCGCGACCGAATAAGATACTGCGTTGAAGAGCTGATTTGTTCGTTCCGCGACACCCCGTATATACGAGGTCGCGCGGCGACAGCGAAGCGGGACGGAGCAGGACGGAGTGCTCTGCCGAGACCCGAGTGTGCTACAGCGACTCGCGGAGAGGACGAGTATTCGCCAGTGAGAACGCGGGCTTTCTCGTGGCTGCATCATGTGGCTACGGACATCGCTGCTGCTCTGTGTCGCGGTCGCGCTATGCCGGTCGATGGTCCAGCTGACGCTTGGAAGCGAAATCGCCGCGAACCGGGCTCTCAATCATGACACGCCGCGAAGCAGCAAATACAAATACGAGACCAAGACGTTCGACGTGCGCGTGAGTTATCGCGCACGTGTGCTGATTATTTGTTATTTATGACACAGCTGTATCACTAATTTTCAATCAATTAAAAAACTAATTGACTGTACACATCAATTATTGATTGCGCGCGGGATAGTTATTTATCAATTTCTGTTAATTATAACAAGCAAATAATTGTGTAAACACGTTCCATGTGTATCATTCACGTTAAACTTTCCATTCATACCATTTAACTGAACGGAAGCAAATATCATAAAATATTTTATAATATCATTGATTGATATATACAATTAATATGTATGAAATTAATTATAATTAATATGTATAGTATGAAATAATTATCACATCGTGCATCATTGTGGTACACGAGGTTTAATTTGGACAGTCGCACAAAATCGGCGCGATATGGAACATGTTAATTAGTAATTACGACGTAATTATTAATTAACTTAATTTCTGCTAGACGCACAAAACTGATAAATTATTAAAAATGAAAATTAGACATAAATAAAATTCATTATCAATTACTGCTGGTTAACATTTTACAATACGTTTCCTAAGGTGGATCACTTCAGCTTTGCCGTACAGGACACTTTCAAATTGCGATATCTCGTAAACGACACTTGGCGAAAAACGCAAAATGCCCCTATATTCTTCTACACCGGAAATGAAGGCAGTATCGAAGTTTTCGCAGAGAATACGGTAAGAGCGGTCAGTTGTTCAGACAAGATAATTGATACGCGATATCGCGTTGTGCGCTTAGTTGCAGCGGCTTAATTAAGTGCTGATTATATTTATGTTTTTATCATGTGTTTGTAAATGATATCTTCCTAACAAACACGAAGTTCTTAAGCTTCTCTAATGCATAAACATATTAATTACTACAAAATTGTTATGAAGTAATAGTCCTTAATAAAATATTAATAATATAAACGGAATAATCCTTAATTAAATAATAGTAAAATAGTAAAATTAATAAAATGCAGATTAGATTGTAGAAGATTTTATAATATTTAACAAATAAAATTTCTTGTTTTCTTTTTCGTTGCATTGAAATGGATTTATTCCAATTGAGTAAATCCTAATCGAGATAATTCAGATCTTTTGCTCATGAAATAAATCTTAAAACTAAAATTAATATATTAAATTAGCGATAAGAAAGTAAAAAAATTAGTGAACTGTAGACCACGTCATTAAGGGGTAAAACCACTTTGATGCCCTAAGGGAATTTTTTTTAAAGAAATGCGAAGTGTTTATAAAAATCCATTTAATAATTTATTATACATATATTAAAGTAGAAATTGTATTTTTTTTCAGTTGATATATTAAAAAATGCCGGCTTGACAGCTGATGGACGGGAAAAAAGCGATGGGCACGATGAGCTTATCGTAGCTTGACCTAGAATAATGAAACAAAAAAAAATTAGTTTTTTTAGTCTAAAACCTAGTAGAATACGTAGGATTTTTTCGAAATATTGATATCTCGCTTTTCCGTGTAACTTTAAGTAACGAAATTTTTGGTTGAAAATTTACATTTTACTTTGAATCGATGCCATATCAAAAAAATGCATATTTTTTTAAACGGCTACGTATTCTACTAGCTTTTGGACTAAAAAAACTAATTTTTTTTGTTTTATTGTTCTATGTCAAGTCTACGATAAGCTGTCGTGCCCACCGCTTGATCCTCTTTTTTCAAAGCGCTCCCGCCCATCAGCTGTCAAGCCGCAAAGTTTTTTAATATATCAACTGAAAAAAAAATAAAATTTCTACTTTAATATATGTATAATAAATGTAAATGGATTTTTATAAACGCTTCGCATTTCTTAAAAAAAATTCCGAAAAAGTGTTAAATTTCAGGGTGTCAAAGTGGTGTTCACTCTTTAAATAAAATCAACCTTTAGCCTTTTGTACGTTATCTCATTTCAATTCTTTGACAAGTTATATATATCCTTCGCAGGGTTTCATATGGGACATCGCACCACAGTTCGGCGCATTGGTAATATTCGCCGAGCACCGTTACTACGGTGAATCGCTGCCCTATGGGAACCGGTCCTTCACGGATCCGCAACATCTCGGCTATCTAACGTCCCAGCAAGCTCTAGTCGATTACGTGGAGCTAATCGATCATTTGAAATCGCAACCGGGATATGAGCGCAGCCCAGTCATAGCTTTCGGTGGCTCGTACGGCGGTATGCTCAGCGCTTGGATACGCATGAAGTATCCCCACATTGTTCAGGGGTACGTTTTATCGTTGGACGATAGCGGTACCTTGTTTGTACAGCTAAGAGCACAGAAACGTAGAGGAGACATACCTAAACACATATCCATTTTATGTTAAATATATCTAAATATATAGATATTTAGATATATTTAGATATGTAGATATTTTTATATTTAACGCTTATGCAGCGATAATTGCTCAATCAGATATACACAATCGTAATTGTTCAACAATTATAAATCGTTGACATTAAATCGTAAACATTTGTAAATAGTACTTCAAGATCGGCTCTATCAGGATACATTATTTTATATTTTAATTTTGCGCTTTCCTTTTTAGAGTTAATCGCGATTTAAATCCGTGCAAGAAGAAATGTGAAAAAAGTTTAAACTAGGGTAGAGAATTTTATTATTCATATTCCAAGCCTACGTATATATAAAAAATATGACAATATACATAATATCTGAGGCAAAGATGTACGTACATGCAATAAAATAATATTCTTTATTGGCAACAGCGCGAATTCATGTGAACGGCAACTTATCGCGCCAAACGTTTACAATATTGCATAATATTAAATATTATCGTTGCAGCGCGATTGCGGCCTCCGCGCCGATTCTGCAGTTCACCGGCGTCGTGGATTGCGGGGCATTCGCTCGGATAGCAACGTCGGATTATCGTGTAGCGAATCCAACGTGCCCGCAACTTATCCGGAACGCGTGGAGCACGATAACGAATGTGACTTCGAACGGTAATGTGAAATAAGTTCCCCCAACACTTGGTCGTAATTAATTCACCTGACATTCGATTTTCTAAAATCTTTGCCGCTCTTGCGTTTCAGACGAGGGCAAAAAATGGCTGTCGGACAATTGGAGGCTGTGCGAGCCGCTGAAAACCGCGGAGAATGTCAAGACGCTGAAAGATTTTTTGCAGAATATCTACATCAATCTGGCCATGGTCAACTATCCATACGAGGCTAACTTCTTAGCGCCGCTACCCGGCAATCCGATTAATGTGAGCATCTCTCCAGTTTTGCAATCATAAACTTAATTTCCTCCATGAATCTTCTGGCGAATGTAAAATCGCTTTTTTTTACTGAAAATTGGACAAGATTATTATTTTTAATGTTCTGTGTATACAGAATAATTATAGATTCCAATTAAAATCAATGTGAGAATTTTAAAACTGATGATTTGAACGTTTATTATATGCTCAGGTTTTCTGTCAACACCTGACAAACGCGTCATTAACGGGAAAACCGCTGTTATCGGCGCTTTACCGAGCTGTCAGCGTTTATACGAACTACACCAGGAAGGCGAGCTGCATCTCCATGAAGAATGCGGAGCCGGGCTTGGACGCCGATCAGGGATGGAATTATCAGGCGTGCACAGAAATGGTGATGCCGATGTGCACCGATGGCGTCAACGATATGTTCGAGCCGGAGGCGTGGAACCTCGCAGATTATAACAACACCTGTTTCAAGAAATATTCCGTATCGCCGCAACCTTATTTGGTTTGCGAGCAATACGGCTGTAAGAATTTTATCAATGTATCTAACATCATTTTCAGGTACACAAAATGATATCTATAAGTAAATATTAAAAAATCACTTTGTTTTTATTTTCTATATATTTTTGTTTCTAATTTTATTTCACTTCTATATTATAATATATATTTTCCTTCTAATTTTTATGTTTCTAATTTTATTCTATGTAAATGTTCTCACACTTCTATTTCGATCGATTCATTTTAATTTTGCCTCCGTACCCTGGGATTTTTCATTGCTGAGCCGTCAATAAACTTTCATTTTTCTTTTCTTTTCGCAGCAACGGATTGCTGGATCCGTGGACGAGCGGAGGTGTGCTGCGCAATTTATCCGAGTCGGCGATTGCGATAGTGATCCCGGATGCCGCGCATCATCTCGACTTACGAGAGAGTAACAGTAACGATCCGTACAGCGTTGTCTTGACGCGCAAGTTCCATCAATTTACGATTCACAAGTGGATCCAGGAATATATCCAGGATCATAGAATAGAGGAGACTTTTTAAGTTCGACGCGACGAAAGGTGAAGTAGTTTACTGGGATTATCGGGAATAACGCCTGGTCGAAATTTATCTTCTTTATTTCTCAAATTAAAAATACAAAAACAGGACACATACGTCGCGACAACAATAAATACTCAAGCGCTGCCGTGGACCGGCTACTTTATAACGCTGAACAAAGCGTTGACGAAAACTCAATCGAAAACATGCGCGAAAGCATTTTCGGTGTATCACAGTAATAAATAATAAATGCACATACCTCGTCGGGTATTCTAAAAGATCTACAAGAGAGAGAGTATAAAACGTATTCGGACAATGCGAAAGTTCAAAAATATAGGCGTTCAAAGAACGTCCGACCTTCCCGGACGTTTCTCGCGATATATTTTTCAGACGTTCGCACTGTCTCTAAAATCCTTCGTCACGAATCTAATATCACTATAGCACATAAAAATGGCTACTTCGTCAAATAAAACCTCGTAACTCTAACGCGATTATTTGACACTGATACTCGACATTAATTATAAATATATGCGCCGTATTACTTCTAGCTTTTTATTTACGTAATTTCTTATGCCAAGTTTGTCCGAAGGAATCATGTAGGGAGTGAGTACAAGCGAACAAAGCTACCGAAGAATATACGAATTTCTAAATGTAGAAGAAATTTATCTTTAAGAGAACGTCGTATTTTAAACCGAATCTATAAATATCATGTAAATACGATGTCATGATTTTTTTTTTATATACGTCGATTCTCCGAAATTTTCAAATCTTTCTCGTTCCACAGGTACAGCATTGTTTCTTTTCACACTTTTCTAAATGGACTCGTATTATTTTCTACATTACCAGAGCGATCTCTTTCGAATATTATTAACACGAAAATGTATTTCCGATAATATTTTAACACACGATTTGTAAATGCGTTGGAATGCTCTTTCTATATTATATTATAAATAAAAAATTAAATACTCTTGGATAAAATACTTGTGTCTTCTATGGCGCGTGACTCCAAAGTGATTTCAAACAGAAAGCGTTTAAATAGTTTTATCTACTGTGTCTGTTTGTGTGTGTGTGTGAGATTGGCGTTAAATTATAGTTTCAACCGTAACCACTCAATCGATATAGTTGGACATTTTTCTCACAGGCAGGTTACACTCTGTATAAAAAAAAGTCTCGAGATCTTAAAAAAGTAAGATAGAATATCGCGAAACCGGAAACGGGTGTATATTATCTAATCGTACCAGTCACCGATACGAGTATCTTGCAGACACTCGCACGATTGCGTAAGTCTCTAAGAAAAAATAGATCTACAAAAATGTGAGAGAAGATAAACCTCTGCGTTTCCACGCGGCCGAGGATCCTCGTGTTTAGTGCGGTGTACGTCGATGCGCGGTAGTTGGTCTGGGGACGCCAGAACGGCTTCGCACTTTCTTCGGTTGCACAAACGTTGTATTGTCTATCCCGATGTTGTAAGTGAGATATATGTTCGACATGTCTGGCGGTATTGTCTGCAAATAAAGAGAAATTTTTATATATCGTTATGTAGATCGAAATGTTGGTCATAGAATTTTAAACACCAGAAAAATTCGTACTGTGTCCTTTCTAGGATTAATATGACAAAATGGATAATCTTACGTCTTTAGTATTCCCTGCCGGCGACGCGGTCTGCGCTTTGCGCATGTTATTTCCTGTATACGCCACGCACTTTAGCTGCCACTCGCCTATATCCTCATTCCAGTGAACGTATCTCTTGATCATCGTCTGTAAGATAACACAGAGATACACTTAAACAATATATTTAATATATTTCGTAAAATTAGATTAACTTCGATGCGTTTCGTCGATCGTTAATCGTCATTTTGACTCATTTGAAAATTTTAATCTTTCAAGTTTTCAGTTGATAACATTCTAAGAAAATTTGCGCAACAATATTTTTCACATACCTGATACTGAACGGGAATATAATGATTCACAATGAGATTCTGCAGCTGCAACTCCCTGCCGATTCCCCGTACACCCTCCAGAAGACCCTCCATCTCCCTTTGGTGTTCCTGCTGCAGATCGGACAGCTCCGCCTTGACGGACATCAACATCGTGTACACGCGCGCCAACTTTTTCGTTTTCCCAGCCGCTTCCTCCTGCAGAGACGAGTACTTCTCCTCGATGTCGATGCGCTCCGCCTCCTTCGCCTTAATGGCCCTCTTCAATTGCTCCTCTCGGCTCTTCCGCTGATCGAGTTCGACCGCCGCGGCGGCTAACAATTGCTCCTGTGCCTCCGCCTTCTCCAACAGATTTTCGCCGCCCACTAATATTTTATTCTGCAAATTCTGCATCTTCTCTCGCAGCGCTTCCTTCTCGCTCCTGGAATTAGGGCACTTGATCTTAAAAGTGTCCGTTCTTACATCGTTTATTTCTTTCATATTACAGATTTAATTATCTGTTACATTAATTTTACATTTGAACAAAAACTTACTGAGTCTTCTTCAATTCGATGACGTCTTTGTCCACCGGACTCTTATCGTCCCTCTCGGCCTTATCGACCTTCTCTGTCGAGTCCACGTCTCCGTCCTCCAACTCTTCCACCGACATCATTTGACTCCTTCTACGTCGAGCCCTCTTGTCCCGCTTCGTTTCTCTCGATTCCTCCGAATCCTCGGACTCGTCCTCGGACTCCGAGAGTTCCGCGCCATTCTCCTCCAGCTGTTTGCGCAATTGTTCGATCTCGACTTGGAACTGACGAAGCAAAGCATCCTTCGGATCCTCGTTGATCCTCGCGCGATTCTTGATGTTCTTCGCGCGATTCGCGTAACGTAAAGTGCTTATAGTCTCGTCGTAGTTTATATCCGCCGGACTAATGTTTGCGCACTGAAATCGCGATATTAATGACGTTAAATATTTTTTAATCACGAAAACAAACGCGTAATTATAACATTACTTGTTAAAACTGCTAAAGCATCTATAATTATTTACAATAAGTAAACGTATGGAATGTCTATATTGTATCACTTACCATCAACGTTTTCGAATTTCCACCCAACGAGTCCTGAAGCAATCTAGTCAGTTTCGAATTTCTGTAAGGCACGTGAGAGCTTTGTCCGTCAACCAGCGCGGATATTACGTTCCCCAATGTGGACAATGACAAGTTAATCTTGGTGGCCTCGCGAAGCCGCTGGCCCGTCGCCTTTGTCTTACTTTGTCTCTCCGATCCCTGCCAATGTAGAAAAGTGAGAAAATAGACAAGAAAATTCAGGAACGTAAAATGGAAATCTTATATTTGAAGAAACAACGTTGTGTCGCATGACCGACATACGTACAGCTAAATCCACCAAATGGAGCTTCCCCATTTTCACATGCTGCTCCCCATCTTCGCCGATCTGACTAGATTCAACCGTGATTGTGAATATCGCGTGGGACCGGGAGCTGGACACGTTCATGGCAGTAGCCCCGACAACTCCTACGCGAATTCAGGATTACTTTCAGCATGTATGCATCGTAAACGTATGCAAAACTGCGCATGTTTGCCGCATCGCTGTACTGTCGTTACTCACGATTCTTGTTGCCGAGAGACATAATGCGATCCAAATCGTCGGCATTGTTCACCACGTACCCGCTGAGGTCCTTCACGAACACTCCGATGTCAGGTCTTTCTTTCACCTCCAATCGAGTATTCTGATCTTTACCGAGCAGATCCCGAACTTCCTCGTTGTAGATCTCCAGGTACGTCGCACGCACGAGAAATCTATTACAATAATCAATATATTAATAGAAGAAATTCAATCTGCTTAGAAAAGTACACTACCGCTCAAAAATATTTGCCCACTTTGTCTTTTTTTAGTTAAATATGGTTAAATAATGCTAATTTTAAAGAAAAGTGAATTTCAATCTTCTTTCCTAATCTTCTAATTGTTGGGCTTAATAATAATCTTGACGCGAAATTTTACATTCTACGTATATATAAAAAAAAATAGAATGAATTTAAAGCATATAAAAGTGATACATACAAAAATCAAAGTGGACATATACTTTTGAATGATAATGCTCTATTTTAATGATACAAGCTGTTTCAAGATATCTGCTTCACAGAATTGTACAGCATTATTTCGTAAAATAGCAATAAAAGTCTCGTGTTTTTACGTCATTTATACATCATACAATAGTTTGTTTTCGACAAGACGTGTGTACGAAGCCTTACTTCTGAATTTCATCGGCTTTAGCTATGTGACCGAAGATGTGAGCAAACGTGTTTGGAATGATGCCTCTGGCTTGTGGGGAGGTTTTAGCGCCGGACATGGTGTAGGTTTTGCCGGTGCCGGTTTGGCCGTACGCAAAGATCGTTCCATTGTAGCCCTGCAGCACCTTGTCGACTATTGGCCTGGCGGTCTCATTATAGATGTCCACCTGGGTGGAGTCTGTGTCGAACACCGCGTCGAAGGAAAAGACTTTCGGTGGCTCTCCATGCGCCGCATTTTGATTCTCTATCGTGATCTCGGCGTTCAGGGTATCCACTTCTATTATATTCTTGCTGTGGTTGTCAAACTCCTTGGTGCTGAGTGGCCGAACTCGCACCACCACCCTGACATTCTCTATCTCTCCCAGCTCCGATGCGCTATCCTGAAATATGTAACATGTCACATGAAGATAGACCTATCGTTTTAAAGAGCATTTAATTCTAAGGATGCGCGATTCATAATGCGATAATTAAATGTTCATTATAGTACAGTAAACTTAAAAAAAAAAAGATAACAGACTATGCTAATTACATTAGATTCCACAATATGGATTTAGATATAATACCACTGCTGTGTAAATAACAGCAAGTCAATGGAACAAGTAAATTATTACATAATATTGACTAATCAATAATATTCAAGCAATAAAAAATCAGATAGCAGACGCGCCGTGGAACTCTTGTCTCGGTTACTGTCGCACAGCCGAGCTTGACATTAGAAATGTCACAGAATGTCAGAGAGATCGTCTCTCTGTCTGGCACATACATACTGTACTTGAATAGAATAATACTAACTTCGGTCCCCGGCATTGCGGATCCGTGTGCACCCGCCAGCAGTCACATAAACACGAGCGTTTCTCACAGCATAATTCGCAAACGTTTGCGGAGCACACGTCGGGGAACGTCGGGCTAGCAGACGACCTCGGTAAACAAATGGATCGATGCCTGCCGTTCGCTGACACATTAACGCATTTACGCGCAGCCGGACTCGCCGTGTTCGAGGGGAGCCATCTTTCCCTTGTATCGGCAAACGATTACGCAACTATATATGCTTCTATTGGTAATGTTACTACCGATAATCTATCGACTTATCTTTGTACGAGAACCGCGGGCTTACTTATTTTACCTACTGCCGTTTCAATTAAAGACATATATATGTATATAATAATTGCAGTCGAAAGGCAATTAATACGTTTTGCAATAACACACATTGAACAACAAATTTTGATCAACTTTCTATTTCTAAACTCTTCTAATAAATATAATAAGTGTTTTTTGTAGAGATTTTTACATTAAAAAAGGAGATACTTTTCAAAAATTCTGCATTGTCTCTTCAATTACCCGGGAAAAAAAGTTCCATATATAATTATATATAATTAAATGCAAAATATGTCCATATATTATGTTTCTTTCCTTTATAAAATTATTCTTTAATACAAAATTGATAATACAAAATAATAAGAAGGAAACATAAAAAATAATTAAAAGAATAATTTTTGCATTGGTTTCTTTTACAAAAAATAAAGTTTAAAGAAATAGAAAAGTGGTATTATTTTAATTATATATATACATATATAATTATATATATATATAATTAAACTTATGCCACTTTTCTATTTCTTTAAACTTTATTTTTTAGTATAATATACATATATAACAACCTCCAGTTTCGTCATCTCCATTTGGCGATCGCCTTCCAGAAACCGTGCTTCAATTTACGCCGCTAAATGCCGTATAGCACTGGCAGCGCATTTCAGAGCACCATAGTTCTGGGTGGATTTGAATCTGGATCCTCGGCACAGTAAGCTGCCACGCAGCTCCTCGCGCCACGATCGCTCGTCTCTTCAAATTTGATTTTTTGTAAAAAAAACAGTGTAACAATTATTATTTTAATTATTTTTTATGTTTCTTTCTTATTATTATCAATTTTGTATTAAAGAATAATTTTACAGAGGAAAGAAACATATATGAACATATTTTGCATATAATTATATATAATTATATATGGAATTTTTTTCCCGGGTAAATATTATTTTTTTTTGTGAAATTTCGCTATGAATTTCTTAATTATGTTATACATATATATATGTAATAACGCAAATTCGTAAAAATGAATATCTTTAATTTATTTACTCTCTAGAATATATTTCAGCCTTTTAGTTTTAACATTTTCATAGCATTGCAATTAAGTGACCTTCAACTCTATTCGATATAATTTCATCGAGAACTAATTTGTCTCTAATTATGACACCATCGTTTAAATTATTATATAAGAAGGAGCAGACGGACGATCGAAAAAGTGCTTTCTAAATTTAAACGGTTTCCATCATTCAAGCTATATCATTATATGAACAATTCTCGCAATTAATTCTCCAGACGATTTGCATGAAATTCAACGCGATGTTCTGTCAGCAGGTCGTTTCTAGGTAACATATGAAGAGTTTACCGTTGTTGCTACAGGATACATCCTACTTTTATATACCGCGTGTCTTCTTCGATGACAAGTCGATCAGATAAAACTTTAAGACTTTATTGTCGCAAAGACTTTATTGTCGTAATAAGGTATTACAACAATAATTTTATAGTTATATAATGAATTACAAATGTGGAACTTTAGAGATACAAATAAACAACAAAAACCTTGCATTTTCAATAAGATAAGATTCTATAATAATAATTATAATTATTAATTTGAATATTATTATTATTATTATTATGTGAAACTTTAGAGATACAAATAAACAACAAAAATTATTCTCTTCAACGTACAAAATTTGTAATGAATTTGAATATTTGCAGCTACGTTCTAATAAATGCCCTTGCATTTCCTATTTATTTTCACGAGAAATGTATTGTGTTTTCCACTTAGAACGTAGCTGCAAATATTTAAATTCATTACAAATTTTGTACGTCGAAGAGAATAATTACAACGTAAAATAAATATACTCTCGCTAAGAAATATACTTTCTGTGATAAAGAATAGATATATTCTATCTTTAACAGATACGTTCTCGCTGAAAATTGAGATCTCTCTCTATTTCTCTTTCTATCTCCAGATTTATAGAAGATTCTATTGCTGGCTAATGTCCGTTAGAAGTAGGACACTGCATAATGTACAATGTAACATCACGCTATAAGTGCCGCGTCATTTACACTTGTATATCGCGCGATTTAAACTGTGTAATTAAGCGGACAGTATAATAAGCGCGAGACATTATTAAAACGGGTGTGCAGAAATCGTGAGAAGATATCTAAGTCAACGCGTAAATCTTTACTTTCTATCGATGAAAGTTCTGGGCGGAAAGCAGGAATGACCTTTGTCATTACACTATTTAGTGGACCTTCTATAGTGTTTAAGAACTAATCGTGACGAAATGGTATCTGTATACTGTAAATTAACATGATATTCGTTTAACTTTTCTTTAATTTCATTTTTGTCTCTCATCTTCTTTTTGTTTGTTTTATTACGATCTTCTCATTTCCCTTCTTCTTTCTTATAAATATTTAATAACAATCTGATAATTAATTAGCTCAACTACCTATCCTCTTTTTTTTCATCTCTCTTTCTTTCTCTGTCTGTCTTTCGTTTTCTCTCCTTTCTCCCATTTATCTCTTTCATTTTTGTTCTATTTTAAAATAGAAGCTATAGAAGAATTAAAGACTAATAAAACGAATAAACAAAGATGTTGTAATATAATTATATATATAATTTTATTCAACAATATTCTGCTTTAATAGGTATTTATCGAATAAAATGATATAATTAAATTGTAACATCTTTATTTGCTCATTTTATTAGCCTTCATTTCTTCTTGTTTTTTTTCTATTTTATTTCTAAAATATGAACCAATATACAATTTTACTTTGTTCTATTTTTTTTATTTTATACAGTAATGGTTAATTATATATTATATAAATTATTTTATTTACGCGGTTTAAAACAAAATGCTTTTTAGAAACGTCCAGCTTCTTCGAAAGAGTCCTTCTCCCTTCCCTCTCCCTCTCTTAATTCTCTTTCTTTTTTTCCGCTTCCATCTATTTTTTTATATGTTTTTCTTTCTGTTTCTTTTCTTAATTTTTTTTTCGTTGTAACACAAAAGAAATAGAAACACGGTATTTACGTTAAAACGATTAATTACTTTACACGCCATTCGAAGTAAGCTAATTGGGCACGAGATAGGGTCCAGCTTCGTATGTGCGTCATCAGCCGTCCCCTCTCTATTCTCTCTCTTTCCACCTCAGGTTTTTCCCTTTGTCCCTCTCGTCGAGACGGTTGCCCCCGTCGTTTGCCGTCGTACCCTTCTCCACGCTAGAGCCGGCTTCGCGCCCCTCTTGCAGCTCCCCCGGCGCGGCGTGCCGACTCGGAGCGGTGCGGAGCAGCAGCTGACGGACGTAACAATGCGTTGTTCCCGGTGCACACGGTAGTGCTATGTATTCCGCACAAGTACCAGAAGAAAACCGTCACGATAAAGCGGCGTCACCGATATAGAGGGTCGTGCGGCGCACCCCAGCCGTTACGCGGGAAACGCGATGTGAAACCCCCCCCCACCGGTACATTCACGCCACCAGGTAAGAATCAGACCTCGATCGAGAGGGCTCTAATATAACTTCTCTGACCTGCTTACGTTGCGAATAGCCGAGGAGAGAAAATTTACGCGTCGAGATGCGAACGCGCGGATCCTCTTCGGCGCGAAAGGGTGAAGCCCCGAGCGGGCGATACTTGCGCGAGATGTGTGAAATTACGTGAAGTGAGAAAGTTCGAATCGACAAAATAAAATTGTGCGATCGGAAAAAAAAATGAGAGGATGCTGAATCAATTATAGATAGAGAAAGAGAGAGAAAGAGAATGCTTGTCAATAACCTGACGTCGTTCGACGCCGCGATTCTATTCCTTAGAACGCTGGAGGCTGGATTTCGCGTGGATTAGTTAGTGTCGCGCAGCAGCGGGACTGACTAAAAATTGTTGTCGAAGTTGTAAAAATAAAAATGTGTGCAAACAAAATTAGGTCAGACGTCAGACAAAGAGATAAATTTAGTGTGGGCGAAAATTGATACGGCGGTATCCAGTGTGTTTAACGATCTGAAATGTTGCAAACGTCGATGACGCTCTCTCTCTCTCCCTCTCGAAAATGCGCTCGCTTTATCATGAGAGAGAGAGTAATTCTGCGGAATAATTAATGTGCGTTTGAAGCAGCGGGTATACGAGCGCTATAAATACGTAACGTAAAACTATAAGCGGGGGCGACTTTGTGCGTCTGTATCTACCGGGCGCGTTACCGTTTTTCCGCGCTGGCGGAAAGCGCGCGTGTTATCTGCACGGGGCTTAACGCGCCCCCGAAGTGAAATGCATCCGAAAGAGGAGTAGTATTTCCATATAAGTTACAAGCGGTTCTCGCCGTACAGGTTTCTGTGTCGACTGTCCATTTCCGTTGCGCA
Organism: Wasmannia auropunctata; assembly: GCF_000956235.1. Taxonomy (NCBI): domain Eukaryota; kingdom Metazoa; phylum Arthropoda; class Insecta; order Hymenoptera; family Formicidae; genus Wasmannia; species Wasmannia auropunctata. Next base: position 1,897,472 of record NW_012026816.1, read on the forward strand.
ATAAATACGCGATATATACCTACGTACATTGAAGTACGTTAGAAACGAACGTGGGGGCCCGGCATTTGCATGGCGCCATAACGCTCACTCCGCCTTCGGGACTTAGAAGCTCGCAGCGTTATTGATCGATCCGGTCGCGCGCGTGTACACGCTAACGCGCGAACTAATCGCGCGGAAAACTTCGTGGCCGAAACTTACTTAGGCGACGTCACGCATGTGGAGTATGATAAAGCGTGAGTACTGCATGACATTATATACCAGTAGATTTCATTCGGTGATATACTAAATCACCTAGATATATATATGTACTAAACAACGCTAGCAACGTAGAAACGACCGGCGCACGTGTAGCGTTGTATCATATACTATCGCCTTTGATTACGCACGCCACACGAGTTATGCTTTTGATTTTAATGAATTCATGCCGCAATTATGTGAATTGCTTGGCGTAGAATTCACGAGGAATATCCCGTCGCAACTGTATTATTAAAAACGTTGTATTTGCATGTTGTGAAACAATCCGATCTATTTTTAGAGCAACAAAGAATTTTATTAGCAATAAAGAATATTTTTAAGCGAGGATATACTTTCAAATTCAAATATATACATCTTATTGATAATAATATTTTATGAATAAAATTATAGTTTTCATAATATGCTACACATTTATGAACTTTTACTATAGCTACCAATTAGAAGATTGAGTCATTATAAGCGGAATTATTTTTTCTCTTGCAGAGACAATTTATATACATATATGTATACACATACGCTTTATTTTAATAAATTTATATTTAATTATTCATACCAATACATTTGTATAATTTTATTAATATTTTATACAATAATAAATGAAAATCGATTGATATATGAATATAGGATAAATATAAGAAATAAGACTATTCGGTCAGCTCTTACAAGTATTTGTAAATAATATTTCTGCGTTTGTTAATATATTAATTTTATTAAGATATATTTAAAATTATTAGAATAGAAAATTATTTATTGATGTTTACTATAAACACCACGATACTAGTATATAAAAAATTAAGTTTCATTAACCCGAAGCTGAAGCTAATTGTATAAGACTCATCGGCTTCTATAAAGATTCTTATATGTGTGCGTATCGTAACCGTCATTGCGGAAAAGGTAGAAAAGGGGCTTTATCAGGAGTCAATGATCCGCACGCAGGCATTGCTCTCTTCTCAGGCTTCACTGGCAACAAGCGAGGTGTCTCGACGGACACTTCCTCATCGGTCATCTGTTTTCTAGTCGCTTTACGTTCCTTCGTTACGAACCCACATTTCCGTCAACACGGTCTTAAAACCAAACGGCGCTTTTAGAAACGAGCGGAAAGATTAATAAAAGATTAATCTCTGCAATTTTAAAGACAAAGTAATTTACAAAGTAATTTATTTTCTTAAAGTAAATCACTTCATGTATTTAACGAAGAGGATTGATCGCATAGGCGGAAAGAGAAGTTGTTTCGCATACTTCGTTTCGACACTACTTCTTTCACTTTCGATTCTATCCTGCAATAAAAAGAAATCTGAAATAAAAGGGAAGAATTCGATTAAAATTCAAAAATAGACGTGCGAAGCGTCTTTTGACTCTTCGTCTTTTCCTAAGTTGGCGATCTCGATCCTGAAGAAGTTCTCTCTTCGGCTTCTGCTTACGGACTCAAAATGAAGAAGAAACTCAGAGGGTACAATTAAAAGTAAGAAGTAGCATGGCCTCTTTCTGTCGGTGCTCCGTCTTCCCGTAACCGGCCAGACGCGACCCGAAAAGAGTACCTTCTCCTCTGATACTCTTTATGGACTCAAAGTGAGGAGGAAACTTAAATGCTACGATTAAAAGCAAAAAGAACCGTGTCCTCCTTTTGTCGATGCTACTCAATTTTCCCCCTCCTCCGGAGTCTACTTTTCGCTTCTCTTCATAAACATATGTATAAAAAAAAAAGAAAAGATTCGAAGAGTGAGAGTATAGATTAAGAGAGAGGTGCCCTCTTTCTGTCGAACGTCATGTCTTCCTCGGCGAAATCGCCAAAGCGATCGCTTCTCTATCTAATCCACTTCCGGATTTCCTGCCTCCCTTGCGAGTACGCCGCGAGATGAGAAAGTTTGTCTTTTGGTCTTCCTTATGCGCGTAGGTCGAAAATAAAGAAATTCAGAAATCCATTATTAAACAGAGGTTGAAGTTGACGAGCGTTCCTCCCTCCCGACGGACAACATGAATCCTCCTGAAAAATAAAAAATACATGTTCCTCTTTCGAAGACTTCTGCACATTTCTCCTCCGAGAGACTTCAGGTCTCTTCTGGGACGCGAGAGCCGACGAGAGTCGTTCCTCATCGCTCTTATTCCCCCTGTGAGCGCCCGGAGGAATGAGGAGAGAGGAAGAAGAGGAACGGAGAGAGAGAGGTGAAAAACGGCGAAGAGGAAGAGAAGCGCGAGCGAAGAGTAGGGAGCCAGCACAGCCGGAGGAACCCGGAGGAGAGAGGTTCTGTTATCCGGTCGCGGTCCTCTCTCCTCTCTCTCGCGGTGGTGGCAGGTCAGTGTTGCCGCGCTCGCGGCCGAGGACGGCCGTCACCGTCACCGTCGCCAGGGGAAAAACGTGTTTCTCTCTGTCGCATTCGCCCTCTCGTGCGCGCGGCGAAGCCAACTGCGGGGCGTCGCGTGCCCTCCACGAGCGGGAAGAGCGGTGCCCGCCGGCGCGGCGGCAGGCGACCCCGGACGATGCGCGACGCGACCCCGGGAGTAACACCGCCGCCGCGAAGCGACGCCACTGCGACCAGGTATGCGCCACGTACCCGGTGCTGGGAGAGGGTCCGAGAGGGCCGCTTCCGTTCCGTTCCATCGTCGCGGGACGCGATCGCGGAGGGATTATCGCGTCGGGAATCCGAGACGCGCCGAACCCTTCCGCCACGGTGGAACCTTATTTGCTTCGCCTAGTTGAATGCGCTTGCTATCTCGGGGTCTGGCTGGATCCATGCCTGCTCTCGCATACTTCGGTTCGGTTGTCTCGTGAAACGAAAGATCTTTGCGTAACTCGATAGTACTTTCTACGCGTGCATCTTGGATTTACGTATGTTTTATGCAAAATGTCTTGAAATTAATCAAATGTTATTTCTATAACCAATCGTAAAAGAATCGAAAGCAGAATTTGACGAATCTAAAAGATAAGCTGTGAATCTGAAATAATTGTATGGTTTAATAATGGAGATAATAAATAATAAGCAAGAATTCAAACAAATAATAGATAAATAATATTGAGACAAGTTAATGAAATAATGTTGCGAAGGATAAAATAAGATTCTACCTGGCAATGTTTTATTATAAAGATGTGAAACTTCACACTTACGCACTGAACAATAAACACGAATGAAATTGAGCTAACGGGAGAATATCTTTAGATAAAGAATTTACTTTGTAAAGAACTTCGTGAACTTCACGTTTTCATTAAATAGTTAAAACAGTGTTCCCTTGAATGTACGCCAACGCTATAGTTAGATACAACTTGCTGTATAACTTTTCAAAGTTGGAGAGAGAGATGCCAATGCTGCAGAGAACTCGATACTTTACAACCACGCGAAACATCAGAATCAGACGATCTACTAATTTATATTTAAAATATTATAATGTTCTGTAAAGAAGTTCGGAATTTATACAATTATATCATCTTCGCTAGGATACCGAGGCATTAGCATGCGAAAGCGGGTTTAGACTATCTTAGAATTTATCGTTATTCGTGTAACAGCGCTCCGATACACGGAAAAAAAATGCAAATTTCCGTCGATTGTTACGCGGCTTGATTTTTGGAGCGTTACGACGCCGTCGAGCCACTCTTCGTCGTAACAAGATGGAAAGGATTCAGGCCCCCGTCTCTTCCTCTCGCGATATCTTCTTCCTTTTTTCCAACAGGTCGCGGCCGCGGCGTCACGCCGTGTGAATCGCGCTTCGCTTCTCGCTCTGATACTTCCCGCATCTGCTTAACATTGATCTTGAACTCCCTCGCGTAATAGAGATTTTTAAGACAACGCGAATATGGGGTGCGTTGACCCTCCCGGGGCGAACCGATAATCGGATCCCCATACGAGGACGATCACCGATTAGCCCCGATGAGCCGATAATTTCCAAACGCACCGGAAATCTCCGGTTATACGTGATCACTTCGGGATTCGATCCTGCGGTTTTTACTGTTATTAAATTCCGTGGGAACGTAGAAATAAATTCACGTTTTACTCTCTCACCGTTACGCGTAAAAAACTTAACAGTTGTAGTATATGATGATGGATTGTTATCTGTATCCGCAATCAGAAAGACAGAATTTAATTAAATCTTATCGTTATCGAATTTAATTGAATTGTTATCGAAGACTGTTTTCATTTTCTTCATACATGAAGTATCCATTATAATAATTACGATAGCCACGCGTACGTATCTGTGTCTAAAGAACGTTAATAATTACGATAGCCACGCGTACGTATCTGTGTCTAAAGAACGTTAATAATTACGAGAGTCGCGCGGTACATATTTTTGGTGCCAGACAGTTCTGTTTCGGGAATACTGCGCACGGGGACCAGACGCGTACGTCTATCTATGTAAATATGTAAATACGTAAATACGTGGCGGGAAACACAGTCGGAACCCTTCACGGCTTCTTTCGGCAAAACGAGAACAGGTTCCCGAGAAGGCGGCTTTTCTAAACCTCCGGAATGTACCGCCTTCGGACGGATCTTAGGCAGGCCGTCCGCAGGTAGTTGATTTAGGAATTGCCTGTACGCGATAATTACGGGGAAGCCGTTAAAAGATCGAGAATTAATTACGGCGCCTTTTTTTTCCACGGGACCCCTTCGTATATTATCTCATATGTTTCTTGTCGCTGTGAAGAAATGTTCGAATGCCGCGAAGAGGATGTCGCTTCGACAATGTGTATTTTTTTTCCGGCCTTGTGTTTTATACTTCTTGTGTTTGACGTGATCTTTCATACGCGGTCTCCAGGACTTTACATTTTTGGAGTATAATATATTTTTCTATTAGCGCATTTACATTTTGAAAATCAACAATTTTGAATTCGGACATGCACCCAAAAAAATGTTCTACTTATGCGGGAAATTCCTTTAACCATTTCCTCTAAGAAAAAAGTTTTACATAAAGCATATTCCTCAACTATAACGCATATTTATCTATAAAGAAGTGGACCATGCGCTATAATCAAGAATAAATTCTCATAGTAATTCGACATTTTTCTATATTTTAGAATAAATACTCATAGTAATTAATATACAATAGACATTCCTCTGCATTTTAGAATATCTTTTCGAAACGTTTATTTAATATTAAGAGGAAAATCTTTTAGCATCAAGAGGGTACCGCTAAAAGATAGAATATTTTTTTTGGGTGTGATATTGAGAATTGTACTATGTTTGAAAGTGTATCACTTTATCCTACCTAGGATCGTTAGAGCCACGTGTTATCTGATTTTTCGAGTCGCGCATATTCAGATACGACGAAACCAAATCCTACACCATGTATAACCATTTCAGTTTCTCATTCCGGAATCTCTTATTACGCTTCTGAATTGTCGGGCAACAAGACGCGATTTCCTCGGACACCCGGTATTTCCCGGTCGCCTCCGTCTAAGTCCTTTTTCTCCGAGTGATTCTCCGAAGCTCTTTCTCTTTCTCTTCTTCTCATTCTTTATTTCTCTGTCTTTCCCTTTCCCTCTCTCTCTCTCTCTCTATCTTTCTGGTGATGCACCTTGCACCATAAAGTCGGTGTCGTCGAGCGGCGTTATATACGGCCTGTAGCAGCGTAACGCGGCGGTGCACGCCGAGGCATAAGACAGATGTTGTCCCGAGAAGCAAATAAAACCGAGGGAAAAGGAAGCGAGACGATGACGATGACGGGACGGCGGTGGCGGCGACAACGACGGCGAGCGTATAGGCTACCGCCTGCCGTTCCGTTCCACATCCATTTACCTTTTGCATCGCTCGAGTAAAAGCGAGAAACCCGGCCAAGGGAACACGGCGGACTTCGTACGGCGCGCGCAATTAAGAAAGCAATTTAAATGTAAGAGAACATACCTGATGCCCCGCATTCCTTTCCGCGAAATTAAAAACGACAGACCTCAGAGTGCAGCGGTCTCTCCTTCTCGCCCGTCGTACGAGATTTTCTTATACGAGATCCTTCTTACGTATCTCCGTACGTCGCGCGGAAGGAGAAACGATCGAAACCGAGGATCGCCGAGAGCTCGACGCCGCCGCGGTCGCGCGTCGCGCGGAACGCGCGTTCGCAGGGGATTGAAAATTTTGTGCCGCGGCCGCGGCACTCACGGTGCCGTTAGGCAACGGTGCATCGCGCTTGCGATACAGTCGGCGGAATTGTCCGGCGACGTCGTAAATAATCATCATTCCGAGCAGGTCGAATCGATTTAACAGAACGATAATTTTCTATAGCGACGGAAAACGTATATAGCGCACCGAGAAACTCACGTATACACGTATCGGTCCGCGCGCGCTCGCGTTTTCACGCACGTGATTCCAACCCGGTCGATGCTGGCTGCATTCCGAGTCACTGCACTTTCCAGCGGTCGCCGGCCGCGCGCTTTCGTTCTCCGGAGAACTCGCGGAGTGAATGCCGATTAAGAGTCAACTCACCTAGACGTGTTGAAGATAATCCTGCAGCGCGATCGTAGGAATTGGTTCTTTCGCGTATCTATACTCAGAAAGGATTTTATGAACGATCGATGGATCTGCGATCCATTTATCGGGGACGCCTGATTAATCCGAGATAAAAATAATTGGTCATATTTTTTTCCTTCCCCCCTTTCCGCGCCTCCTCGAGAGGAATTTATCGACGGGATTAAGAGTGACATACGCAACACAATACGCGCTCGCTTACAGCTGCAAAGCGGCGATTTTGTATGTTAAGTTAACGGTACGATAACGGTCGTACGCGGATGTTAACTGCGCGATCTTTAATGCTGCCGTAATCGTTGGACCATTACTCAAATTACTCACCGTCGCTATTAACCGCGTGAGAGATGTACCTCGCCGTAGTACCAGACGCGATGCGCGTTACGTCGTTCCGCGATTAATTGACGTATTCCACCGATCGGTTGTGAAATCGATCTAGCGATTGTTCCCTGAACTTTCGGTTACTAACTGCACGAAAAACGTCACTCTCTTGACAATGTTTATCTTCATTATTATTAATATTTTTGTTGGCATAATCCCATGGTGACGTAAGAAGCGACACGGCGTGTTGAATTTGAACTTTTTACAACCGAGATATTCTTATATAAAGTAACGATATTAACAATTAATTTATTACTGTTAATTAATTAATTTCTATTAATTATATGAATATTTAATACAGTCAAGAATAATGTAACTGTGCACGGAAAAAAAAATTACTGTTGCCACAACATAATAATTGTGATAATTTTCGCCCATCGATTTAAAAGGGTTATGAACTAAAATACTAAAATAATTTGGAAGTGACTTATATGATTAACTGAACTCTCAGCCTCAATGTTGCGACGTGCAACTATATCATATATATCTCTCAATCATACTATTTGTTGTACAGACCATATTAGAGAGATAACAATAATGCTTCGGTTGAGGCAACCACATATATGAAGATATTCTAACCGAATGTTATTTATCTTAAGCACTATACGGTTGTGACAACCGTACTGATGAGCATACCTTAACAGATGAATGCCATGTAACATCAATATAACTTAAATTCACATGCATTTCTTTTCTAAACATAGAGAATATTGTTGTAATATCCACAGTAATTTTTTCCGTGTGCCATTCAATTTTAAAGCATAATATTTCATTCTTGTTGTTACGAACCTATAAGAAGATATGGCATATCACATGTATTTGAACTGCAATTGAGACATTTTCATACTGTAGATTTAGCGATGTTAATCATTAATTTATTAGTTTACTGCGCTATTAATTTAATATTAATTATAATTACTATTAATTTATGATACGAGTATTCAGTACGATAACAGCGTCTAGACTATCTCGAGTAGCATAACATGCATTCCATTATTAACGTCGGCACATTAATATTTTATGCAATCGATACGAGAAAGATGTAATCGCAGTTCTTGTTCTACCGAGCGTACGAGAAGCGCGACGTAAGTACCTAGGTAGTAGGTATCCTCCACAACGTTGGCGTTTGCCAAGTTAATTGCCGGGATGAGATTTCAGCCAGGGTGTCTTCCGACGGCAAGTCGGAAGGGTGGCGCAGGCGCGAGACTTTCGCAGTCCGCTTCGAGAGGGAAACCGACACGCGCGGTTCGGCGGCGATCTATCTACCGGGAGGAAAGACCGAAGTTTCCCTCAGTGCTTCCGCGCGCGCCGAGTACTCGCGATCGCCGCGGGCTTTCGCGAGATGCGCGCTCGCGAAACTTCCCCGCGACAAGTTTGTCCCACAACGACATAGCGAACAACGCGACGAGAACATCGCTCGACAATTAATTTTAGCATAGCGTGATTAATCACACGAGCTCGATTGACGGAACTCTATACGAAGTGAGGACAACGTCCGCTTAATTCGATTCGTGATTCCGTACGCGCGATCGAAAGTAATTTGTCCGCAATTAATCTAACTATACCGTTTTAGACTTCACCGTAATGCCGTTGGACATTTGTTGGATATTAATTCGCGGAATCATAAATTATAAAACCAGCCTCGTCGATCGAGCCCGGTTCGATACTTCGTTTCGAACGCAAACAAAAGTTTCGCAGAGCCTGGTACACAATTTAAATAGCGATTTTTTTTTCTACCATGTTTTGATTAGTTGAGCACTTCCGGGTTTCGAGTCGAACGAACTTTGCGTGAGTTTCGTTGCGCAGCTCGAGCTCCTAAATTTATGTCACGGCATTTGGAATTTCAAGAGTCAACACTGACGTGTGATTCAAAATAGGGGGAAATTGATATTAACGGTATATTTAACTTTATTCACGTTTCGTGAGAGAGAAAGCGCTCGTATTTATTTTACTGAATAAGAAAATAAAGTCAGTGTGTAAAAAAATGTTTAGTTTTTATGAAAGGTGTTCTTTAAGAGTGTAAAACGTTGCGTGCGGACCCCCTTTCTCCAGTCGCTCTCAAGGAGGATATGCCTATTCATTAATCGCGTATACGCGAAGATTTTCCTTCTCTGTATGGACTTTTACGCGTATGCAAACCGGTGGAACGAGATGCTCGTCGGCGTGTGCAACGGGAAAGCCCGTTGAACGCGGGCGTTCATATAACAGCCGTGACCGATGTTTCGGGAGCGGAGATAAGCCGGAGGAAAGGTGGCGAGAGAGAGAGAGAGAGAGAGACTCTCCGAAGTAAAGCCGCGGCTGGTTTCCGGTGAGCGCGATCGATAGCTTTATCGGGATCGCCGCGACCGGTCCGAGGGGTGTTGAAAGTGTCTCGGAGAGAGAAAAAAAAGCATGCAGCTACTTTCCAGCTTCATGGGTCGGCACACGAAGCGTGGAGCCTCCTTGAAAAAAGGTACGTCGGCGTCGCGGATGAGCGCGCTCGCTCCGGCGCCACGTGACGTTAATTAGCGTTAACCAGCTCAGGCGGCGGGGAGTGGAAAACACGTGGCGAAAATTTCACGCGGGATTTCACGGTGCGGAGACGTTGCGATTTGCGGCAAAGACGAATGGGGGACGAACGTCGCGCGCGCGGTGAACGCAAGAAGTTCCCCCATGGTTCCTTCGGCACGGGGATTTATGGAGAAGGGCGCCTCCGAATTTTATCTTGGCGATAGTTAGGCGTATCGGTAATTTACTAAACGATAGATCCATGCATGGATTCACACGATCGCGCTTCGTTAACTCTCCGTTCCTGGTAAACACGAAGGGAACAACTTCTAAATCACCGGGATATCACAGGATGAGCTATAATTAATGAAACTGCGTCATACAAAGTGATAACGTGTCGTTTTTTATCGGAATTCTCGCGATTGACGCGGGAAATTGCAACTTTTCACTTAACTTTCGATCGTCTCTTTCACAATAAGTGATCCGCGTATCGCGTACGGTGATAAATGTCACTTATCGTCGGTTCCGTACTGTCGATATCACGCTAACAAAGTCAATGCGAACGCTCAAACGAGATCGTTGCATTCCTCACGTGCGCACACACACGAAACTATGTGGAACGCAGCGAGGATGGAATATTAAGGCGGTGTGGGCGGGCGCATGATCTAATAACTTATTTGATCGATATCCTTGGAAATGCTTTCATATACATATATATATATTATATAGCCTCAGCGCGCGCGGAGAGCGCGCGGCTCACGCTCACGCGATGTGGGATGCTCCGTGACCAGTTTTGTACGGTACGCCGATCATCGGGAGCATCGAAATTGCTTTTTCGTCGAGACTCCTCGGAGAGACCGCGTGTATTAAGCTAAGGCGAACACCGCGATTTTCCGTGGCTGATCGAGAGACCCGGGCGCGTGCACGCGCGCGCGTCACGGCCTGAATGTTAGCGAAGCGTTAGGTCACATCACACGATTAATGCGTAAGAAACTCGTAACTCGAGTTTTCTACCTGTCCGCGCGCGCTTCAGTTTCTAAATATAAATTTTACCGGTGCGCGGGATACTTATGTTTAGTTTATCGATTTTTATTCGTTAACCGAGCGCTCGTGTCCACGTTTTCTTCCTGTTCCCCCCGCCTCCTCGCTGCTGTTTTCCCCTCCCCGTCCTCCGCCCCGCCAGCGACACGCCAGCGATTACACACGTAGCGTATGTTATACCGCATTCGAAATGCGAAGCGTGATTCGCCAAATTCAATCTGCGGAAGTAATTACTCTTGGCACAGCTGTATACGCGACGTCAACCGCGTGAAAGGTTGCAACGCTAATTCCACCCCACATGCGCCTCCATAATGTCAAGGTCGCATCCTGAATTATCGCTCTTATCCTCGAGCCTGATTCGCCATGGAATCAGTCGCCGTGTGTATTACAACTATGTGTATAATAGCACGGCTAACTTTGACATCGCGTAAATAACTTTATCGATTAGAATTTGATAAGAGAACGCTTTTGAACATTCAAAAACGTCGACAGCACTTTTTCACAAGCGTGACCCGATCACGGGCTACAGTTATTTTTCACAACAAATCAGTTTAAGGCTCGCAAGCATGAATGCTCGCGTGACATCGCAATTATATTCCTTATGTACCTTTTAATTATCTTTCGATCAAAAATTTCGATCTGCATTATACTTAGGTCCTTTTCAGCCCCGCGACGATCGAACGTTTTTCACGCTTTTCTGTTTTTATGACAGTTCAGCGAGATATTATAAGCAAAACTTTGCTATCGAACGTGTTTCAAGAATACATATGTGACATAAATTGTCGTTTCAAGCCTTCCAAATAAGTATAAAGTTAACTTGTGAAGTGAGTCAATAGAGACGCGATTTCCGAAGGGTTATAAGAAAAAAGAAAACGACCATTAACCAAGACAGTTAGCTTAACAAACGGCTGAAAGATATCCGCGGGACATATCACGCGAATGTATCGCGGGTGTAATATGTATGCATTCCTCCGCAGCAATAACTCTCACTCGTGACATTTGTCCTCGCTCTTTTACCGGCGCGTTGATTGATATGCACCGCAATACAGACAGTTGCAAATTTATTACAGACTATACGGATTGCGTTCCGCTTAAATCAAATAAAACTCTATCTCTCAATCAATACACGATTCGAAAGAAAGACAGTAAGAAAGGTTAATAAAACGAACAGCAGTCGAGAATAGCATAAAAGAGTTTGTTGCCGAGTTTGTTGTAATAGTAAAATATAAAAGATAAAAGTCTTATATTTAAACTAGCAGGGGATTTTAATTATTCTTTTTAATTGAAAATCTTTATAAATTTGTTTTAAGTAACGTAAGTAATATGGGAACCTTAATAATATTTATGGTGATATTTATATAGTTTAACAATATTACCTTTCGAAGACTTCATGAAATAATTGAATATTAACGGAAATAACTGATCTAATATTATGTTTAAAGGAAGTAGTTAAACTGTTATTATAATTATTGATTTAATAATTGGTCCAAAATATATATACACACGTACATGGATTATTACGAAAACGCTTTTCCAATGTGCTTATGCAATCAACCTATCCGTTTTTGTTGAAACTACTCAATACTTTTTTTAATTTAAGGATTTTTTAAAATATAATCTATCTGATGTGCGCCTCGTAAAGAATGAACTGTATTTGAAGCGAATAATGAATATTTATGCTTGAAATCATTCCATTTAATTAATCAATATCCTTCGCAATAATTAGAAATCATTAATAAAAATTCAGACATTATTGGAGATGAAGATTTGCTTTTTCCTCGCGTACATACGCCGCGCTAAATGCGGTCGTTTAATTCTCACTTTATCTCCAACCGTATCCTTTAAAACTGAGCTTAAATTCTCCCTAGATGTTACACATAATATATGTCTCTATAACGTTACGTGTATCTTCTCCTTCGCAGGAAAGCGCGAATCCATCGGCGGCGGGAATCTCGTTGGTAATTGGCCGTATTCGACGGGGGGTCCGATCAGACCTCTTGGCAGTACCGTTGGCGGCGGCGGTGCGGCGGGGGGCACCAACATGACACCCGACGATCCCGCGCCCGACGAAGAATTCGCCCTCGCCGTCGCGCAAAAAGCACAGGTACGGCTGCTTATCATCGGCTTTTTGCTCGATCAAGCCGAATAATAAATTCTTGATAGCACAACAGCCCCGAGAACGCGTGTGTTGCCGTTCTCTCATATGCCGAGTCACTATATACACGCCGGTTAAGAAATAGGTCATATCTTTGTAGATACTTCTTCTCGTACCTGCATACACACGACTTAGTCGGGGCTCTTCAGTTCAATTCATTAGCGTGTAAATGGAGCACTCGAATAAAAGTTATCTTCCCACCAGGTCTACTCGATTCGCGTTCAAATGTTGTAGCACCTATAATTTTTAAATTATATAGAAGAGAAACACTGTGGGTATATGCACCAAGAGGATCAAATTAGATTACTAAAGGTGAAGAATTATTGAAAGATCGAATTAGACTGATGTATACGTGGGATTACTGAAGACTATTAAAAGATCAAATAATGACTGACGTGGGACGTGCGAAGCGCGAGGGAAATATCGTGAAATATTGAAGTCCGACAATGAGCTCGTCGATGAAAATTGGGGCACGCTTTTATCGTTCTGTGAAGTGTACCATCGTGTCAATCGTGTCATTAAATCGTGCGAAGTATACACGGGTATACGTTATATAGGAGAAGTTCAAATACTCCATTTCTCGCGTAGGAAACGCGAACGCCTCTCGAACGCGCGAGCACGTACACATGTAGCTTCAGTGTTCGATGTCCCCGTGCGCGGCAGGTATTTTTTTCAAAGGAGCCCACGCGAGTTGAATCGTCAATTCCGTAAAAGCGACCGGGCACAATGCTCCGTGAAGAAGAGAGGATCCGTGACGACCCGGCGACGGGCGTTCGCGATGCACAGCCCGTGCGCATCGTTAAACGTCGTTTCACTGACGTCGCCTCGTCGCGTTGCGGCTATTGTTGTTGAACTCAACGATTTTTTTACGTTCGCCTCTCTGCGGTTTTAAGCCTCGAAGCCGACCTATTTAAGCTTCGAGTTGGCTGAACGTGGGGACGTTTAGAATAACACGAAGATGGTGCATTCAGCTCTGGTCCCGATTATAGTTCCAGGACTGAATTATTTGTCGAGTTATCTAATTTAAGTTTTCAATGTATAGGTAGTGTAGAGCATCTTCAATGGAAAATTGTAATAACAATGATAACAATAACAATATTGCAGCGTGAGCAAAACTTTACAAATAGAATTAGATAAACGATCAATAACGTACGAAAGAAGTCTTGTATTTTTTTATAAGTACAATATAATTAATTGGAGAAATTTATGTTAAAATTGTAATTGAAGAGTAATTTAAAGTGTATCTCTGTTTATCAAATTAGCAGTAATTTGTAAGTTTCGTTGATGTTTCGTGTCGATCAAATTGAATTTTAAGAAGAAGAAATTTCGCCTACAGACCGTGTCTAAAACTATTTAAACATTCTTTGCATAATAAATATCGGGCAATATATGCAAGATACGCGAAGATTATCGGATTTTACTTTAATAACACATTTTTTATTGCACTAGATCTCATCTTTCTTTCAAAACGTTTAGCTCGTATTGCTCGAAATAAAATTCCAAGAAAGAAAATATTTTTAATATTAAACGATCGGACATCTTTACCTAAATGTCGTTTAAAAATTTACAGCTTGAGAGATAGATTGGCGGATTCGCTACTTTAATTTAGAAAACAAAATCGATTCCATATTAGACGAGGGACAAATAATTAAAGTCAAAGCGCCTCGTATATGGGTATCGGACTTATTATTCGACGTCTAAATTTACGGATGCAGAACTGAAATTATTATCTGCGTGGGAAGTCCCTGATGTAATGCCTTTCCGGCTCGGAACTCGTGGGATTTCTCGAGCGATCTTTATCTCGCGCTCTCCTCTCGGTAGCGCGTAAGCTACGTTACCGAGAGTAATTAGCACTCTACTTAAAAGGCAAAATCCTTCGAGAGCCCATCAATTTCATACACGTGCTGTATTCGAAAGAAGCCGGTCACTTGAAAAACTCTCTTCTTCAGATACGACGAAGATTCTGACGATTTTCATGCAATTTTACTAAGTGTGTGCTGATTTAATCTTCATCAAAGATCGTAAGGTATCTCACTTTAATCAAGCTGATACGAAAATAATTCTTAGAAAGTGCGTTCTTATCCCGACAATCCAGATAATCCTGATAATCCAAGGAAATTGATGCGTACCGTATATTGTGAATCGCTTTTCGCAGAAAACGCGATGCGAAGCTTCCTCTAATTGAAGTGGACAAGTAATACGCTATGACAAAGAACCGAACTATTTCGCCGATAAATAAAATTTGCTTCGCTATAAATTAATGGAGAAAAACGTATAACTCTCTCGATGAAAAACGCACACACATTTCCGTCAACAAGTTCCGCTCGTTCGGGGACCAGCGTTCGGGGACATTACGACCTCGCTACGCTTCCCTTAGCATTGGACAACTTTCCAATTAATGAAACGTTACGTTCTTGACGGAGCAGGTCGAATTACTATTGCGCAAGGGCGCGTGTTTGCGAACGGATACGCGCGCGCTTTACGCGCGACCTCGAGACGAGAACGGGAAGGTGCGTGGAGACCCCATCTCTCGCATTAATATCGCTCTATTTAATTTTAAGAGCGAAGCGCACTTTAAAGACGCGGAATAAACTGCGCGAGAAAAATCTCGCCCTTTTAAATCCCACTTGAAAATTAGTTTGTAAGTTAGGAATTAAACTTCTGAAAAACATTTTAATTGCTTAATAAAGCTATCCAAGATTTATTGGACTATATTCAAAGGACTTTATTTTAATAGATCAGCTTAGAGTAAATTGTTTCTTAATCTTAACGAAAATAGTTTTTTTTTTTTTTTTTGGATATTAGGTATACTCTCGTACTTCCTCGCGCAGCTATATAACTCAGTTATTCTTATTCTGCAGCAATTTGCATCTTCTTCCCCTATTTCAACACGTACACGGATAAAATAAGATTCCATATAAGATCGCGAAACTTTATGATTTATATAATTTATTATTTAACTACCGGGGTTAATGATGTTCTTCGGTGACGTCAGAGGGACTCCTTCGGCGTTGCACGCGACGTCGCGTGTAAGTACGCTGGGATCATGTCCTACATCCTAGCAAGACGAAGGTACGGGCTTCTCGGACGATGTGTCGCGTGACGTCGCTTTCACTTGGCGGGCCCGGGGACAAAAATATTTTCCGAGAATATTCTGAAATTGCAATACGTACGGACGTATGGTCTTAATGTCCCTCGCGGGGGTAAATTGCTGTTAATGATACGCTGCGAGTGAACGTACGAGCGGACTGTCATTGCGGGGTTGTTTTGTATCGCTAATATTCCTTTATGCCTCTTTACGCGCCGGACACGGCAAGGTTGCGCATAACGCACCGGGTACACCGTCTGCCTTGGTATTCAGCTTCACGTACGATAAATATTGAGAAAAATGAAAAATAAGGAAACTGTATTTATAGAATGGCACGGTAACTAGTAAAAGTAAAAATAAAAGGAAAGTATTTTCTTATAATATTTGAAAATATACGAAGAAAATTATGACGAAAGATTATGACTATTGTATTCAGATTTATATTCATTTTTAAGATATAAATCTTCTCTTAAAGTTCTACTTCTAATATGTTTAAATCACATCACGATCTTGTTATTTTAAATATATTCTCTTACATAATACAAAGAAGAAAATCAATATATTTTATTAAAATAATATTAACAAGAAGGGAAAATAACAGTGCTGAATATACATAGAATACAAGAAGAGAGTTATGTTAACATAACTCTCTAAGAAATATAGAGAGTGATATTCTTTAAAGAGAGATTAATTGAAAATATTTTCCAATTAATTAAATATTGATGGCGGTAATGGGTGAGAGTGAATTATTCTCCGTAGCAATAACTCTAAATAAACCTTAAATCAAATGTTTTCGTAAATCTATCTCCCATGCAATCTATCAAGAATTAATTACCTTATAAACACAGGTAGATAACACATAATTAATCAGCATTAATCTAGCGGAGTCTTTAATATTGATGTTAATGCAATACTCTGAGCGCATTATGCGGCTCGATTACCGGCGGATTGAACCGCGCACGCAACGCGCGAGGGTGCGAGACACGAAGGCCCTTCGTATTTATTTGATACATGCAAATGCATGCGCATGAAACGCACCGGATGAAATATCTCTTTTGCAGAGAGATGCAGAGGCAATCCGCACCGCTCTGTATCTCGGAGTGGCACTCGCGATCACCTGGATAATAGGAGCGGCGGGTCTGTCGCTGGCCTGGCTGGTTCTGGTCCTGGCGCTGGCAACGACCGTCGTTAAAGCGAGAGTCTCCCGGCTCCTTCAGACGGAATTGCACCACGAGCTGGCCAGGTTACGCAGGAGACGGGCCCTGTACAAAGACGAGACCGCCGAGTGGCTCAGTCTGCTTCTCAACAAGTGGCAAGTACCGTTCTCAGTTATCGATGAGGCTAATCACGACAAAGGGAAATACGCAGTGTACCACCTGGTGCACGCCAATTCGCGCCGTTGTTACATCAATATAACCGAAGGTTCTAAAGGGAATTCTTTTATGTATTTTAAAATTAAAAACGGAATGCTGAGAGAGTTTTATTTATTTCCTTATATTTAATCGTGGCTTGCCTGAAAAATTGAAAAAATCGACTGTTATGAAGCTTGTATCGATATTTGCCTTTACTTTTGACGAGTTAAAAATTTTTCCTGACGGAGGAATTGGTCATTCAAAGATTGGTATAATCGTATAACGCGTTGTCGTTTAGAAAAAATAATAGAAAGGAGAATGTCTGTAGCTAGAGAAGTTTATGTAAGTGTAACGCAGCGATACGTCCCATTATTACTGTATTTCTTGACCTTACCGAAGAATATCGTTCTTCCGTATAGCTGCGATTCACGGTAATAACGCTATTGTAACGCCGGTGAGTGTATATATCGCGATTGTCCTCGCATCGGGCGGGTGAATGAACTCCTCATTCGGGAACGAGTACTACATACGCATTTGTAAACATACCACATTCTTGACGCACGTGGTATAAATGTGGCCTTTCACGTTTCTGCTGCCTATGTCGCGCAGATAAAATCCTTGCCCGTCGCCACCGCCGCACCGATATGTCGAACGGAACGAGTCGTTATTCAGAATCGGCCGCATTTGAATAAATCGTCGGGTTGTAAAGTTCGTTACGTACGAGCTCGCAGGATCTTAATAGTTTTTTTTTTTAAATGGAAATAGAAGAGAGATCGATAACTGCGAAAATAAATTCCTCTCGGAGCGAAAACTTATCAAAAAGTGAAAATCTCTGTTTGCTGAAAACAAGGACGATAGAAAATCTCTAGAATTTTAAAATTGATTGCTACTTAAAAAAAATTCACAATTTAATTTCAAAGAGATTTATGTGTATGTTAACAACATACGATCGCGTTGACGCGTTCAGGCGATTTTCTTCATCGCGCCATCCTTTCCTCGTCAACGGTTGAAAACGGCCGGTATGGCAAGCGGCAACAGGCGTGGAAAGAGTGCTACTTATTTGGATAGTTGATAGACCTGTTCGAGCATTCCTGAACAGCCCCGCGGCTGCGGGTCTCTCGCCCGACCAGCGGGTACATCTACATGCGGGGAAAAAGCGGTGAATTCAGCGCGACGTGCTACACACACTGTACGCGTATAAAGAAAACGACGGTGCGATCGCGCCGCGCGCGCACACACGGTGCTTATTTGATCATGTGTGAACGCAGGAAATGTACGACGACTTCGGGAAAATTCTTACGGAATCGAGTACCCTGTAAAGAATTCCATAGCGTCTATAGTAAGACTGGATAATAATTCGCGAATAAGCTCTAGGTAGTCCCTTTGATACGAATATGGAAACAATTTTTACACGAAAAAACGGTGCTAGTTGTGCTAGTATTTAAAAATTTAGCTAGACAGATATGAAAGTAATTATGTCCTTCAAAATAATTATATTGGATGCTGGAGCTGGTTGCTAGAATTTTTTGCATTATCATCACGCTTGAACGTCCAGCATAATTATTTTCAAATCTGCCTCTAGCTAAATTTTTAGTTATTTCAGCAAAATCATTCTTTTTGTGTATTTCTTCTAAATTCTTTTCTCAGAGAAGACAGCGATATAAAAATTAAATATACAATTATTGATTTTTATCGTAAAATCATATAATAAAGTTATCTGTAAAAATAATAAAGTTAAATAGAGATTCTACTAATAATAGAAGTAATTTCAAAAATTTAATGCATTTAAAGTGTATAAGAGAACTATTTAACGAGGATATTCATGATGGAAAAGACCTGGAAGCGTCCAACTGGGACGGGCAAGATGTTATCCGAGCACCCTAAAAAAATGACAAATGCGTGGGCACGTGTTAATCTACTTGTCTGTAATCTTTAATCTATTCACGAAACCCGCGTGGGTCGCCGCGTATTATGCGAATCAACTCGTTATCGAAAATGGGATGTCATTAATGATAAACTCTGGAAATAACTCGGTGCCCGTTGTGTCATCGAAAGTGCGTCAGTACGCGTCTTTCACGCACGAAAGAGCGCGCTTTATCGTATTAAATCTGGCTATTCGCTTAATTAAATTGAATGTTTAATGAGTCGCATTGCTCCCCGAGATATCTATTCGTGGATATTTAAGAGGAAAGGGGAAACTGCTTCTAAGGAATTTCATGTAGATTGAAATGATCGTTCGTCTGCGATGTAAAATTTAATAAACTGAGACGAACATCAGCGCTTCGATTAAAATCCCGCATTCCGCTGGATTAATGAGAACTCTACGTCTGTGTAACCAGTATTATTCCTCCAGGTGGAGATTCAGCGCCGCCAGTATATTTTCCTTGGCGAAGGAACGATTGGAGCCTCTCCTTAATGAAGCCAAACCCGGTATACTCGGTAAGGATACTCTTCGTAAATACATGTTTTGCGAGAGAGGAGAGAAAGGGAGAATGAGAGATAAGCCAAAGAAGTTCGTCAAAGAAATTAATCACCGGCCGCTCAAAGGATTCCAAATTACTTGATCGTTTAGCGGCTTCATCGTGACTCTATAAGAGATACTCGTTTTTCAGGCCCATTAGAATTACGCGAACTCACTCTCGGCGAGCAAACGCCGTGCATCACGCGCGTCCGAACGCTCGATTACTGCAGCGATGACGATCTTCCCAATGGCCACCACTTCGGCCAGACTAAATTGTCCATCGAAGCGGACCTGCGGCTGGACTGCGAGCAATTCCGCATGCTCATCACCACGCGGTTATTTGGTAAAGGGTGAGGAACGAAACACGTTTACCATATCAAAAATCATTCGAGAATTTCTCAAATAAAGTCATAAATATCTCGTGTTATCGTCTCTTCACGCACAATTATTAATTTACTTTTGTATTATCGTGTCATTATATTACAATTAATTTGTTTGATCAGAATGAAATTTAAGAATCTAATTTAATTTTGTATATCTAATATATCTGACTCTTACGATTTTCCTAAATCTATTCTCTATTCTAAAGCAAATTTTACGGATATTCTTTGTAAATACCTCGGCAGCGTGGGGATGGACATTGACCTGGCGGTGGAGAAGCTGTCGCTGTCCGGCACAGTCATCGTCAACATGACACTGAACTCGTCGGCGCCGTTTCCGCACGCGACCGGGCTCAGTATAAGTTTCTTGGAGAAGCCGGACGTCTGGTTCAGCGTGAGGATCCTACGGGCGGTGCAGATGATGGAGATGCCGCTGATCAAGACCTGGATTCACGCGGTGGTCACGGACGCTCTGGCCAGCTGGCTGGTCGACCCGGGCCACCTGGAGCTGAATCTGAGGGCGCGGGAGCGACCGGGTCCTGGACTGGACTCCGTGACCAATTCGCTGCCGCAAGGAGTGCTCACCGTTGTTCTGTGCCAGAACGGTTGTTCTGGTGAGTGTTCCTCGGGCGAAAAAAAAAACTGATGCGAGTATAACCGCACGCTCGAGCTAAAATTTAGAAAGAAACGGCTATCGACCGTTAAATTTCCTTTTAGCGTGATTGAGCACAGTTGAGACGTACGGTTTTATCTTGCTTATGAACATTCCCGTCAAACACGCAATTGTTGTGTGTTACAATGGACGCGCAAATTATTATGGACGCACTATTACGGACTCGTTAGAAAGTCCCCTAACTGGCGTTTCTCTATTGCCACAGCGAACGTCGCTGATGAGGTGAGATGGCTCGTGGTAACGGTGGGCGATCAGAGACGAATCACCTCGAACCTGAGCCCCACGTGGACCGAGGACGTGTCTTTCTTGGTCGGGCCGTTAGACAACGAGAGGATCACCATCAAGCTGAAAGCGAAACGTCTCGTCAGTACGATCACTCTGGCGCAGTTCGAGTTAGCGTTAGGAGTCTACGACTGGGAGAATTCGCAAATGTAAGTCGGCGATCGGTGGCGTTTGATCAAACGCTACGCCACATCGCGCCCGAGTATTTCATGTCGATCTCTTCAGCCTTAATGCTATCGGCGTATCGAGTTTCTGAACTAGGATTTAATCAGAGAAGATAGACGAGTATAGAAGCACGGATGTCGTATATTAGTGTGATACACGAAAATTAATAAAAAATTAAATAATAATAAAATATAATAATTTAATTAATTTTATAATAAAATTAATAAAATTCTGTTTTAATTTTAATATTAATATTATTATTAATAAAATTAGCTGGGGTATCTCGGTATCTCAGCTCGTGATACATTCCGATATATAGATCTGTGCTTCTATACTCGTCTATCTTCTTTGATCGAATGTCCTCCGTTAATCTAATCGTCTTTTATTCGGCAGCGTTGAAACCGTGTTGCAACAGAAGAAACCGTCTCGCAGCAGCGCTAACATTCCGAGCATTAATGCGCGATTAGAATACACTACTCTGCCGCATTTGGAGCCTGATTTACCGCAGCCAGAACTAACGGCCGATAATATGCATCTTGCAGGTATGTAAAGACAAAAATATAATTAAAGTATATAGTATAAAGACAAAAATATAAAGTACATAATACAGAATATGTATGAAACGGACACGAATAATTTGATATTGAGATTTAAAATTTGATATTGAAAAGGTACACTTGTAATTTGATATTAAATTACGACGAACGTACGTCTCTACGTACGAAATATCCGAACATTTCTTTTCCCGCGATCAGTATTATCGTATGAAATATTTTCAGTGTCGCGCGACTCTTGCCACAAAGCGCACAAAGCAGGTAAAACTTAATTGAAATACCGTGTGGTGAAATTTGAGCATGAATGTGTGTAAAACGTCCTTTGATTTGACATAGTGTTTAATTAAACGTACGCTTGATGGTTTTATTATATCGGGGACTCCCGTCGGACAGTAAAGCTTTCAAGCACGCCAAACCTATGTTTTATCGTTCGCTTTTTCGTGAAAATTTGTAGAGAGTCTTTGAGTGTATTTTTTTTTTGTAATAAATCGAAAACGAAGAACATGTTCACGTTGTAATACGCTGTAATTTTCAGGGGTACTGGTGGTTTACATTCATTCCGCCGACAATCTCCACGGCGATACTGCTCAGTGTAATCCTTATTGCATGTTATTTAACAATCGGAAGAAGGTAAACGCAATTTACACTTACATATCGCATACGTTCGCAACACTTTAAAATCATATCCGTGCGGAATCTATTGTGTTTTTAGGTGAAAACGACGCATTACGTTCGCTCGACCACGTCGCCCGTTTGGGACTGCAGAGCGCAGTTCTTGGTACAGGATTACACGCAAGTGTCGCTGAGCTTCGTCATTTATTCGTGGAATATAGTAAAATCGATGGATACGGACATGCTTGGCTTGGCAATGCTATCTCTGTCTCAGGTAATCAAGTCCTGCCTAATAAAACTTTGAACTATTTAGCATAAAAATAAGAGAAAATCATAATCTGGAAAGAATTGCTTCTCAAATAAGATATGTATAGTACTTAAAAAATACAAGTACTTTATTTAAATTTGTGGACTTAACTTGTTTTCGTTTTTCAATCCTTCACTTCATGTTACTGTTATATTTATCTGGTAATGCTGCAAAAAATCTCAATAAAAAGCATAATTTTTTTTCAAAGGACGCGACGTGGATTGTCAGAAAGGAGCTCACACTCAGCGGATCGAATATCGCCTCCTCCATGACGGTCTCCGTGCTGTTTTATCCTATCAAGAGTGTGCAGCAAGTAGTTAACAGTCGTAGAAGCAGCTTGGTTCCAACTACGCTGGACGACGAGCCGAAGATCAAACGAAACAGTTTGCCGTGGATGCAACAGGCGGTCCGTTATAAAGTCTCATGTTTATCCGAGAAAAAATTTCTAAGCTGTGTCCACTCAAGTCTTAAAATATATTTACAGAAGCTGCTATTAACGCACAAGGACGCTGATCCCGCCTCCTCCGACATATCCAGCCTCCTGTCCACCGGAAGCGGTTTGATGGAGGTGACGTTGCTGCGCGCGAGGGATCTCGTCGCGAAGGACCTGAACGGCTTCAGCGATCCCTTCTGCGAACTAAAATTAAACAACGAAACGAAATACAAGAGCAGCATAAAGAAGAAGACGCTGAATCCTTGCTGGGATGAGAGTGCCATCATGGGCTTGCCGAAGACCGGAGAAGCTTTAGATATCGTAATTATCGCACATTTGCACCCTGCATCAAATGCATTTCGTCTCCGCGACAGAAAGATAATTTATTTTTTAATTTCGTCTTGTAGGTATTATGGGATCATGATACTTTCGGCATGAAGGATTACCTTGGGAAAGTATCACTGACTCTCGACGATATCAGAAAGCTGTCGAACAGCGATCAGTCCCATTGGTTTCCGCTCAGGGAAACCAAAACGGGATCTATAGAGCTGAAAATTAAGGTCTTGTCGGAAGAATGTGAGGTAATGTTCACGCAACAATAAACATCCTGTAATTCAGTATCTTGCAATTTCTCAAGTAGTTTCTCATTTATAAATCTCCGCTTGAAATTATATTTGCACTAGACGCAAAGCACGTACGCAACCAGCAATATCAGCGACAACTCTTCTCGTCTAAACACCGAGCCCGATTCCTTGTCGAGTATCGTGCGGAGGCCTTCCATGGAAAAATCTAAAATACGTCTACATTTGGATCCGGTTGTACCGCCACCGCCTCCACCGCGCACTGTCACCCTCCTGAAGCCGACCACGTCCAATCAGTCCGGTAAAAAAAAAATGTCATTTTAAATCTCAAATATTTAATATCTTTGGCATCGTATTGAACTTTTAATAAACAGTACCTATGTTGTGTTTAACGCGCTATAGAATTTTGATATATTTTCATGTAGACAAAATTAGCATCACCAGCAAAGACTCCAACGAAATGAATGGAACGCCGAGCTTCTGGATTCCGAAAGTCATCACGGAATCGGTCGCGGGTAATTCCATCGACGAGTCCGACACCGCTAAAGTGATCGCAGAGAGACGGGCCTCCCATCACAGCTTAACTCCCAGCCCCGAGCAGAGCTTTGGCAAGAAGATGCCGCAGTACAACAGCTTCCGCATGATGAAGCAAAAGGTAAAACGCATCGAGTTACCCACAATTGAAACTCAGTTTGAGATATTTCGTGTAATTGTAGGTGAAGAGGGGTTTAAAACTTCGTAGATTTCGTTCGGAAGTAACTATAGAGGATAAGAACGATAACAAGGGCATCACGTTGAGCCTGGAGCCCAGAGGCGGCGGCGAGGCCGACGCCACGGAGCTCTTGTCGGAATCCGGTTTGGCTCACGCGGTGTCGCAACCAGACATGCTGGGCAGGATAAGGCAGCCCAGTCCGCGATTGAGATTGAGGCCGAATGGTTAGTGATATTTTCACCCTGGATCTTGGTCGCATTTATTTTTGATGCAATTTAAAACAGCATAAAACTGAAAAAAATATATAAAATAGATACATGTTAGTCTTTTTTTTTTAATTTTAAATAAAGACGCTTCTTTTCTTTTAAAAAGGAGAATGGCTACAGCTTTAGAATTTAATGCTGAAATATGAAGTAAAATATATATAATATTGAAACATAACGATTTTTAGATTTAAAAATTGTCAACGGCACTAGAGAGAAGTATTCCGGAGTGGAAGGGAAGGTTCTTCAGGCGCAGGGTCTTCACGTAGCGCACATCGCCCAATTATACTGCCGAGTGAAGCTTCAAACGTAAGTATATAGTTAATACGATTGACGGAGATAATTTGCGGATAATTAAATTGAGAATTTCCAGGAGCCACAGTCCAGACAAGATCGTCTCGCCTAACGGCGGTAAGACCATCGCGAAATCGCGGCTCCTGCCAGCTATGCCTAATCCTCAGTTCAGCATAGATTTCCATATAGACGGCGACAGCGTACCGAGGCAGGCGTTACTGATATTCGAGATTAGGAGCGCCAGCAAGGAGTTGCTGGCCAGCCGACGTATAACTCTACACGAATTGCTAGGTATGATATTAAAAAAAATTATTCTCAACGAGAGTAAGATATCCTTAATTACGTTAAATAATTACGGCATACAATATATATATATATATATACGTGTGTGTGTGTGTGTGCGCGCGCGTGCGTGCGTGTGTATGTGTGTGTAATTTATATTCAAATTGACCTCATATAACAAATTTGATCTTATTTTAATTTTATTTTAATACAGCTTTATCTATTTTTTTCTTTTTGTCTTATATTTTTTAATTTATTGTTCCATATGTTTGCGCATATTATATGAGATTCGTTTGAAAAAATAGGTGTATCGGCAGCTACTGACGAGATTCACACGTGGTTGGCGTTAAATAACGGCGCCTCGCTGGAAGTACAAATCGCTCACGGAAGAGAGCTTAAGAATAAATCGGCGAAAAAGTTGTTCCGCTCTTGGTCGGTTCATCGGATAGGGAAAATATGAGATCTAAAGAAAACCAGATGCTGCAGTTGTGTATCTATTTAACATGCATTTATATAAAGCCACAAAATCTTTTAACTCGTTTCTCGGGAAGGAGTCTAATTGTAAGTTCGAGAATGTAAATTCCGTCAGCATTCATTGCATTAATAAGGAATGAATAAAAAGAATAAATAAAAACTTTTTGTTATCCATTCCTTATTTAAGGCAAGGAATATTTTTGCAAGACGATTATCTTTTACAATTTTTTTATAAGCTGTATAGAAAAATTCTTAATATCACGTCCAGCCATATATTAAGACTCCAATTGCATTCCATGTGACGTTCATCTCAGCTTTTTTGTATGATTATATTAATGAAAATTTATTATTTAAAATATAATTTTTGACAAAATTGTACAAGTTGAATTAGAAAGAGATATATACAGAGAGAGATATATATATGTATACATCCTAATTTATGTATATTATAGATCTTTTTTAACATTTGCAAAATTTAATACAGAACTGCATTGAGATATCGATGAGAAATATATTAAAATACCATTTCGTTTTCAATTGCGTAATTTCTGATATATTACATTTGTACATTTACATGTATTGCTATATTTCATAATACAATATATATTATAACATAAAATATAATAATATAATAATATTAAGTGTATATTTTGTATTACTCAAATATATATATTATATATATATTATACATACAATATATTATATATAGATATAAATATATTATCAGAGTTTATAATTCAAATTGCTTTTATATCACATAATTATTGAACATTACAGATATGAAATTTGTATTTCAATAGATACAAACTTGCGTATATAAGAGATTATATATATATATACGACAAATGATATACTTTTAGTCTTATTTCTCGATATACATTTTTTTTTTAAGTATAGGCACATATATAGATCCTAAATCTGAAGCTTGCAATCACAAGAGTTCATTTTTTATTAAAGAAAGATTAACAATGCATAAGGATTATCTTTTTGCTCATAAATATTCTCATTCATCATCTAAAATTTAAGTTTATACAATAGTAGCTCTCTGAAAACATATATAAATGTAATACATTTATATGTATATCATATATATCACTGGTAAGAAAATAGAGGATCACTCATTTAGCAGATTAAAGCAGAAGCAAAATTAAGCTTCAAACACGATTGCAAAATTTTAACAATTCGCAGTGGTAAGTTCAGCGAATTTTAAAACATGTACAATCATGTATATATATATATATATATATAAATACATATATAACTTACATATAAAATATGATAAAAAAATATACGCGTCAGCTGGAAACAAATTCTGGTACCAATCATTCGATTTCAGCCGATGTATTTTGTTAAATTAAATGACTTGGAACTTACTCTCCCATAACTCTATGTAAATTATACAAAATAAGATTGCACTTGTGTGACTATAGCAGTTATCGGTGATGTTAGGTCTGCCTCACTTTGGTCAGCCAAATGTAGAATACTTAATCCTCCGAATATAGAGAAAATATAGAGCTCAATCATAGTCGAGCCCGCAGTATCTTTCTCTTTCTCTCATCGGTTTATTGTACCTGCCACTGAAAATAGATACGTCAAAAGCTCAGTGAAATCTTATTCAAATGTATATTTAAACGATGAAATCAATCATCCAATATTCTCACCCGTAGCGTAGGCTGCGTGCCACTAGCGGCAGCCTCCTGCTCTCGCTTCTCCAGTTCCAACGCCCGTCGCTGCTGCCTCTTGACGGACTCTACATCCTTTATGCCCCGTTGCTGTTGCTCGGCTATCCTCTTCTCAGCCGCTTCCGCCTGTTTCCTACGTATAGTTTCCTGTGCAGGGGAAAAAATGCAAACAAAAAAAAATTGTCAAAGTGTCAAAGATATTCTCCAGAGCAGCTTTCTAGCGCGACAGAAGAGCGGGGAAATAATAGTTATTGAAAGAAACAATTTTTGAGCGACCGAGGCTTTTGTCGCTTTTCTTTTGGAGAAACAGAAGCGACGGCCAAGGTGGTTTATCGAGCGTGGTTATGACGATTTAACGATTTCTTTTTATCGCTCGGGGGGGAAAAGGATTAATAATTTACGTGCGCGTTTATAACCTACGCGCGAGACGTACCCGATCGGGAGTGAGATCCTCGTACGACGACGATCCCTTGATACAGCACCCGCAACAGTTGCCCATGCTGAATTGTCACCCGTGCGCGAAACGTACTTACACGATTGTCGCGGGAAACGTCGCCGTTAAATTGGATCAACGACGGGCGGCGTGCGTATGACAGATCCGAGCAATGGCTGTCGTCAACAATCGCCGACGCGACGGCCATATGACATATGTATGTATGTGCAGTGTCGTCACTCGGGGTCTCCTGGCGCCCGCGAATGCACAAGTGAACTGGTGCATGAATCATTCGTGATGATTCGCGGCAAGGAAAATATCCTGCATTCCTTAATACGAGATAAAAACAAACCAAACAAGTTTTTTACTATTATTTGTGACTTTTAAATTTTCAATAATTTGCAATAAATAAAGGCTCGTCTTATGTTTCTTAATACAAAATGAAAATGAATGAAACAAAATAGGAAAGAAGAAAGGAACAAATTTTGTACGAAAATAAAATATGATATAAAATAAAATATGTGTTTCTCTCAAAAATTGGGAAATAAATAGCGCTTTTCATTTATTTCACATATAGTCTTAAAATTTGTGTTAATCTGCAACAAGAAAGATGTTACGAGATATAAAATAAAATAAAATAAATGGAAAGAATTTTGTGCAAAAGTAAAAATTATTTTTACTCATTAAACATATAGTTCTTAATTCGCAATAAATAATTACGTTATGTTGCGCTTTTTAATATGGAATTAAAAACAAATTAAATAAAATGAATAAAGTACAAGTATTTTATCAATAAAAATTGTTTCTTACTTACCGTATATATTACTTACCGTATTGCTTTGAAAATTAATATTTTACGGCCATTTCAATTAGATGATATTTTAATGGCTCGAGTCTCTCCGAATCATCGACGATCGGTCACGTCAAAATTCTCCAATTAATTCTGCTACGAAAATTTGTCCACTTTCGCGGCTAATAGTTTCGCGATAATAATTCGACGATGATTATACCCAAACAATAACTGTCGCGCGATAAGTCAATTATCGAACAGCTAATTGCTATCTCCGGCTTATCAGAAGCAACATGGAGAGTGGATACTCCGCGTTTATATGAACATATATGAAATAACGCACGGGGATTTAATACGATTCATCTCAGGGAAAATGCAAATATGCAGTTTAGAAACGTATGTTTCAAGAGCAAGTAAGGCGAGGAAGAACGAAGAGGATCCGATTATTTCGTCGACAATTATGAGGAACGCGCGAGAGTTGAACTCCGTCTCCTCCGTTTTGCGCAGTGATGCTAATGTACACATCTCTGAAAACTCCGGCCTCGCCGCCGATAGCTCCGACAGCGGGCAAATTGGATTTTCTCGTTACTTGTATATTAGCGCTATCATAGCGCCTATTCTACTCCACGGGGCGGAATCGAGTTTCGCGTGTGCCCTCGCGCGCGCCCGACTTTGCGAAAGTGCCGGCCGCCCTCCTGGACGTGTCAATTTAACCCCGCGAACCGGCTGGATTTTGCTACCACTGACCGTAAAACTGATTCAATTTCCCCGCAGCGTGAAATTGCGTTTAAAATAAAAATCGTGACTCTCTGCAGAACTTGATTTGAAGGAAAAAAAAAAACGGGAAACGGGAAATTTCCAGGGGATTTGATAATCGTTGCATTAAAATTAACGCGCCACCAATACTGCCTGTATTTTCATCGTTTCTCGGTGTTTTTATCTTCAGATATTAAACGACCTAATCAAAACATACACGTGCAAACATAATTAACACATATATGTGTTAAGTAAAATAAATATATAAAGATGTTTCGTTAAAATACTCATTCGTACGTCATTAAATTCTTTACAACACCTTGATGACACTATATCAGATTATAAGAAAAAAATTGTAAAATCGGTCTGTAAGATGATCGATTATCTTGATTAAAATTTCGATGGACACACACGCGCTTCCGCGCACGTTTTCTTGTTCAACGAATCTTTTTTAAATTTCTCCGCAAATTAAAAGAGAGATATGTGCATCTCTAGATAGAGCACCTGCACTTTTCGCGACCTAATTTAGGTGGAACGTACACGGAAGGGAGCCTCAATGTACATCGGCTTTCCACGCTATTCACGACGATACGTATGTCTTCTCTTATTAATGTCGGCGCAGCTGGCGCGCGAACGGCCGACAGAATTGGGAAAATTAAATGTCGTCTTCCAGAAACGCGGCGCTCCATCTCTTCTCCAGACGGAGACGGGACCGCGCGGGATATCGAGCACCAGAGTTACACGTTGTTTGCACTCGCGATTAATCAACGTTCTCGAGCGCTCCGATATCCAGGAGACCCCGACGGGCCCGAGGGAATCCAATTCGTTCGGTCATTCTGCGCCCACTCGGGACTCCTCTTCGCTTCGCAAAAAAAAAAAAAAAAATCTTTCCCGTTCGTTACTTGTTGAGCGCCAACGCGAAAACTCCGTTGCTGAAAGCTCCGAGAAACTCTCTTGAATAAGGCTCTTGAAACGCATCTACGAATATCGACCCTACGGCGGAATATCGTTGCGACAAACCGTATCCGGGAATGCATTTCCGCTCCGCTTCGAAGTCTAAAATTGGTGAAATGATTTCTCTTTTTGGCGTTTGTCGATGGAGATTTATAAATTGCTCTGAGATGGCAGTGCATTGATATAAAGTATATAGCACGAAATAATTATTAATATTGTATAAGAAGTTTTATCATTTAATAAAAGAAGAGCAAATGCTATTAAACCACATTCTTCAACATCAATTTGACATTCTTTAACGTTAATAAAATAACGAAACATTTACTAAGTGTGCGATTTATCATTTCCTTTATAATATACTTAAATATACTAATACAATATCTTTTATATTACTAATACAATAAAATATTTTTGTATTAATACTAATAAAGGAGACCAGAAGTCAGTTTTCTCGTTCATCTTATATTAATTAATGCCATATTAATCACGAATGCAGTTGTTGTATAATATATATCGAAAACTTTCGAGCACGCAAAGGTTGTAGACTTCGAAAAAAAAGGAAAGTTAAGACATTTTTTTTTTTAGCACCGGCATTCATTAGCATCGCGATGCGTGGTTAAATAAACATCGGAAAGTTTTTATGGATTCATACAAAACTCGAACAACCTCTCTCATCGTAAACCCACGGGCCTAAGGTCGGATAATGGGAAACAAGAAACAAGTGGAGAAAGGAGGAAGGGAGCGGAGACGAGGAAGATGAGAAGATTATGCTCTTGGCAATGGCGCGCAATTATAGAACACGCGGCAAACTTTCGCAATATCTGTACCCAACTTTCATTGCTTAATACAGACTGCATTCTAAGGCGTGAGTGGCTTTTTAACCTTAGTCCGCCCGTTACTCTCTTCTTTCGCATATATATTAGCCATTCTGGATGCCATCTCTCAGAACCCTCATTACAGAAATGTACCTCCCTGCGAGATTCGCGTAGCTTTTAATCAATATGACTCGCTATTAATAATAAGCAGTAATGAGAGTTCTCTGATGTGCTTATTCATTCTTCGTTCTCTATTCATTCCATCTCCGCGTGTCTCTTTCCCTTATTAAAAGAAAATTTAAATAAAACCTGTATATGTATATAATATAATACAAACTAATTAAGATAATCGCAAAAATATAAATACAATGAATCTCTTATATCTGCAGAAAAATTAATATGCTTCAATCCTTCTTTAAAACGCTACTTGCGTTTGTTTGATAATGACTTAAATAACTTTTTATTGATTTTAATCCGCCTTCAAAAATTTTATATATTTATCACAAGAGTAAAAAAATATAAAAACATTTTTCGAATATAAAAGTTTAATCTCCTCCCTCTTCGCCGCCCCCCCGCTAACCTCTGAGTGACACAACGTTGGAATTACGTCACGATGAAGAGTGCGCGTCGATCGGTCGCCATGTAGCGCATGCATAGTTCGCGAGCTCGCCGCTAGGCTTCGCATGAGTTGATCAGTTACTCGTGTTTAAAATTGGTTCACGATGGTAATAAATTGGGGCTCGCCGCGGCTGAAAGCATACTTACCTGGCGCAGAGGTTACCGTGATCATGAAGGCGGTTCCTCCAGGGCGAGGCTCTTCCATTGCACTACGGTTGAGCTGACCCTTGCGAATATCCCTAATGTGGATATCTCGGGCGTACAATTTTTGATAGTCGGGACTGCGTTCGCGCTATCCCGGTGCTAACAGAAGGCAAACAGAATTTACAGGAAAAAGGCTCTGCTCGCAAAGAAAGCAGCCTTAGAAATTGCAAGATTCTCTAACCTGATTGGTTTTTATACACAACAGTTGCAAAGCTGTTTCCTCTGCTTGAACTCAGCTGTCTCTACAAAGAGTCCGATATTTAGGTTAGGCTCATATCGGATTACAAATTGAAATTGATTTTCTTTCTGATTGGTTTAATTCCAATCCAGTCTCACATCTATAATTTGATATATTTGCCGATGTTACTCCTCTTTATTTAGTAAGTAAACCTTGACAAGAGAGTAAGTTTTATTTCACAGTGAAAAGATTTCCTTGACTTATACAGAGGAACTTATTCCACGATATTTTTATTCTCGCGTATGTTTGAAACTTGTATAATATGCTAGTATTTTAATAATTTTTTTTATATACCTTTATGTAATTTATTATATATGTATGTTTTTTTAAATTTCTTATAGATTCAATTTTATATGTTAGATACAAATTCTGTAGTAGATAATATAATATAAATAAATTTAAATATAATAAATATAAATAAATTATAAATAAATATA
This sequence comes from Wasmannia auropunctata, assembly GCF_000956235.1. Taxonomy (NCBI): domain Eukaryota; kingdom Metazoa; phylum Arthropoda; class Insecta; order Hymenoptera; family Formicidae; genus Wasmannia; species Wasmannia auropunctata. The sequence goes on from NW_012026816.1 coordinate 1,930,071, forward strand.
TATATATGTATATGCCAGTTTAAAAGAGTAATCGATATTTTTCATCTCTCGCATGTATGACGTTATTGCAATAAAATATGTTTTAATGCTATAATTGCAATAATACAATTAAATACAATACTTTGTTCTTTCAGCTTTTTGAATTTTACCAGAGATATGTACCTATTGTATTTTTTTAATACGCGTTTCCATTTTGTAACATCCTCTAACCAAATAATAGTGAACGTGATGAAATTTATTTTTTAAATCTTCATATTTTTTTCATAACAATGGTATTCATTCAAGTCCCTACATTGTGCAATAACATCGATAACGATACATGTCGGATATTATCGCGCTCGTACATACAAGGTGTCCTCTTGAAATTGAAAGACCCGTAAGCTGATAGCGAATTCGATGTCCCTGAACGTTAAAGATAAGTAAGTTCCGTCGGGGCGAGATCGATCTCTCTCGACGTTATCGCTAAGGACAAGCCGTTTTTTCTATTGAATGAACGCAGAGTAAGACGTCCGACGGAGTTCCGGAGGAGGTGCCCCGTATAGCGCGGCGTATACGTTACCGTGGTACACGGTACGAATTGTTGCCCTTTAAATTCCATTAAAAGCTGCAGGCACTAAATCGTGGCGTCCCGTGAGAACAGACGGGGCATGCGCCGTGCCAGGTGCCGGCTGCTGCGGTTCCCGTGGGAGGTGCGCCGAGAGTACGAAAAGCAAGGACGACGGCGAAGGCGCAACATAGCGCGCGCTTCGTTATGCTCTTCTCGCGGGGTTGAAACTCGGCTCAGTTGGATCGCGACACCCTCCGCCGAAGGGTCGAGCGCGACAGGGTTGTGACGGTAGAGTTTTACCGATGAGTGTCGCGTTGTGGCTCTCGTAGACGTCCCTTATTTTTGTTCTTTCGACATCCGCGAGAATAAATATATCACGCGGGTAGTCGAAGATAATATTGCAAAATGTTTTAATTAACTGCGTACGTAGAAGAAACATTAAAGATTCCTAATTAATTGAGAAACGACGATTATTTTATATTTCTGTTAAGAGACCCAAGAAACATAACCATTTTTTTTTACTGTATGCATATGTAAAGTGCGCTTTCGCCGAAGTCGCGCGATTTAATGATTGATAAATATCGATTTGAAAAAAATCGGGAACATTAAACTATGATTCCGAGCTCCGCTACAACTGAAGAGCTATTCTGTCGAAGAGATTAGAAAATCTTGAAACGCGGGGTCGGTAGATCGATATGCCGATGATCGATTGCGCGCGCGACGAGTCGCTGCAGTAAGTAAAAGTAAACGTGAATCGTCGTTTTATCGGCACGTGCGTTGTGCTTCCACGACTGTCGGCGGAATCGACAACCCAAGGTCGTCGTGGTGGCCGGTGACGGTGAGAGCAAGGTCGTCAGGGTCGCGGAATCGCGAGGAGAATGTGGAGGAAAGACGCGACCAGGCTGGCCAGACTGATCGTCGTCGCCACGCTAATTTCTCTGACCGCCGCCGGAAGCTGCAGCTCTGCGAAGCTCTGTTGCCAGGGCCGGGACTCGGGCTGCGTCATTCAGAAGGAGTCGCCGAACGCGATTATCGAGAGCCCGCGCGACAAGCCGTGCTACTGCGACCACGCATGTCTCAAGCTCGCCGATTGCTGCGACGACTTCAAGGAGACCTGCGGTGGTACGTGGCAATTTTGCACGGTGGGCTTGTGGGCGCGTAGCGACGGGCACAATGTTGAAAAGAAGATGGACAAATCTTTGAAATTGGACGCTTAAATCGTCCATTTACACAAAAAAAATATTATTGTCAGTGTAAAAGATTATTTTTTGTTCAAATCAAGTAACAAATAACCTATTATTTTTCATTTTCTTTTTACGAGTATTCGGCCAGTTTGCAGAAACTCACTTTTTAGTTTGATTTAATTTTCCATACCCATTTGCAGTTGAAATTGACTCGTATTTTCTTTGCGCAAGAACTAGAACGAATTGTAAATACTGTACACGCAGGTTTATTCAGGATAAATTTTTTCTCATATTCATCAATTACGAGAACATTTTATAATAGATATTACTGCTATTCCTATATAATTCTTTAATGAGAGAGTTATATTGAGCATTATTATAATTGACATATCTAATTAGAGTCAAATAAGTCGATATTTGATTACGAAATAGATATTACACGGAATAATATTTATAATTAAAGCTGGCGAAATTAAAGTACGGAATAAAAAATGCTGTTGCATCAATTAATTAAACTTGGAAATACATCAAAAGAAATAATCAAAGAAATAATCAATAAAAATTGTATAACAAAATCGCGCAGAGAATTAATTAGCAGACGACGGTCCGTCCCTACTTATTTTCGCTAAGCACGCGCTTAAACACACATACATACATACATACTCAACGCGTCTCGGATTTTGCAGGATTACGCTGAATCTTAAGAACGTAGCCTGTAAGTAACGTACTTGCTTTAACGTATTAACACGGGCGAACTGCAGTCTCACCCTGGTACGCTAAGCGACTTACTGTCAGTAAGTTTTTAATATTATCGTGCGTCATCGAAGGGGAATTTTTGTTGACGAAGAATTTTGCGCGCGGAAGCTTTTTGCCGGACAGTGAGTCCATTATTTTTCGTACTTCATGTCGACGTATCAACAGCCTGCGATATATGATTCGTTTTTCTCTCACGATGCCTTCAAAACCAATATCCACTTTCAATTTTCGATCAAAGCAACCACACATGACTGCTCAAAAAGATGCTGATGCCGCGTTTCGCCAGCATCAATACAACACACAATGCTGCGCGTTTTCGTGAGAATTTAATCAAATATCGAGCAATTATCAATCTGACGTAGATACATTGATATATTGCGTTCAACAGAAATCGATGTGTGCTCTCGACTGTCAGACAACGTTTCAAATGATTGCGCCGTCTATTTGATGTATCATCAAAACACTGATTAATATGTCCATTTATGGAGTCCCAGAACATGACAATGAATTTTATCGAGGATATTATATTATCGCAGAAATTATGCATTCGGTAGAATTAATTTAAATTTCGCGAACGTTAATATCAGATGATAGCTGAATGTAAAAAAAAAAATAAATTTTAGATAAAATGATATATGTCTGATGCATAGCTCTCTCCGTGCGTGTATTTCGCGTTTTGAGGAAAGGGCCTATAGGGAGCCGTCCCACGCAAAGATCGGAAGAATTATTGCCGCTATATTGCCTAAGTAAAGATGATAACGCTGACCGAGAGATCAGCTCTGACAAAGCATAAAAGTAAGGAATATCTTCGCAAATGTACCTACTTCGCAATTTATAGACTGAATCTCCTGATGCTCATATTCTGCAGATTTATGGCATAATACGAATATAATATTACCAAGTTTTTCACCGCTGCGAAAATGCAAATCGCCAGTGTTTTCGACAGTACAGACTCTGCTCTAATTTTTTTGTATTAAACATTAGAGAATGGCATTACAAAATTAATTTATCTTTATAAATTCGATGATATTTTTTTGCTTATTGACTTATTGACTTTTAATTGCTGCTTATATAATAAAACGTCGCTACAACAATTTCTCTAATGTTCATTTTACTATCACTATGTACATACATAAATGTATGTATAAATTTTTATTTCCCGTGTTTGCATAATAGACGGTCGAATTATTCTACGTCGATGCACAGTTGTTCGAAATTTTATGGCTCGCCGAACGACGCACCTGTTAATAGCAAAGGGATTAATGTTATTCAATTCACATTTCCGTTCGTTTAACACGGCTCTGTTTTACCGGTTTAATTGCCAGATAATCGACGGGCACGCGATTAAATTGTTCGCTAAACAACGGTAACAACGTCAAATAAAATCCGCGTTTATGCGCCTATTGTTTGTCGCAGGTCAATTATAAAGCGCGAAATGTCTCTCTCCTATCTCTTTCTCTCTCGCAGAGTAGACGCGCGCCGAGGGCGCTCGCCGAAGAGACGGAAGTGACTTTATCGCGTCTGACTGCATTTTCATCCATTTTCGTCGGAATGTTCATCTTTAATGTCCTCATTTCTGGCATTTCTGCTTGCGAAGCTGCGAGGGAGCCGGCATTCGCCGAAGCTAAGGCTGCGCGCGGCCGGAACGCGATTATTCACGCTTGCCGGCCGAGAGGAGAAGTGTCGCTCCTTCCGACTTGAAGATGTAACGCGCGGTAGTTGCGGGCTGACAAAATCGTTTCCTCGACGAGAAGTGACGCGAAGCCCGTCCGTCTGGAAGCGCAGGGGATAATCCTATTCTCGTCGTAGGCTTCAAAACGAGACGTGAATTTACATATTTTGTAAACGGGATCGTCTAATGGAATCCTTCGCGCAGGAGAAACGTACTTATTGCAGCCGATTTGCATCCGACATCCACGCGATTTCCGAGTGAAATGTAAAGATTACACGCTTGCGAGTGAAAATACCGCCCCTCCGTAATCCGTTCTCAATTTATAATACCAGCTTCCTTATCATTTTTAACACGTCAAGACAAGATGGCACCGTACTCATTCCACAAAAGCAGCGCGAAGCGTTTTGGGCGTAATAACGGGAAGCGAGAGGGGAAGGTGGTGCTGGGAAACGAAAAATGATCACGTTGAGCATTTTACCATGGTTAATGATACTTCGACAGTAACTTTGTGAATTTATCTTCCGAAGTAACTCGGGAGGGAGAGGGAGAGAAAGTCGAATGCACATAAAATATTCTCGTCCGTCTCACGCGGAGAGCGGCGTAAGTTCTGATGACATGACGTACAACATGTGACACCTTATTATTGATCGTTATAGACCAGTGACAGTGCATTATTTTCCCCTCCCCATATTGCCGAGTAGTGAATCCCCAATATCGTGTATATCATTCGACCGTTCGCATTCACCGAACCCGCGTCGACCAGCGGGCACGCGAAATAATTTAGTTCGAGCGTACAATCGATCGACGAGCCAAGTCCCGGCGATCGCGTTCGACGGGCGGCTCTGCCGAGTCGAACTACAAGCTGCCGTGTAACTATAAAAAAGAAGCGATAAACAAGTGGTTATAATCTGCACGGCATGGTGTTCTCGCCCAGCTCGCTGGCAGCCTAATGCAAAATGCAACTCGAATTTTACTTCCCCTCGCTCCCTCCCTCCCTCGTACCTGCGGTTCCGCAGTCAGCGTGGCCGCTTCGGCCTTCCCAATGAAATATTCCTCTCATATTTGTGCAGACTGTCCGCTCAGCCGATCGTAATAATAAATCTTTACATTATTACTGATTGAAAAACGGGAGGAATGAGAACGTTATACGCGAAAATTGAAAATGCTAATGATTATATTAATATATCAATATGTACGTGCGAGAAGTACAAATGTTACGAATTATAATTACATTAATAAGGTAACGCACGTCATTTAATTATACGCTATTTGCGATAAAATGCGAATACAAAATTATACAAAGTATTTAATTTAATTTTATTAATACGCGCAATATGTCATTCTCATATTCTCTCTCTCTCTCTCTCTCTCTCTCTCTCTCCTCTTCCTATTTATGATAAATTTCACTTTGCAGTCATTTCAAAGTTAAGCTCAATCTCTCTTCTCTCTATTTTAAAGTTGAAAAAGCAAAAATGTCGTTTATACGAATACTTTTCTCTAATTGCCTTTTCAACTTGCGTAATGACGTTCTATTATGGGAAAGAAACATCTTAGAAATGTGGAATAAATTGTATCGTCCGACCCCCGCTCTGTGTGTCGTCCGACGGGAAACAAGATATCTCTCGGTTAATTGCCCGACTCGCGCTTAACGTAGTCATTTAAAAATTCAGTATGCAAAATAATCACTGCACGATATTTCATTTAAAACACCGTTTAATTAACGTCCGTGACGTCGATCGTTCCACTTTTTAAAATGTCGCGATGACTTGTTCTCGATGCATTTCGCGGAAAATGGAGCATCAGCAGCACGTTAAATGAATTTCCACCCTTCGTGTTCTACGCGCTGCTTAATGGAGAAAAGCATCAGTGATTGTCGACGCGTTTATCGCATTTTTACTCATCTCAAATTGTCTCTTCATTTTCCTGGCGATACGACGGAGTAACAACGCACGGTGAGATGCATTTTGGAGGGACGCTCGTAAATCGCCATTTCTGCGAGCTGCCTTTTATGCGCGGCGTAAAATATCGCACTCGGGAAAATAACGCGCACTCGGTCCCCTCTATGCACACGCATGTCTCCTACTAAAAGCTGCAGCTTTAAAATTTTATTGTAAGAAGTTATATATCTCCTAATTAAAAAATGTTACGTTGGTAATGTAATATAAAAATGGAAGCTGCAGGAGAGTCTAAATGATAAGAACACCGAAAGCGTCCCGTTATCGATTTATCAATCGCATTTTACCGGCGCGGCACTTTCGGGACACTTTTATCGTTCGTCTGCGAGAAACGACCAGATGGCCAGATCTTAACGTCGCGCTCATTCCCTCCTTACAGTGGTCGACTGCGTGGTGAGCGAATGGAGCCCGTGGTCTCTGTGCGATAACGGATGCGGAAGTGGCACTCAAAGGCGCAGCCGGGAGATCGAGATCGTGGAAAAGAACGGCGGAAAGCACTGTCCGCCGTTGGACCACTTGGACCAGGAGAGGACGTGCCACAGCTTCCACGAATGTCACGCCGGGATTCGCTCGCAGCAGCCGCATGCCAAAAGTGAGCGTCGATCGATCTCGGGGGAGATAAGTCGCATTTTACTTTAAAGCAAAATATTTCCAAACAAAGTTAATCATTAACTAGACTTATAGACGGTCAATTTGCGCAACGTAATTATAAGGACAAAGTTATTCTTATATTCTTATTTCACATACGAATAATCGCTAAAATAATCGCCCGATAATTTTTCTCGCGATAATTATTACAATTCGCAACAACTGTCGCGTGATTATAACTGAGAAGTAAATTGCATCGGAGAAGATTGTGGCACAAGAAAGAATATTATTTCCTTCTATAGTGTCTTCCTCGTGTTTCCCGGTTTCTGCAAAAACTGTAATGGTCTGACGTTTCTCTCAAGCACTTTCCGTTCTAGGAAGTAAGAAGAGCCGGATTATCTTCGATTGTATCTACCGCGACGCGAAATTCTTGACGTCTGTCTACCGTTGCTCGATCCTAGGCGATTTCTTTTCATTTGCCGCAGGTGTGACGCTCCTTGCGATTTTTCCGGGCGACGGCAACACCACGGATGTAAGGATCAAGGATAGGATCGTCGATAAAAGGTAGGTCAAGCTCCCCCCCGCCCCCTCGCGCGCTTAGTCTTCGGATTCGTGCGAAATGCGATTTGCCGCACATGTTCCCAATTCGCGCTGCGAAGAAACAACGTCTTTCCCGTTTTCTCGATTGGCACGGCACGAAAGTAGATAAAACAACGAGATGGATTTTCGTGAGAAAATTAAAGCGCAAAATGCTTCTACCTAGTTTGTTTCGCGTAATGAACTTGGCTGGAACTTGTCGTTTATTGGCGTGAGAAATCTTTCAGTCGTTTAACTTAATTAGGTAACGATCACATGAATACCAAACGAGATTGGATAAATTACGCGATTCAATAGAATATCCGTATCGCTTGCAGCAGAATAGACGATGTCTATTAATGTGTTTAACGCGTAACGCGTTTATCCCTTATTCCACGCCGTGTATATGCGCACCGTCGAATGGTACCTACAATTAATAATCTTCAATCGCATTTTGTATGCGTTATTAATGGCGCGGGCCGTTCGCGCGTGACTGATGAGTTGACGCCCTTAATTTTCAAAGTTCGTTACCCCTTCGCGCGCGATCAAGCATCGCGATTCAATTCCATTAAAAGCCCTCTACACTTTGGCGAGGGATACACCTCTCGGGGGATACATTTTTAATTCCGCGCCGTGCTCTAACCAAGACAGAATCGCCGATGTGTCGGGGATCTAATTTGACACGTGCCTCCGACCTGTTACACAAAACACGTAGCAAACATCACGTCGCGGTATCGAGAATCCCTTGTGACGTTGTGCCGAGCGGGCAAAGCAAGCTGCAGCGGCCGCCTCACAGCCTGTGAGCTCCCCGTCACACAGTGGTGTGATGTGGCTAACGAGAAAACATGCCGGAGGAACGTACACGTTTTGTTCCCCGGGCTTTGCGATATTTAATATAAAAACCAATATTACACACGTTTCAGAGGCAGCTGCATTCCTTTCACCATTACGTGGATCTCGCGGGGTTGCAGCAAGTTTTTGGAGTTACTTGGGAAAGGTTCGTATGAATAATAATTGGCTCGCGCCGCGATAGTCGATCCTAATCTTAATCGGAAATAGGACTTTTATTTTAGCACGACGCTATTTTCATTTATCGAGGTCGAAGATCCAAATATGAATCCGATATATAGAATGGATACCGTAATTTTCCTCTTCCTCTTGATTCTAAATCTATCAAAATAATTAAAATTAGTTTCTTTCCTTGACAAAGATTGAATTTATCATGTTTGACGTATATATTTTTAATTTATATAGAGACGTATATAATGTTTCTATAAATTCTTAGATTTGCTTTATTAATTCATAAAATATAAATCATTTGTATTTAAAGTAAGATATTGTTATTTGCGTGCACATTTAAACCTTTGAATCTTGAAATTAAAAATAATAAATTATTCTTATAATTTTTAATATTATGAAATTTTTTATAATTCGTATCTCGAAACGTTGGAATAAATCAGAAAACTTTGAGTGACGTTTTCACGATAAGAATGAATATCAGATGCTCAGTGAGACATTGCAGAGCTTATAAAAACAGTAAGTATATATTGCTACGAGGAGGAGGAAAAACAACGGCGGATGCTCCGCATACCGCGGCCATTCTTTTTCGCGGTTAAGTCCTTGCCCCGCGCGCTCAAGCTTTTTGTAACCATAATGCTTCGAAGAGACAATAGACTTGTCTCTTCTTGCGAAAAACGTTTCGCATCTCCATGGCGGTATGTAAAACTCGGGATTACGCTTCGAGCGAAAAATTATCGCTCCGCGAAAGTCTTCCCTCTTAGCCGCCTGACATTATGATAAAAGCAAGATTCCTTAGCCCCGCATGCCCGGCGCGAGTTCCGTAACTTGCAATATTAATTTTAACTTTTTGATATTCTCATTTATATACGTGGAACACGAAACTCGCGAAATCGTTTATACGCTAATAAATAGGTACGTTACTAAAAAGAGGCACTCAACTCTTCTATAAAAAAAAAATTGTTGTCATTCAAGCTTTTGCACGCGCGACCAAGATATAACTTCAAACATTTATTGAAACGTACAAGAGAATTATGCTTTACGGAATAGAATGGATACAGCAACACAACTGTTTCTCCACAGTTGCTGAATATTTTACCTACCTTAACTTTACCTGTATGTATCTGTATTAACGTAAAAAGTGACGATAAATGTTTCGTTGGTCGAAACGTCTTGCGATTGTATAATTATTCGTACACTGATTTTGTCATCTCCGTGAAAGGAACCGGGATCCTTTACGTATTGTCAGAACCGCGTAATAAGACGGCGCTTTTAACGGAATCTAAACTCCTGAAATTCTGAATACGAAATTCGCATAATGACGAATCGCGCCGCCAGCGTGGAAATGAAGCGACTCGATCTAGTCTCAATTAACGTGCACCACGATTACGCGACGTAACATCATGTAAATTAGAGCGTAGCTCCCGCGACGCTGCTCTACGACGGCTGTTATCGCGAAGGAATCGACCGGATGAAGTGGATGCGGTGGTGGAGATAACAGTTGCTTCCTACTGGCGACGTATCTAAAGCAGATAAGCCACGAAACGCGGAAATCTGCGGACGAAAGCAAGTTATTTTAACGATGACTTATTTATTATCTCCGCGTCGCCGTTAAATTAGGCATATCTTGCTTTCCCCAACTTGTGTGCCTTTTGATTTTATCATTTCGCCTCTTTTGTTATAATTATTAAGAGAAATTAAATCGCAATTGCATTTTTTCAACGTATCTGTTTAAAAGAATATTAAAATAATCGTTTAAACGTACGTTTAAAAGAATTAATTATTAATAAAAGAATATTTAACTGCCGAATACGTAGTTACAGAATTGTTGATTTTGAACTTCTTACATTAGGGTTATGTTAGATGTAGAAAAAGAATTCAAAGCTAGGGATTAAGAACATACGTTAAAAGCTGAAAAACGTAAAAATAATCCGCAAAGTCGAGGGCGTGTAATTAAAATTACATGTCGTTCGAAAGCAGAAACGGTGAGCGATTAAAATCACCGCAGGTTTGTCGATTTGCGTGGAGCGTCCCGGTAACGAGAGTCTGGACAAATACGTGGGATACGGCAAGTGGAAGCTATCGACCGATATTCTTGGTAGCGGCAATCGGCACGGGCGATCGACGAGTTCGATCTGCCACGGAAGGTGGTACGGCGATTCGCAGCTGGTGGACTGTCACGATTCGCGATGCGTTCGAAAATCAACCCCGTACACGACCGCGCAATGGTTCCGGCGCCGACGTCGCAGGGGCGCGAGCGGCAACGTCGTCGTCAGCAGTACGGACAGAGTCCTGAGGAGACGTAGGAGAGGCAGACGACGGAAGAGGAGTCGGAGAAGAAGGCGCGACGTCGTCGTCACGGAACGGTGAACGTTCCGCGGAGCACTGTCGCAGCTCCCGCGAGTGTCATCGATGTTAGAATCCCTTTCCCTCTCACTCGCTCTTTCTCCTTATCCATTATTATGCGGGATGTATCGTAAGACGTTGAAGACACTTGAGGAACGGATTCTTTGAGCAACTCGATTCGATAGAGAAAAGCCGGTTTTTCCAGGAAAAATATCGAGGCATCGATTTGAAATTATAATTAATTGAAGTCTGACACTACTTCGTAAATTAAGCTTCAAAGCTATGCAGGTAGATGGCAAACGCAGAAGCGTTTACTTCTTATTTAAGTTCAAGTTTACTTTAATAGAATTTTAATTTGAGACTATATTCGATTGCCGAGACATTTAATTTTAAGAATAAGATGGCGTTCAATTAAATTCTCGCTGTAGAAAAATCCGCATCGGATTAGTCAAAGAATCCGTTCTTAAAATACATGCAGACTTTATGTATCACGGATACGTCCTGTATACTTAATTTAATATTACTACGGCGTGGTTTTGTTATCTTTTATATTTAATTCCCTCTTGCATCGTTTACATTAATCTATTCTTATTTATTTAGTTACCTTTGGACTTCAGAACTTTTCCTATACGTTAAGTTTTTCTGCAGGAGGACTGAAGCTGTACAATGAACATGGAATAAAATCGACTCTATTTGCTTTCGCTCTTTTTTTTCTCTTCTACTTTGGCTGAACGTGGCAATCGTACGGACCCATTGCCTAGATTACCCCCGATAATTATCATATCGATTTTATCATTAGCGCAAGCTTGCAAAACGTCCGTAGGGAGACGAGTGAATATCTTATTCCCTTTGGAAGGAATCGCAAGATAATCGATATCGGCGACGTTAGAATTATGATTTACGCAGAGATTATAAATTTCATAAATTTACTGGATGACGCGCTTGGGGGAATAAGAATGCCACGGAAACGAGTGTTGATAAAATATGTACATGTTGCATTAATTTGCCATTTACCCTTTCCTCTCCTTTATCTTTTCTTTCTCTTCATCTAATCTAATATATTGTACGCGTTTGTCGGATAGATATAAAGTATATTCATATATATTCGTAGCAAGCGGATAAAAAGGATTTTATCATTATTATAATCATAAATAATTGTATTTTATTAATAACATGACTATCATAATATCTTCCATAAGATAGAAAATTTATAAGATCAGAGATATACTGCCTCGTGCATAATTTTCTTTAATTATATTTTTGTGTTCCGTCTATTATAAATATTCTACATACAATATTAGATACAGAGTGTGTCTTAAAACTGTCACTCATTTATTACTCGCCGGATACGCTCCGACATTGAAAAAAGGGATATTTCTTTTAGATTCCAACATTCATAATAACGTTCATTCCCTTTGCGATGTTACCCTCTGTAAGCCTTGAAAATAATTTTCGATGTTCCTAAGTGTATATATATTATCCAACTTATTACACACATATCGTAAGATATAATAAAATTTCCGTACAATCCCGATTTAGTTTTTAGTATTTGCGGCTCTAAGTGCGTGGAATCATTATTTCTCTTCATGAGAAACATATCGGCGTGACGAGAGGATAGACGCTCTCGAACTGAAATGAACAAAATGTAAAAGCACAGTCAATAAAGAGCACTTGCACATCTGGATTACGGCGTTCAAATTGCATTCAAAATGAAACTCCTCTTCCCTATCAATCTTATAATTTTAAATACTTCCTATCAATCTTATGATTCTAATTACTCTTTACAAAAAATTATTTAATTTAACTTTTAATATAAAAAGTAAGGTATAATATTGACGTGTATTATTAATTATTATGGAGACGATTGGGGGAAGTGATTCAACGCTAGAGACTCGTTCATTATTTAAACAGATTAAATTATGCTACATTGAACGGCTGCATGCCAATAAACATCATAATCACGATACGTCACAGATTATCCCTCATATTATACTATACATAAGTTATAATGTTTAATATCAATATGTAAATAATTAGCCTGTTGCGATTGTTGTCATACTTCAAATACAAACGTTATGTTGCATCGTCATCACGAATACGTATAGAATACATTTAAATAAATATTTGATCTTATGTTGTAATAATATATATAAAATATCTATTTTTTTAAATATATTATATATAGGTATATATATAAAATATAATATAAATATCATTTTATATATGTAGGAAAAGAGAGGATGGCTATTAACTGTCAACAAAATAACGTCAATCTATTTGTGGGATTCGATGTTAATCGCGATCGTTCTCGCTTAATCGCTATCGATTTCCTCCGAAAACAGGAAAATCTGCACACACAGGATCCGGTTTAAGCGCGGTGTTTTCGTCGCTTATCCTTCCCACTCGGACACGGACTGTCTTGTATTTCATGAACGGATCCTGCGGTCACTCGGAGGCGACGATCGTTTATCGTCGACGGACCGCCGTATCCTCCGTGATTCCCCTATAAATGCCGGCATTGGGACACTCGTCGACGTAAGACCTGCTGTACGTTGTCTCAGGAGCGACGTCGTGATCCTTACTCTCCCTCTCTCTCTCTCTCTCGTTTTCCAATATCGAAGTTTCGATACCGATTTCCCGAAGCGTACAACCGCGTCGATCGTCGGATCTTGTCGAGTTAGTGCGCGCACTTGTTGACCGTCAACATGAGCAAGAAATCGGATATTCTATACCTGTTCGATCGACCGGCGGAGCCGGTGTACGTGCCCAAGGGAGAGAACAAAGTCGCTTTCGATGTACCACCTAACTACTTGGTAAGCCCGATCCTTGACGATCTTATTGCATATCAATATTGAATTCAGAGACGATATCGATCGATTTGATGCTGCTCTGCAGTTCGTATAGAGAACTGGAAACCTCTCTCGGTCGTGTCTATTAAAATTAAATCTTAGATCGTAATGCGCTCTGGAAACGCGTAAGATTTCTAATATACAATATCTTACGAAGTGAAAGACTCTTTCTTAAGCCCAATTCCTTTTGTTCTTATTTCTCGAATGTAAGAATTTTTAGAAGTAGCGATATAAAATTTATGTCTTTACGTTGCGCAAAGTTCATAAGAATGAAGAGAAAGCTTCAAACGTAAAAAGAACATTTCTTCGTTAGTCTCATTCTGCTACTCATGCTCCATCGTACATAAATTTTTGTGTATAAACTTTGCTTTTTTAACATAATACGTTTACAGCCTGACTCTCGACAACAAGTGGCTACCTCCATTGTGAATCGTTTCGCCGATGACACCAACACGAAAGTTCCAGTGAAGCAGATCAGTCTGCCGGACTTGAGCGTTCCCCTTCAACTTGGACGTCGAGAACCCTTCTCGCTTTTCATTCCTAAGCATCGAAAATTAGCCGCGCGACTTATCGACATCTTCTTGGGTTCGTTTCTTCTTCTTGACTTTATTTATAGTCTTCTGTCTATTTTACTTGTTGAATTATATATATAAGTTTCTTCTTCTTGACTTTATTTATAGTCTTATCTGTCTATTTTACTTGTTGAATTATATATATAAGTTTCTTCTTCTTGACTTTATTTATAGCCTTATCTGTTGACTTTACTTGTCGAATTATATAAATTATACTTTTGTTTACGAACCAATTTAAAAATAGATATGTATATTTCTCAAGCACTAAATTTTTTTTTCGCGAGAGAAAACAATTAAATTTTCATTAATTAGATTAATTAAGCGCATTGCATATATCACACGTCGTACTGTGCTGTTCATGCAAGCTTGATTTAAACGGATCATGCCCTGGGCTGAGAATTTATTGACGCATGTTATAGGTATGCGAACGTATGAGGACTTTCTTTCGGTGTCGGTTTACTGTCGCGATCGCGTTAATCCGGAGATGTTCGTCTACGCGCTCTCGGTGGCGATCCTGAATCGTCCCGACACCAAGGATCTCCCGATACCACCGCTGTCGGAAATTTTCCCGGACAAGTACGTCGATAGTGGAATATTTGCCAGAGCGAGGGAGGAAGCTAACGTTGTACCGGCTGGCTCCAGGGTACTTGTTCTCTGACGCATTAATTACCAACGGGCTCGTTACTCAATTATGCAGCTTAATTAGCTAGCTCATTCTTTGAAACCGAATGATGACATAAATAACGTACAGGTAGTGGAAGGTTTTTTTGGTGTTTTCGACAATTCAACTTTAAGTTTTGGCGAATATAAGGCGAGACAATGAAACGAATAATCGTGTTATTTAACAGTATAGCTTACGTACAATCGATCGTAGAGCTAATGGAACGCGTTAGTGTTGCTTGACCGCAATTTTCCGAAATTTACATGCTTTAGATCGCGTTATTGAATTTGTACAGTATCCCAACAATTTTCAGCGTGTTCGTTAATCGCCTCTTAACTGGAAAGTTATAACGTATACATAAATTATTATAACATAATAAATTTGGAAGATAGGCCGAAACGGACGAAAACCGCTTATACTATAATATTAATTTCCAACACGAAAGTCTTGGTCGTTTTATATTTACTGTCTCTCGTTGTCGTCACAACTCGTATAGGTGCCTATCGAAATTCCGCGGGATTATACTGCGTCGGATCTTGACGAGGAGCATCGTGTGGCTTACTGGAGAGAAGATATCGGGATCAATCTTCATCACTGGCACTGGCATCTGGTCTATCCATTCGAGACCGACATCAGGATTGTTAACAAGGATCGGCGTGGCGAGCTATTCTACTATATGCACCATCAGATCCAAGCCAGGTAGGTGCGCCAGCGGGCGCACGTAAGTCGATAAGATTGGATGCTCTACTCTGTGCACTGTGCCACGAGATCACGCGGGTGTTATAAGCGACCGGATCACATTCTGATCTCGATCATTATTACCGCGCGGGAACTCGTCTCAATTTTAGCATTCGAACAATGTTTGCTAACGAGCTCGAGGAAATGCATTTGCGCGTAGAATAACGGAGCGAAATTATTACGCGATGAATTTCGGAAATAAATGTAAATTTAACTGCCTGTTGAAACACTTATCAGAATACACTGAGAAAATGGGAGCGATGCGAATTATAAGTGAGGTATTACGGGGAATTATTTCTAAATTCTCGAAAGAGATCTCTTTAAAATTTGTAGTCGTATAACAGTAACAGAAGGAAAATCTGCGTTCTAATTGTTATTGTTCTAATTAATAAAACTATTATTCTAACTAAATTTTGTTACTAAAGATGGCTCGAAACAGAGCTGAAACGTCTAGAAACTATTGAATTTTAATAATTAAAAGCGGTTTAAATTTTTATGCATCAATTACTGCGTTATGATTTTCATTAAGCCCTAATTTTTCTGTTCTGTGTATTCTAATTATTATTATTAATTATTTAAAAATCATGCATTTATCAATAAATGTTTGTATTCTGCAACGTCTTTTCTACTGTCTAATATATAAGTCTTCAGTCATCGATTTATGTCGAAGTACCGAATATCCGGATATCGCCTGGGGCGCTACCGATGGGAATTTCCGCGGTCCCTGCGTTATTATTCCGGGTTCCGCATGATCTCTCTTTTCGCAGATACAATTGCGAGCGTCTGTGCAACCGACTGGGCCGAGTGAAGCGCTTCCACAATTGGCGCGAGCCGATCCCGGAGGGTTACTTCCCCAAGTTGGATTCGCTGGTGGCCAGTCGTACCTGGCCCGCCCGTCCCGCCGGCGCCGTTCTCAAGGATATCAACCGTCCTGTGGACCAACTGAACTTCGACCTTCAGGACCTGGAGAGATGGCGCGATCGCATCTACGAGGCTATTCACACTGGCGCCTACATCAACCCCCGCGGCGAGCGAGTGCCTTTGACCGAGTTCGGCGGCGTGGACGTGCTTGGTAACATCATGGAGGCCAGCATCCTCTCGCCTAATCAAAATGTTTACGGGGACCTACACAATCTTGGCCACGTCGCCATTTCCTACTGCCACGATCCCGATCATCGCTACTTGGTAATGGGATACGCAATCGCTGTTTGTTAATTGCAAAAGCTCGATAACGTTAAATAATTCCTCCTTTGATCGCGTGCATGAGAGCAGTCATCACTCTCTTCTTGATTTTTGTTTTTTAACATAAAGCGTCTCCCCCCCGATCGTAAAAAGGATGCGTAACCTCCGAGCACGTCCCTATATTTTCACTTCAAAGAAATTGATGCGAATCATCATGCTACATTGATATGGTAAATGGGATATTTTCCTTTTTCGTGCCCACCTCGCAGGAAACTTTTAGTATCATGGGAGAACCGGCCACCGCCATGAGAGATCCCATCTTCTACAGATTCCACGCTTTCACCGACGACGTGTTCCTGGAGCACAAGAATACACTTCCCGAGTACAGCCTACAGCAGGTGGGTGTACACAGCTGTCTCGCTTCCGCGATATATCATCGGTTCACCCTAGTAATATAATGCCGCTAAGTACGCGTACCATGTGGCCTAGAATTACGCGAAGGCACTCGACGATAAAAACGCCCGTTAAACCATTTAACCTAACGAGGCCGCTGGACACGTCGGAATTTATCAATCTTTTTACCTGCATGCCGCGGCAATCTCGTTAAATACTAACTCGACAAATGAGGCTTTAATTTTCCTCCGTATTCGCGAATAATACACCGGATGTATCCTCTCGAGTTTTTTCATCTCTTCTAAGGAAATCTTTGAAATTCGACGTTTTCTAGATACAAATTTAATCGACGTAATTAACACATTTTAATTAATATATTTAATCAAATCTCACTAATACAATCTCGTAGATTCCAACATTGATTTAAACAGCTCGGCAATTAAATGTTTAAATGTTAAAACTCTTGAAATTTAAGAATCAGTTTCACCGCTTCTTTACATTCTTAAATTTTCACGTGCTAAATTATCTTCATTTTTAATACGTCTCTTAATTAAAGCTCCGGTTTAAATTTATTTTTAAAAAAACTTTACACGGAAATTTATCACGGAGTCTGGCTGAAAGAGTATGATGAAATTTAATTGCCTTCTTTCGCTCGTCCATGGGATTTCAGTTGGACTTCCCCGGCGTAGAAATCACGGATGTAGCGGTGCGGACTCAGAATCAGCCGGCAAATCAGATTTCGACCTTCTGGACCAAGAGCGACGTCGATCTGTCCCGCGGTCTGGACTTCACGCCACGCGGTGCAGTTCTCGCAAGATTCACCCACCTGAATCATAACGACTTCACGTACAGAATCGTCGCCAACAATCGTAATAACGCGCCGCGACGTGGAACCGTTCGTATATTCATCGGGCCCAAGCAGGACGAACGTGGATTGCCTTTTGTCTTCAGGGATCAGAAGGAACTCATGATTGAAATGGACAAGTTTACTGTATTACGTAAGTCATCCATTGTACGTCTATTGTACGTCGTTCTTATTTCTAGATTTAATGTGGTCCTACATATTTAAAACAATACCTTTGTTTTGTTACGTTAACTCAAACGATATTTTGGACATGTAGTTGATTTTTTCATGTAAAAAATCAGTTAAAAAAAAAAGAAAAAATGTATTAATTTCTGTTTTCAGTTCAATTTCGCACATAATTTTCAAAGTATAAACGTATTTTTCTATTTTTAAAGAACGGTAAAAATAAAAAGCATTTTGCGCTATATACCGTATTTTACAAAATTTTCGTTCGCGCGCCCGCCCCCAGTGAGACCAGGATCGAATACCATCGAGCGTAAATCAACGGAATCTTCGGTAACTATACCGTTCGAGAGGACGTTCCGCAATCTTGAAGACAACAGACCGGTCGGCGGCGATACCTTGGACCAGTTCAACTTCTGCGGGTGCGGCTGGCCGCAGCACATGCTGGTACCTAAGGGCAAGGAGGAGGGATTCCCGATGGACCTCTTCATCATGATATCCGATTACACCGGTGACGCGGTGAGTACTTTTTATACTTATCGGGGCTCTCGCGACGCTTAAGAGCTTACAGTCTGCCAGGTGATGGAAACCTTCTAACCTACCCTCATACCTCTCTCTCTCTCTCTCTCTCTCTTTCTATCCTCTGCTCCCTTTTTTCCACTCTTTTAACGGCGACATTCCGATACACGAGAAGGCGTTCGCGTCACTCCGCTTTGAGGCAAAAAAGACAGGGAAAAGGGGAGAAAAGGGGGGAAAAGAAGAGAAAGGAATGGAGAGCAACACGCTAAAGGAATTGCTTTGTCGTCCCGCGGCGACGTGTACAGGTGGAGCAGGAGGAATCGGCCGGATGCAAGGACGCGGTGAGTTTCTGCGGCCTGCGGGACCGCAAGTATCCGGACGCGCGGCCCATGGGTTATCCGTTCGATCGTAGAGCTCGCCCTGGCGTGGAAACCCTGGCCCAATTCCTGACCGGCAATATGGCAGTCGCGCCGATAGTCATCCGCCACACGGACACTGTGTTGCTGCGATCGCGATCCGGAAGTATGGGCAACACCCTCACCTTTGCCTGATGACGATTGACCCGACCGACCGACCGACCGACCTGTACGCAATGGACCTCCGTTCGCGCACCTCCGCTGAGAAATCCAGCGTCTCCGTCCTCACCGCGCATTCCCAGTAGCGATCCTGCAATATCCGTCGTAGAATCGCGACTGATTGCGTGGAAGTGCGACACGTTTCCCATCCTAGTCTATATCCTCGGATGACGAACGCCTGGAATGACGTTGGCGGGACGGGAGCGGATAAAAAGCCGGAGGTGAGCGAAACGCTATTTCCATATCTCAATGACGGAAGATTATCCGAGGGACGAGAGAAAGAGAGAGATTCTCCGTGCGCAGGAATGCACAATCTTGTGCGTTTTAATCGCTAAAATTCCCACATGATACCGCGAAATCGATTCTCGCCGTTCTCCGTCGGCCGAATTTCACCGGAATTGCGGCTATCTCGTAAAACCTTATCTTCTTTAATGTTAAAATATTTTACGGATATTTTTATACTCGAATATTTTCTCTTTCTTAACCGCTTATTTCAATATAGCCGCTAGTATAAAAATAAATCTCTATCGAGCTATCCAATATAAATCAGAGAAAATTGATATATTACTATTTTCAACATCATCTTAATTTTATAAATGTTTTACTGCGAAGAAAAAAGAAACTTGTAAAACCGCGTTTGAATATTTTCTTGGACGATCTTGGAGTTGTTTTATTTACGATTTCATAACTTGCGCATCCACGAGCAATGAGTACCGCTTAACAAATGTATTTTTGCGTAAAAACGGGAACAAAGACGTGTCCCGAACGCTCAAGCGAAGCTTTTCTCTTCTTTCTCTCGTTTCACTCGCATTACGGGAACTAGATTGTAGGAAGCAGCAAATGTAAAAAGCAAAAAAAGATAAAAATAAAGTCTATGCAAATTAGATGCGCTCTTTTTTTTCACCCTTTTATCGTATTACGGGTGTTGAAAGCGAGCGACGATGTCTCGAATACACGAGACAGCGTGAGAGAGAGCATCGGACGGCAAAAAGAGTCTAAATGATTTAATTAAATTTTTCAAATTCTGTTGCGCAGAGCTAAACTGTATTTTCATTAGTATTAAGTTTTACATAATTAATACGAGTGATGCGTCTCTCTCGCGGTTCCTCATATAAAGTATTTTTCGAAATATTCAACTTGGAATATTTTTTAAATTACATTTCTATCATATATTTGCCTCGTTGACATGTCAAAATTAATGGCGAGACTAACGAAACAAACGTTTGTCGGGAAATAACGGGGGAGGGTGCTTGTGCGTCATCTAGTTTATAATTAACATAATTTCGTTGAATTACTCAGCATCTCTATCAAAACCGGCGTAGCCAACACCCTCATGCATATACATGTCATATATGTGTATATCCAAAACGTTGCCTCGCTTTCCGCACGGGTCCTGTTCTCTCCTCCAAATGCATTTATCACGCGTTTGTTTCTGCTAGTTCGCAGCTAGACGGACGTGGATTTATTCCTGCGAGGGGTAGAAATAGGGACGGGCGGACGAAGATAGATACACGTTTACGACCGTCGCTTAAGCGACGGTCCCTACCTCTAATATCACTCGCGCGGTTATTCAAGGATTCCGTTTCACGCGGGCATACATTTGAACGTTTGATATACCGTGCGGCGCCACCGCGCGCCTGGAGGCAGCAATTGAAGGGCTTGGAATTATTTGTCACCCGCGCTAAGACATGACTAACCGTAACACGATCGCGCGTTACGGAATTCAAGACGACGATAATGCACATTCCGTGTTTGTCGATTTGTCGAGGGAGATTTAGTTGGATAACGTTATGAAAAGTTATTTCCTGTCAGAAGTACGCGTCGAATGTTGAAAAATTTTTGAGCTTTAACTTTTTTCAAGAGATTTTTATGAATTTTATAATCTAGACAATTACTCAATAAAGAATTAAGTGCCTGTTGTTTCTTTTTGATATAACGTATAATTTAACAAGAAAATCACATTAGAACGGATGGGCTTCTCTTACACCTCTCGACGAGCAAGAGAGTGAAGTTTATGTTCTGTATTTTGTCACGCGCTGAATGTATTTTAAAGGACACACTATTGTGGTTTTGTCCAACTGTTATTTTTGAATTTTCCAGTGTGATGTATGCATACATGCTCAAAGGTGAGAAAGGAAGTTAGGGGAAATGGGTAACACGGGCGAAACGGTTGCGGTAATGAAGTCGTTGTAGAACCAAAAGGATGAAGCAGTGAAAGAGAACATTGCCGACATTTTAATTTAAAAAATGAATCAAGTTAGGACATATTTTAAAAACGTTAAACGTGTAACATTCTTTTTGTTCGTACATGTATGAAAATACAAGTTATTACGAGAATTAAAAATAATAGTACCTAATTTCTCGTTATTTTTGCCTTTTTCTTCATTTAATGCACAAGTATAATATTCAAAAAATATAAATATATAAATAAGCATTTAAAATGCCAAATAGACAACAATATAGCGCAAAAATTTACTTTATGTAAAAATGTACAAATATATTTGAAGCGAAAAATTTCTCATCCTCTCATACACATATACGTACAGACACAGCTTGCAAAATGAGATATTCCGGATAGAAACAATCAAAACAGAAGTCGAGAAAAGTCATACGAGTGAACAATTGTTCTGTACACTTGAATGTGCATTTGTATTTCCTAACAATTTTCCCTTCAATCATTTGAATTATTTATTACGGTTTGCATTTGACAATGTAAATTAGGTAAGAAACATACAATTTAATATATTATCAATTACACAATCAATAGTAAATTCTAAATGTGTGTGTGTGTGTGTGTGTGTGTGTGTCTGTGTGTATCTACATAATAATCGTTAGGATAAATTATCTTCAGGGTTAAAAGCACAGTCCTTACTCTGAACGTCCATTTCCTTTATTCAAGATTTCACGAGACGAGACGTTTCATTTATGACGCATATAAAGCTAGAGTGCGAGCGTCCTATGAAATGGACGTAGCCCTGCCAGGTATACATCTCATATCGTAAAGGAGAAGAGCACGTCTCGCCGTTTGACTTAAAATCTAAAGTCAGCTTTAATTAGATATACAGCGCTAGAATTATTGCGCCAATTATACGGCGTCACTAGAATCTGTATTAGGTTTTGTACAAAAAAAAATCGGCGTTGTGTGCTATAAAATTATCGGAAATAGAAGTAACTTATTGAAATTATTATTATTAAAAAAGATAATTTCATAGAATTGTTTAAGAAAGACAATTATTCAACGAGACCCTCGTCGCAAGATAAACTTTCCTAATATCTAAAAATAATTGATTCATTTAGATCCCTATTAATTAAGATTTAGACTTAATTTCCGACGTTGTGTTCTGGCCACCTAATTTCCTGATATCGATCGCGATGAGCCACAACTCTACAGACAGACAGGAAGGGACTGGCAAAAGTGATCGCGTTATACGTTTCGCTACTTCGGCGAGCATGAAGCTGCTTTCTACCCTGTCACGAATGCACCTTAATTTGGAGTAATTAGTGGAGCATGTTGTGTGCCTGCGTACAATTTGTAGCCGCGTGTTTGTTAATGGTGAGTTAATCGGCCATTAAGCCTTATCACATTCGAGGGATTACTCCAGGCAAATAACAGTATTTTAATGCCAATTGCTTGTTTATTGAAATAATATTGTAGACTATTTAGCTGGTTGCGCAATTAATAATAATTATTGATGCGATATATATTACGGGTTTTCGCATACATTATGCGCCACTGTCATTTGCGGATAATTGTCGATATCATACTTAACAGAATAATTCACATTCGCATACACTAGACTGTATTTATAACTTTGTTTACCTCTACCACCGTATCAACTCCACTTTTATCGAACTCCGATTGTTTTCCAGTCGGTGGAGAAAAACAGACCCAAGTGTTTTTCGCCATCAATTAAAAAAATACATTAAGGGAAATTGCGCCCTTTTGATCGCTGCGATGCGGCAAGGAGCAATCTGGCTGAGTTTATTTATTTATTTTCGTTTGCTAATTTTTTTCCGCCGTATCACTGCAAGGGTTTGTTTGAAATTTGCTTACTTTCCGCGTAAATATTAATAAAACCGGCCGTTTTTCCATATTCCACTTACTTAATTAATAACGTAGCCGCTGTTTGCTCGCGCAGGCACTCAATACACAATTTCAGGTACACGTGTACGGCATATGCGAGCTTGCAGACGAGTGCCTGTTAAGTTTCACGATGTCGGAGGAGAGCGAGCGCGTAAGCAACGGAAACCAGCCCCCGGTATACTGTGTGCCGAAACTTCCCTCGCCACGTTCGTAAAAGTCATGTCAAGTACGTCAGACACTCGTTGCGGTTAATATTTGTTCCCGCAGCGTGTCCGCGTCCGCGGCAATATTAGAAGGAATAGCACGAGGAATCTAACACGACGTCCAAATTAATTGATTCGCGCGAAAATTTATACATTATAAATTTCCATTTCCATTTCCACACAGACAGCGACCAACCTTTCCGTGTTCTAACGCTATTTAACGTCGTGAATAAGTAAAGCTGTTACTCTGATAAGGGCCCGCCCTGGTACGTGGATCTAATGGATCTCGGCCGTTACTTCTCGCGGCCCATCTCGCTTCTTTTGGGAATACGATTTCCCAGCTGCATTAGGCGAGATAAAGATAATATCGCATTCGTATCTCGATACATTTGTTGTGGCGGAATAAACGAGGCTGTCTGTCTGCTTATGCGGATAACAGGCATGGGAAATGAGGATGAGAATGCGGAGGCATGCTCCAAGCCCTCAAAGGAGGCTTTAGTCCTTAGTCACTTATAGCAAGCTCATTAAAATCAGTAATTACGCTCGCAAACTACCAAAGAATTTCTAAACAGGATTATCGCTCCGTTAATCATACGCTGCTCATCGCTAACTGGGTGGGGTAATGACATGCGACGCGTGATAGTTCGGAGTTTGTATACTTTCCGCAGTGCAGCATCAGCTCTGCTTAGGCTTTCCTCAAGTGCAGGCGAGTAACCCAGTAATTCCCCAACGCCGTACCCGTGCACGGAACCTTCCACCGAATAATATTTGTAGGATCAAATACACGCGGAATAATTATGTCTACAATAATTAAAAGTCTACGATATTTCGATACAATTAGAGAAATATTTCTGCGCGAAAACATATTTACATATGTATATGTATTGTAATTAAACGCGTAATTAAATAGGACCACAATATAAAACATAAATATCGCACATGTCGTTCTAACAGGATCACGCGAGAGATATAGTACTCCGCGGGTCTCCCGATCGCAAAATAAAATTATTATCGCGCGTGTTTACGTGTGGACGCTTTCAGCCTCATCTCATTATTTCCGCGTTTGCCGTCTCTCCGCAACGTCGTTACGTCGCGTCGGCCGCGCAATCCGCTTACCCGGTCCCGGTGCGTTCGCTATAAGTCACACGTAATAATTATACCCTCCTCGCGGAGGACCCCGAGGACCTGACGACTCGATCCCGATCTCATTCGGTCAAAAGCGAATAGTCACGTTGGCGCGTTAATCGTTAAAGTTAAACTCCGTTTGGGCATCCGCATAGTTCCCGCACGCCAATATAACTTGGAGATTTATCACCGGGCACACGTGCCACGACGGCGTTAATTATTCCGCTTTTATTGAATACCGCGGTCTTTTTTACGCGGCCCAGATGAAAACCCATCGCCCCCCCCCCCCCGGGCGCGGCGGCGGGACTTTTTTATCCGACGATCATATCTCTTCGGCCATTCGTTTGACTTCTTCTCTATCTCTCTTGTTGGATACGGCGGTTAGCATCGGGCATATATTACCCGACAATGTCAAAGTATTGTATCCCCAGCTGACCCAGACCGGTTGGTTTCACCTCAATTTACCGCGGAAAATTCGCTTTTTTTTCCCCCCCTCGCAAATGTAGCAAGAAAATACAATTTGCGATAAATCTATAATGAAAATATTTGAAGATTGCGGGGATATATAGGTGACTGAAAAACCATCGCGGGTGATAACCTTACACGCTGCTTTTCAATTTTTTTTTATATTAAATTTCTTCGATAATGAAATTCCTAATTAAAACGGAGAATATAATGAAGCGTCTGTGTTAGAACGGAAAGTCCTGAATTCTTCAAACTTAATTTCTCGTTCTTTCCCCTCCATTAAATTTTCGCTAAGAACGGAATTCAGCTCGAGGTACGTCGCCCGATCGAAAGTGACTGCCAATATATCCCGTATACATAATTTAACTTCCTATCTAACGGACGACCCCTGACCAAGGTCATGTACCCCACCACATCAACATATATTTCTTACGACGCCTTACCTATGCATAAGATATACTGTACTGGCAATATTTATGATAATAAAACGTTTAAATTTAGCTGGCAAGAAATATTTTCTTGCACGCTCGCCGAGAGAGGAGCAACGAGGAAATATAAATAATGAGAGACAATCTTATCGACCCGAGTGGTGTACGCCGGTACAATACGTAACATAAATCAGGATCTGCATACTTCTTCCCGACCGCAGGTTAGAAATTGAATTATTACTTCGTAGTAAAAAATTGTTAAAAAAAAAATTCAGAAAATAATCGAACATTAATATTTTTTTACATTTTTTGCTTGTCAGAATACTCGGTGAAAATTTCGATCGATTTACTGTAGCACTTTTTTACGTGGTAATAATATATCGATCAACGTCTTTCAATCCCCCATCGTGCCTGACGCCGGACCAGATGACGTAAACGCTTCGCGAGACATTAACAGCAAATGACAGGCAAATCTGTTCCTCCCCCTCGTCCTTTCCCTCCCGAAGAACCGGGACCCCGTCGACCGTCGTTTTATAAGACCATAAAACGCGGGCGACGTTCCCGCGGCCCCTTACGAGGCCGTAACTATGAAAGGATAGGGAAATACTGGGGAATCGGACCGCCGCGTGGCTATCGATCGTCCTTCGGCATACACAGACTACTTGCACCTCCGCGGTCCTTCTTCGTCACACGCGCCGGTCGACCCTGACTGTCGTCGCTCTCCTCTCGAGGAGATAAATCGAGTTTACCGCCAGGTACCGCGCGCTCGGGACAAAGTTATTATAGTTTCGATTCGATTACGTCGCAACTGCAACGACAGTTACGTCGGGAAAACCAAGCGCCTCGAATCCACCGCTTTCTATCCTTTCGTACCCTTTTACCGGCCACGACGATCTTTGCCCTAGATTGGTTAGATTTCTGTGTCTTCCCGAGAAACTCGTCTTGGGACGAAGCGATAAACAGTACATAGTTGACACATGCGGATAGGTAATGGTAACGATAATTTCTTGTAATCAATACCTTATCTAAATATTTGATCTTTGATATCGATCAGGCATTTTTTGAAGACTAGGAAAATTTTAATTATATTTGCAAGAAGTATATGGAAGAGAGTAATATCCTTATAAAGCTTAAATAAACTAAAAATTTCTTTTGAGAAATATTGTAACATTTAAAGATTTTGAATAAAAAAAAATATATATATGGGCTATTCCACGTGAAGCGGATCAGTCATCTCTCAGAAAATTTTTTAATTTTGCACATAGATAGTACTATGGGAGATCGAATTTTGTGCCAAAGAATTTTTTTTATAGCAAAATTAATCGAGATATAATATAAACAATTAAAAATTAGACTATTTTATTCTTCAAAAATTTATAACTGTTACTAATAATGCTAGCTAACTTCTTTTTTTTTAAATACGCTAAAGATGTTTTAGTTTTTACGGGAAAAAAATGAAGATTTCAAAAAGGTTTTGTTTTCCATTGTTTATTTAACAATAAACTTTTTAACAATTTTTTTAACAATCGGGGAAAGAGTCTAAAAATCTGAAAAAAATATTTTCTTATATACTTTCAGTTTT
>NW_012026816.1:1957134-2047023 GCF_000956235.1 Wasmannia auropunctata
TATATATATATATATATATATATTAATTGTTTAGAAAAAAGAGGACTTTAAATCAAGAATACGAATCATTTAATATCATTATTACAAAACAATAGCAGTGAAAAAAATCTCCGAAATCTCCGATTATATATTTTATCTCAGTTCTATAATCTAATCAATTCGGATAATCGGACAATCATATGGGTTATGTGGATATCCGATGGTTTAATTTACTTGGATAAATGGGCCAAATAAAACTAGAAATGTTTAATTTCAATAAGATACGATTAATTTTATTCATTTATTATCAAATATTAAAAATATACTTATCATTCCATAAAGGATAGGTTTTTAATAAGAACCTTTGATCAATCTAAATTTATCGTTAACAAAAATGTATCAATAGTTTTAAAGTTATAAATGAAAAGATTTTTGAGAAAGAAATATAATAAAGATTTTTAGAAGTACAATAAAAATGGACAATAAAATTATATTTTTTAGTCAAATTTAAAATGAAATTTAATTTAATAAAATTTTAAGATATAGTTATAGTATATGGTTCAAAAATTAAAGAGAGTTGAAAAGCGTTATAATAAATGATAACACCTCTTTCCGGAAAGGAAAAACCGATCGCAAATTGGCGAGAAAAAAAATGTTTCGTTAAAGGGATATCCGGTGGTTTGTGGACACTTTATATATTAAACTTGCAGGAAACTTTAGATGCATTTTACAGCTGTTATTTATTATTTCCGCCCTTAGCTGATATGAATAATCATAACATTCAGCAAAATTGTAAAATGCAGAGCACCTTTTGCCATGATTATTCATGAACTGGCGACAGAAACAATACAGTGTTCCCGTTCCAACGATATTGACATAATTTGAGTAAACGCAGTAACAAGATTATTATTCTTCTTAATAAAACGGGAATTAATTAATAGAGAATTCAATTTTCTGTTACACGAGATGTCAAGCGTAAAACCCTCCCCGTATTTAACCGTCGCTGGCCGGGTGTTAATAACGCGATACGTTATACTTGCGATTCGATCGTTTTGTTGCGACGGCTATTGTAGCGAACTCCGGACACTTATTGAAGCCCGTCGTTGCCAATCGCCGTTCCCTGCAGCTTCCTCTCCCTTTTATCGTCTGTGTGTTGCCTTTTTTTCTCTCCCCCGCTACACGTAGCGTCCGGTCCATCGTCCGCAGGACGAGCTGACACGTATCAAAATGTGGAAAAAAGGGCGAAGCCAGCGAATATTGTTGCGTACGTGTCGGGAAACCGTTTACTCCGCGATGAAAAAAAAAAAGAATGAAAGGAACAAAAAAAAAACCGAGTATATTGTTCGCATATCTGACGATTTCTACTTCCCGCACGCCATCATAATGCATGTTGTCTCTGTATATGATGTACACACATAGCCATATATTTCCCCTCAATGGAAATGTTGGTTGTCAAGCCACGAAGAAGGACGCTTGTTTCAAAGTGAAGACATAAATAGTTTCCGAGCTCTATGCAATTGTAAGCGAAAGGTCGGGATGATCCGCACTTTGAGAAAGAATAAGGGCAGAAAGATTAATTCTTTATAAGTGAAGTCTTGTATAAATAAACATTAAAAAAAAAATGTTTCTCCCTTTCTTCGCACGAAGCTTTTAGCAGTTCACGCGAAAATGTTTCCAGAAGCTGTAATTTGTTGAAAGCTCTAATCGCGGAATGATTTCTGGGACACTCCATGTTAACCGTGTAAATAAAGATAAAATTAACCAGCGTCAGCACACGCGCTCTTCTGACGCACAGCTCCGCGATAAACGGGGTCGGCGGTAACTGACGACGCGGATGGAGATGAGTCGTGGAAGTTCCGCCGTTTGGCGAAGTAGATATCCACCAGCAATGCTGAAATATATCGTTGCGACGTGTCGGGCGCGACATTAATTCGCGCGATGTGTTTCACAATCCGCGATTGTAACTTTTCCCACGTACCCGCCGCTGTCAGACAGCGGCCTTCCATTTCTCCGCCAGTGTCGCTTCCGCGATCAGTCCATTCGCCGGGGTGAGCGCATCACCCACCGCGATCGTTTCCCAGCTCGTCCGCCCGCCGCCCCGAGCAGCGGCGGCGACGTTACGCTTCCGCGGATACACGGCTTTCACGAATAATGGAAAAACTTTGACCGCGCGCGGGGACGACAAGGCGAATATCGCGCGTTTCTCATTCTTCTCGGTCAGCGACGATAAACACGGCGACCGCGCCCGCCGTCGTCGTCAGTAATGCCGGAGTTTCTGCATTCCTCGCTGGCGTTGACGGAGCGACGACGACGCGCGGTCCGGTCTATACCATCCACGAGAAGAGTGAACAAGAGTGTCGCATAAAAGTCGTACGGTCGAAGTGACTCGCCTACTTCCTACATCGGAAACCACTAACGGCAGATGGAAGTCCAGTTTCGCTCTTGTATTTTTAACTCGGAATATTTCTTGCCGATAGTTTACATTGGTCTAAGAAGAAACGGAGAAAATAAACGGACAGACGTAGAGGGAGAAGTAGAAAATATGATACTTGAGCAAATATACATATAGTATGTACAGTGTCTCAGTTATTACGTCCCAATAAATGTTATATAATACACCGTGTCCTTGTATCTTGTATTACTTTACTACGTTATAAATCGGGAAGGTATATAAACCGAGGGAGGATGATAAATAATACCTTCCCGTAACTCGTTCAAATCGCGAGAATTCTAGGATAATCCCGATTTTCGCGGTTTATTACCCGCGAGTTTTGCTGTTCGAAGGCGCGTCTATGTTCCCGCGGTTGAGGGATAAATTTGCACCTTTAGAAACGAAATTCACGTGAATTTGAAATTCTGGATATGAAGTGGCGCGGCTTACGCCAACGGCAACTGCAAACGCGCCGCGGTCGATTGCATGCATTCCAACCGAGTTCTCCCTCGTAACTGTTGATCGCAGCACTTTATCGTCTATTAGTTTCGCCCCGCCGAATTATCCTTCCATCGCGTACAATCGCGGCGCGGTTTAACGCCACTTCGCTCGTCGCTGTAAGTACGCGGCCGTCGCGTGACTCGCGAGTGCCGAATCGCGCACTCTCCTCGATCGCGGTTAATCACGCGCGGAGTCGGGAAACAGCAGGTCTCTTAAATGGAGAACGACAGCTGGCTGTCCTTTGTCGAATCGCGGAACGACAATCTATAAACATTCCTCTCTATTTTTTTGCCCAAATCATACCTTCGCGTCACGCGGTACGTACGAACGCACCCCCCATGCATATAGATTGTCCTTTCAGCCGTTTCAATCAATATTTACCCGGACTGTCCCCGCTCGCTCTCGCGTGCACGACTTCCGCTCTCGCAATCAGAGCATGCACTTGCTTAAAGACTTATTCAGAAATAATGAAAAAAACTTTTATACTCCCGGAATCTATCTCTCTACTTACCCTTTTCTCTTAATAGCGACGTGTCTTGTCGACTCTTTGTTAATCGCCCCAACCGTGTATTTGCCACGTATAAAAAATTGATAGTTGCTGTGAAAGGAACGTTATACGTGAACGTAAACTCTTTGTCTCTTTTATAGCTATTTTTATTAATTAAAATTCTCTCCCAGATTAAATACGATCTCAAATTTTACGTCCCATATTTTTCAATCCCCACCGCACTCTGTCGACTCGACGGAATCTCAACGTACTTTAAGTTCATAGATCTTAGCTGAGTTTACACCTCATAGCACCTCGTATTACATCGAGTGGATATGATTTGCGGTTAAAACAGCGAGATGAAGCGCGACCATATTCAAAAATGCGATTCTACCTTGCAGTTACCCGGAAGGCACGAGATGATGGCGATTTTCCGCTCTGAACCGAGTGTTGCAAATCAATCTCCGTGCAACCGACGGTTCCCGTCGTAGCGATCATTTTTATGCCCGCTTGCCTAACGCGAGGGAGGGTTTGCGACGGCGGTGAACGGTAAGGTAGTAGTCCCTCGAAGATGCTCTCGAGCAGCAGCAACGGCGCCGGTGGAGAGTACATTTTTCCGCGGTAGAGAAAATTTGAAAGTCAAATCGCTGGAAGAGGAAGATCGTCGAGCTGCTCTAACAAAAATCGACTCGAGCCCCTTCCGGCATCCATGCAGAGCGTGTTCGCGCATTCGTTTGCTCGCTCTAAGGGCCACCGCGCTTTATTCCCATTCGTCTTCCCTTCATTTTATTTATCGCGTTAGTAATTATACAGCTGTAAGGTATACCATCCTGTATATACTGATCGGGGAAAAATTGGAGGAATGTTCCAATTAACTTTCAAGTGTACTTTCAATATACACGGAAAGAACGATTTTGCTGAATCAAAAAATTTAGATCATAAAAATAATTTTATTAAATCATCAAAATAATTTTATTCGAAACTCAAAAATGATAAGCATTGCTGTAAAAGTTAGCATTTTGTTATTCTAACAATCAGTTTGACTTTCCAACAAGAATTATTTTTAGATCTTTATCCAGTAAAATTTTTAGACCTTCCAGCAAAATTGTTCTTTCCGTGTAGGCGTTCAATATCGCGATTGATGTAATTTAATAATAATAAAACATTAAAAAAGTAATTTATAAACTGTGACAATTGTGATCGTGCGCTAGATGTATGTGATTATAAAGATAAATAAATAGTATTTAATAAGCTAAATTTTCTCGAAATGCAAAGAGATAACAAAACATCTTCTTTTCTTTATCTGACGCGGATAAGCAGAATTTAAATAGCAGGATTCTTTAGCGAATCTATTTAACGTACATTTTCGTTGAAGGGAGGGAGATTGATTTTAAATTCGATAAAAAAATACGCTATTCACGGTTGAGCCATTAAAAGCGGCGTGTTCTGGAAGGAGGATTAAGCTTAATAACATGCACAGAGCGCGCGTATCTAAATGATGGCTGATCCGTTGACGGACCGTCCGTGCAAATAGAAACTGTTAACATTTCCACGTTGACGTCGGTTAACCGTCCTGCACTTTGAGCCAAACGCCGCATCGTTCAAGTATTGACGCTTCCCGACGGGGATGCTAGGGATGCTTTAACAATCGAAGGCAAATTTGTTGGGTCGTATAAATCCATTGTTTGCCGCGCAATTCATTTTAATGTCATCTAGCTGCTCGACGGAGGGAGCTAAATGGAAATCCTGCCCCGGGATGATAATTCAATTGTCGAAATTTCCATTTCTTATTAAACGACGATGTATCGCGCGCGGTGAGACACGATGCAGTGCAAATACGGGCGTGGGAAAAGCGAGGACAAAAGCCACGAACTGGAAAGTGGCTCCGCCGGATAAAATCAATCTCTCCAGCTGCCATCCGTGGGGCTCTCGCCTTCGATAAGAACCTCGCCAAATCGCATTGGCTCCCGCATAGTTATTGGCCACTTGTATTTATGAGATTTACCCAAACTTTTGCGCTCATAACATATATATTGCTGCATAAAGGCACGTATTATTCTACCTGGCACAAACTTCTAAAAACGACTACACACATTGTCGGTTGTCATTGTTAAATGTGAGATCTAATTTGAACGATTTACAAACTATAATTGACATTTCCATAATATGTCGATTGTAAAAATATAAGAAAAATAGAGACGAGAGACTAATATATGTATAAATTAATTATCGCGTTGTGTCACGGAAAGGATTATAATTACTACGACTACGACTTTAACAAGACCTTCATAAATTATTTTGTAAAGGAAGGGCGTTGGAGTGCGGATCTAAGTGATCAATAATTGGACGATTTACTTATACCTCGCTACGATTTACCCTATTACCATTTTACCGAGGCACTAACTGATTAGCCTCAGAAGTACTTTACAACCTCGTCGCCTTACTGGCAGCCTTCGCTTATTGGAGTAATAGGATCAACGCTTAAGTAGTTTAGAGCGAAGATAAGTTTGGCAACTGGAATCGTGGAATGGCATTTGCATAAATAACTTCTGAAATTGCAAGGCTTTTTCCTGATATTCCCGTCAGCTGCATTTACACAATGTGTAACAATACGTATAATGTTTTCTTTTCCGTTTCCTTGTACGTGTGAAGAAGAAGTGGGCCAGAGTAGCAAGTTCCAAGAACATTTTATGTGATCGCAAACACTTCACGCGTTCCTAAGACGCTTTATCATTAAATTCGTTACTCCACGTTAACTGCAACCTCTTAAATATATGCACTTCGTTGAAAAGGAGGTTTATAACGCCGTGCAACGAAGCACGAAGTGGAAGTTCGATCAAGGTGAATCTTATTACAATAATTAAGAGACTACTCTGAAAGAGGAAAGGGGCAAAGAGAGTGTGAGAAAGAGCGACAGAGAGACAGAGAGAGAAAGAGAGACAATCGTACATTTACGGACTGCAATTAAACTCGCTCCGAACCACGGAGCCGAAAAGATAGAAACGGTAAAACATTCCGCGATCGTGATTTGCATTTATACAGGTCGGCCGCGCGGCGTGTCTCGTTCTACCCGAGGATGATAAATTTATCGTTACGGGCACACGAACGAGCACGCGAGATTAAATCCGACGTATATACCCCCTCGTCGTCCTCCTTCGCCAGCCTCCTCTTCTTTTTTTTTTCGGTCGTTCGATGAGACGAAGCGGGGAAACTTTTCACGGATGAATTTTCACGCTCGCTCATGACGACGAATTGAGATGATATATTCTCGCCGGCCTTCCAAAAGGATCATTAATTCTTTCGTCAGTTACACAATTCGCGGCGAACTTAAATCGCGCCAAGTGCCGGAACTTTCGCAGAAGAATTTCCGAGATTCCCCTGCCGAGCACTTGCCGCATTGAATTTTGATAAGAAGTCATCGATCGTCTCCGAACGCGTCTCATTCGTCGAGATTGAATTACGATATTAGAATGTGCATTTCCGAACATTTATAATAAGTGAAAGAACGAACGATAATAGCTGCGTTTAAAAGAATAATTCAAAATGGAAGATAACTTATAGTATCAAGAATCTTAAGAGTCAATACGATGCAGTATCTTATCTTATAAGAAGTCTCAATAATTTCTCATCAGAAGTATAATGAAATTTACTTTTAAAAGCACATCCGGTCTCGGCAAAATTTAAACTGTTCTGTCAATTGACATAATAATCCTTTAGCAAGTTAAACTGTGAGATTTTTCGAGAGATATAACTTAAAAGAAACTCAGATTCTTGAGGCAATAATAACTTCTTTAATTTAACTGCTTAACTTTGTTTCTTAATTTAGTGTGAATTAATTATTTCAAGAGAATTAATTAATGGCGCGCATGTGGAATTATTGTCATCGAGCACTTTATGTTTGCGACTGTTAAACATTGTCAGTTCTCTCGTTAAATAAGTGGTGTATAAAAGTAATAAATTTAAATTAAAGAACAGGATATATTCTCGGAGTCACAGCTCGTATTGGAAATTCTTGCGCCAGAAAATTATTTGAGATTTTGGAAATTCGATTGTTGCAATTTGCTGAGTAAAATTTTTACAAAAAGAGCCATGGAAATTCGAAAAGGTTAAAGATCGATGCAGGCTGCAATCGTGCCAAATACTGCATTACGCCGCCGTTTCGAATATTTTTATATTAATCGACTCGTTTGAAGTTTAATGAATGAGAACCGAATGGAACGTTCAATTAACAGTAACAATAACGTGTAAATTTGGACGGTACCGATGGTGTGTGCATATAGGAGAGGGCGTATGTTTGAAATATAAACAATTAAAACCGCGCCGAAATGCTCACATCGCTTTTATCGCATTTCATCAAAAAATCAGAACATTTTATTGAATAGATTCGGGAAATGAATCGATGGAGAAAGGAACCCCT
The DNA here is from genome assembly GCF_000956235.1 of Wasmannia auropunctata. NCBI lineage: Eukaryota > Metazoa > Arthropoda > Insecta > Hymenoptera > Formicidae > Wasmannia > Wasmannia auropunctata. The sequence continues at coordinate 1,964,950 of NW_012026816.1, forward strand.
CTGTACTGAACGATACAGTTTTGTCAGTTTCAAATTAATATCTCCCTTAGCGCATGCAACGTGTGAGTAACGTAATAACGTTTGCCGCAGCGCGGTATATAACTCCGTGCAATTTGTTTTAATAACGCGAGAATATTTTATTTAAAAAATTAGCGCTTTGTATAAACTACAAATTTTTTAATATACGTTTCAGAAATTTTCGAAACGTTTAAAACATTAAAGTATTATACGGTCAAACATTAACAGTGCAGGATACTGCATGTAATCTGTAATGCACATAATTGCACAAAGTCTATCTTTCAACTATGTAATACCAAGTCCAATTTTAATCACTTTTTCGTAATTGAAAAAAAATTTAAGTATGAAAAATATGTTGAGAGTTTTAATTATTATATAGCTTTAACAATTATTGCTCAATCAGCGAACTTCATAAAATATTGATAAAATTATTATTTATTATTGAATAAATTTATTATTAAATAAAATATTGTAAAATTATCACGTTTGCATAATACGCAAAATTTTTTTGAACCGGATTTCATGTTACGTACACTGAGAAAAATGTTTTGGTTATACCAACAAGAAGTACATACAGTATGCATTCCGATCATACCAATCAAAGCTCCTTTTATCGTAATTGATTATCTCGACTAGAGTAGTTTGATAGATAACTATAAATGTATCTCCCTGATTTGTATCTTTTATGGAATCTATCAGATTTCCAATTAACGCAACCCAAATATTTTTTCCAGTGTATGTTAACCATAAACGTTAGCGAGCAAAAAACTTTAATATCACTCTTGCTTTTTGTATTTTTGTCGGCGTATTGATTCGACGATGGATTCTCTCGTTCTAACGTTATTTCCGGCGTGCCGTGTTGTATAGGTTTACAACGTGTACATACATTTTACCCGGCAGCGCCTCCGAGGGCATCGAAGCGGGTCGAAAATCCAAAAGTGGAGAATACCGTTGGCCGCGGGAAAGAGGTACGAAGCCGGATGAATCGAATGACGGGGGGACGCGCGCGCGTAGGTCGACGGTAAAAATGCTGGAATTTACTGGGGATATATCCGCCTTTCTTTTCGGTTCCTGCCCGCTTCGCTGCGTGTATTGTCGGCCCCCTCCCGCCGACCGAACTTCCTACGAATGTCCCACGAGAATCTCTCCATTCTACACGAACCGTGATTCCCGAATCTACCAATTTATCTGCCGGTACCTGGTCAGCGACCAGCCGAATGTGACGCGAAAAATTCGCTTAGCTCACACTGCTCGATGGCAGTCTCGCGTGTACGATAAAAAAAATATAATTATCGGCTGTCACACGATTATTTATAGCCATTTGCGTTCGTGGATTAATCCATGTGCCTTACAGGCATCCATGATTTTCGTTCCTCCATATACTAACGTTTTTGGTTATTAATTTTGAAAAATACATAGTGTTTATTTGCTAAATATTCGAAACGATATTTTTCGATAAATTCTACACTCAAGTGAATTACGCGCATATATAATTGTATGATTAATCGAAAACATGTTTTTGCGTTTCTACGTGAGGGGTAAACACATGGTGGTTCTACAAACATACCAATTTATCTATTCCAGTCGTTGGTTTAACGATCGGAAAAACGAATAAGAAGCTCCGAACATTCACCTGGTTGCCTGTGGAAACGAGATGGTAGTTTAATGAGGTTTCCAGCATTCTCCGAGAGTCATTTTTCACACTTCTCGATTTCCATATCGAAAGTTTTTCACAATTAGAGAGAGAAAGAGAATGCGTGAGTGTATCAAAGATTAATATTCGAATCCGTAAATTTAATTTGGCTTCTGAGGGTTTCAGTTTATCTTTATTCGTCCAATTTGGACGAACGCCAAATGTGGACATTACATGGCGAGCTGCTTGATGGTCAATATGCACATGTACACACACGCTATACAAGATTTTTACTGAACCGAAAATGAAAATACAGTATATATAGGAAACCGGGGAGGGATTCTGTTACGGTGCATTATACCTCCTGGACTAATTAATAGAATAACGGACGCATCGCATTCTCGCAATATACGTAATGATCCAGCGATAACCTAATATTACCGTTAATTACGCGAAGCTCCCGCAGCTTAGTGCAACGCGTGAAAATTTGAATGTAAAATTTAATAATTCTGGAGTGATTGATGTCATATTCCGTTCTGGTCGACGGACCAGCCGGCGTATGAGAGAAGGATATTAGATTTCATCTTACCAGGAGATAGACAGCTTAAACAGGAAGTCTGCGGCGCTAACACGGCGCACCGTGTGCCCCGAATTAATTTGGTGCAATAATTAAGAGATTGTGGGTGTACATTTTGTCAAGATATGCATAATACGCGCGCTAACGCTGGCGTTACAAACATGTTAATATTGCGGCGTCGATCATTAGCATAAAATTTAAGGTCGAATTTTCTGTGTGTTATGAGAAGAACATTAACGTATTGGCAGGTGCATAATTTAGCTGTGCCTTACAGGCATCCGGTATATAGGGACTGTCAGTAAATACAACTACGAGTTGATAACTGGCGTTGGTACCTGCGGCGATATTAGTATGATAATATGCGGCGAAGGACTTAAGCGGGACGCGCTTAGTCTTATCATATCCAATTACGATACAAATTTCGGGAGAACGCTAATTTCACATTTATTATTAAGCCTATTTAAATTAAGAACGCGCGCAGAGAGATGAACTTAATCTGCTGTACATATATATGATTTACCAAAGTCATTAATTTTATCCACTTTAACTCACTATTTTCATAAAATTTCAAATAATCCACAGACTACAGAATAATTTAAAAAGCTGTAGTAATTTATATATATTTTTAATCTAACATAATTTTTTATAATGTGAGTGCAATTATGTTAATTAAATAATAAAATTTAAAATAATTTAATTTCAATAATTTAATTAAATTAATTAAACGAGAATAAAAATTCTACTTTTTATATAAAAGAATAAATGTTACAGAAATTTAGAAAAAGCAGAACAAATGAACTAATTTGCAGCTATTCAGGCAATGGAGCTGATCGAAAGACAAAGTGTCGATCGATGATAAGAATTATTTGTCGCGGAGAAGTCTAATTGACACTTTGTCGTCATCGAAAGGATATTTAATCGATACCTACATCGATATCGGCTGTTATCGCGATGTCGCCTCGCTTGATTAATAACTATTCGAACCCGATATTCATCAGTGCATCCCGACTTAAGCACGAAGTCGTGCCTTTTCGATGAGATGGATAAATTGGCGGGCTGTCGACACGATAGCCCACGATAGCTCCATAGGTGCTAACCGGGAAGCGCTTTCAATTAATTTGAAATATCGATTCACCGCACAGCGGTGCTTGAAAGGAATTTTGCGGGTAAAAAGTTCGTAACCAAATTTTGTGATCGTTTCGGAAAATTGATTGCGTATGATACACTAATGGACTATTTATTAATACCTTGCGTTAATATCTTCATTATCTTCATTATCTAATATCTTCATTATTTAATATCTTAATAATTTTTTTTCTTCTTTTACTCGCTACAGTAAATCAATATGTCTGTACATATATTCAAGATATTCAAGAAACGTTTAAAAAAAAAAATTGATTTGTTACATTTTCGCATGTGACTTTTTCTATACAAAAAACTCTCCTCTCTGCATCTGACAATTGCTTACCCTCAGTATGTTCTTCTGGTGACCTTTTAATAAATCAATTTAATAAATCAACGAATAATTTACGATTATGTTTTAGATACATCTACCAAAAAAAGAACTCTGGTTTTGTCAGTTTAAGCTACTGCTGTATGTTCTTCTGGTGACCTTTTATAAATCAACGAATAATTTACGATTATATTTTAGATACATCTACCAAAAAAAGAACTCTGATTTTGTCAGTTTAAGCTACTGCTGTTGCAAAGTAGTCGCTGGCGGCGACGCCCGCTGCGAATTAACAACAGCATAATTAGTCGTGCTCGCAAATCGATCGATTATGTCGCGAACGTATCGCAATGACGGGTATAATGGCCAGGTATATTGGAGCAGAGAGCATTAATAGTAATTATTCCGGAACTTTTCTGCTCTTCCTTTCACCTTACACCGCTTTCGCCGTTTCGCCTCAAGACCTATGACGCTATAAAGCCGTAATTACGACGTTTTGTAATTTAACTTCGCAATGTCGGTTAGTTATACAGAACAAGATTCAATTATCTTACTTTTGCTAGATTATTTGCAGGGCGATCAAGTCGAATAAAATTCACGATCCCTCGAATAAATTCGTTACCTTTGTCGTAATGAATTCGCCTGTACGCACATTGTTATTCAAAACTTTAATGACAATAAATAATAACAATTAACAATAAATTGAATTTCACGGTGTACGCAAGAGGAAGAAAGGTGGGAAAATTTTCCCGCACCGAAACATCCTCGATTTCGCCCTTTTCATTTTCGTTATCGAGGAAACTTGTCACTTTACCACTTTCAATTTTGTTACGGCTTCTCTAGAGAACATAGCACATAGGTTGCCGATGAGGAGCCAATCTTCGGTGCAGTCGGGGTGGATAGTAAATGTTTGACAAAAAAAAAAGGAAAAAGAGAGGAAAATAACAGCGATCCCCTACCTCGGTATCTCGCGTACCCGAATAAATCGATAGGAACTGCAAGGTACGTATCGAGCCTGTTCATTTTAAAACGTTGCAGATTAAATTATCAAATACATTATTAAAACAGAAAAGCTGCTAAATTCGACCAATATATATATATAATATATATATTATGCTACGCGTATATTCTGTGATCTGGGTCATTTACCAAATAAACGGTTAATATCACCAAAAAAATGATGTGTCGTTAGTTCGCTGAATAGTTCATACGTTCTAAATAAATATCCATAACTCTTAAAAATATTCTCAAAATATAAAAAATTCTCTAAAAAAACAGAACTATACAAAAGCTGTCAATTTTTCAATGTTATCATACTTATCCACTTAATTACAACGCAAAATGTAATGTAGATTAATGCGCATAATCAAGAGAGAAAGTATTATCTCTTTTTAATTAATGTCAAGATAAAGGTAATAGACGCGACCGATTCAGGAGCTTTTCAAGAGACTAGTTTAACGAGATTAAAGCGATCCAGGGCAAATTTGTTTTGGTAGAAGTAAAATTGCCGACAGATAGAAAGAAAGATAAAAGATCCCCTCTCTTGAATGATAACAGAGGTTGGCCTCTCGCAGCGGTATTATCATAGAAATAAAACGGGCAAGCTTTACACATCGTTAATGTAATGTAATTTATCTCGTCGTCGTGATATATTTTTTCCGCGTTTCAGCAAGACAATTCATGATATATTTTTAAATAATCACGACTCTTTTTAGAGAACGGGAGACGAAGTGAAACGTCGTTGGCAGTCCTTCGGAGTGCTGAAACTTGTAGGCAGTCCGCTGTGACTTGCATTTATGTCGCGGAAATTATATTACGTCGACCGTGTGCGTGAAAGGCGCGACTTCGTTTTTGGAACTGCGAAAAAACGTGTTGACGTAGAAATGGTAATTTCAACGAAGATGGTGGAAAACTCGCGTAAGAAATGACCGGGGCAACCGCATTTCTCTGTGCATGTACATATACGCGCGGGCTGTGCTGTGAAAATTATGCTTAGTAAGGTACTGCGGCGGACGGAAAATTATTCAGCGTTTTTATTCGGCCGCCCGGCCGGGCGTTTCATAATTCAAAGGTGGAAAAGTTAATTGCGACTTAGTTAAGCGCAGCGTGATATGTAAAAAAAATGCCTTATAATAATTTAAAGGGGCATCAATTTGGAATAGAGAGCGCGTGTTGCACGTCAGTCAACAACGAAAGAAGCGTTTTCGTTAAAAAACAGCCGCCGCCGCCGAACGCGAATGGAAACGAAATTTTGCAAAACACGGGGAGAGAACTTTTCGCATTTATACCAGCAGCATTGCGCGCGAGCGTAAAATCGCGTCTGGAATATCGAAATCGCGTACGCGGTAAAAACGAATGGGAATGATTGGAAAAATATGGGAATGATTTGCCTAAGCGTTTCGATACCTCGAAAGCCACTTAACGCATTCGACTCTTTACTGTTTTTGTCAGATGTGTTCCGCGTGTATCGGTCCCGGTATATTTCCCGGTTGATTGTTTTATGTAAAAAGGTTTGGTAATGTCACGCGTAAAATTTCATGCACCATGTGTCGGATCTTCATTAGCACGGTTTTTTCTCGAGGTCCAGCGAACCGCGTGCATATGAAATATTTAATATTTCTGCTAAAATAATCATAATCTATCGTTTTGTATCGTTGATTTTACCACTTGCCCCGCTGCCTCGTGAAATCAAATATTTGTTGCCGCAATACGAAATGCATAAATAAATGAAATGGATTAAAATATAGAATTGGAACGCATCAAGAGCCCGATAACTCCGCTTGAAATCGCTTAGCGGCGAGAACATAAAAAATATATCGTAATAAGCAATTTATATAAAACGTAACACATTTCGCGCATTACGGGAAGTACTCGGTGATTATACGTGAAGTTTTTCGAAATACAAAGTTTGTGAGTTAAAAAAAAAAGTCGTTGTTGAACCGAGATATTACATTTGCACGAAAAGTCAGATATGTATTTGCTTTTGTATTAAAACTAGCTTCTTTATCTCACGTTAAACTTGTTATTTTGCGTTTCTTACTTTTGCTAAAAAGTACTTGCCTCGCTTTTATTCATACAATCCATTAAGGCATTTGCTTATGCCGAGAGTTAAATGCGCAGTTTTAGTATGTAAGATTTTAGCGAAAAGCACAGAAAATGTAGAAAAAACAGCATGTGTTGCCTGCTAAAAATAAATATAAATAAATGCAACGCGGTAAAATGTACTTCCAATTGCAATTTGTTTCGAATGTTTCGACGTAAAAAGCGCCGTAATAGCATTTGCGTACCACGTTTGAGTGAACAAAAGAACATATATACTATACATTTATAACTCACTTAGAAGAAGCTCTGTCCTATTTAAAAATAATTAAAGTTAAAAAATTTGGTATAAATTTAATATGTGTTTTCTTTACAAGAAAGAAGCATTTTCTCTCGAAAATTGTTCTTTTATTTTATTTTATTAATAATCAACAAAATGAAACTGATAGTTTATTCTTTTATTTCTAAAATAATAACAGTTTAAGAAATAGATTTTGATGATCAATTTGATTTCGTTACATCACAATTGCAATCGCAATTCAATTGAGGAACTCGAACAAAGTTTGTCTTGAGATACTCAAGTTTTGCTTTTCACCGTTCAATAAATGATACTTCAGAGAAGCTCATACATGACATTAATAAATAATTTTTGAATTTTGTAACATTTCTTTCGGAAACTCGAGAACGGAACAATTGATGTATTTACGTAAAAAATTCGATTTAATGTCTAACAGATTTTTAGAATATTAAAATTGCTTTTTGAGTAAAACGAAAATAAACTCAAGTCTTCGAATAATGGGTTAAATAATTTTTTAAATAGAATTTTTAATCGAAATTCGTCCACACTGTCATTTAAAAAAAGAATTAATTAATTGGCATGTAGTAGTTAAAATTTGCTATTATAATAATACACATTTAGATACACCAGATAGATACAAATTTTCTCGTCAATCAAGATGAATTTTGTCAAGTAACATTTCCTTTTTTAATCATACAACATTAATCATTATCTTGGACAACATTAAAGAATTCATGAAAACGAGCCGTGCAAAATGTGCGGCTCGTTTCAGCAACATAAGTTTGAAATAGGTACTGGGAATGAAATATTCGCGGGGCGCAAGTTTATTTCCAATATGTTAAACAGTCCGTAAGGGCAAGACTGACCATATACGGCCTTGGTGTTTGTTTTGACGACGCAAGGTCGCCGCGCGGTACGTCGCGACACGCCGCGCCGGCTGTGTTGTTATTCGCGCGGCGAGGTCGAGCCAGTAGGCAGCGCGACGCCTATTGCTCCGCGAAGTCTTACAGACGTATATATTTATAGATCGAAACACGATCATTCCTCACGAGCAATTACCCGCTGTAATCTCGCGCAATTAATTAACTGCCGCGATCAACGACCGTAAAGGCATTTATTGAAGCGAGCACCTCTACTTCGCGTCGCGAAATTATCGGAGCTGCAAGGAATAAGAACGTACTGCAAATTGTTAAATTCATTGCACTGGCGATAGTCAATCTTTTATAACTATACATATAGTTAAATCCGACTGTTAAACTCGCACTCGAGCTACTCATTCTTCGCCGATCCGAATCAATTTTTGCTTTCGGAATTGAGAACGTTAAATAATATATGCAAATCACCGGGTCGAATAATTTGAGCAACGACAATTAAATGGTATACAATATATGATATGTATCAATCATTTTTTAATACGCACGTATTTGGATTTGTGTACTTCGAAATACATATATCGCGCGCGTACGATATTGCAGAATTTTAATGGCATATGTTTTCCGACGACCCCGCTATTTTAACCAATTATATTTAATTACTAATTTAACTTTATTAATCGTCCTGCACGTTCGTTCCTTCACGTTTTTTCAGTCATAACGTACGTAAAAACGGATTACCTGCGAGTCAAGCGGCGTCGTGACGCGCGTCAATTAGCGAATAAAATTACGACCGTGATTACGGTCGTATTTTAATGCTTGTAAATTATACGCAACGTGAATTTTACTCACATTTGCGCGCCGTCGCGTCGTTCGCGATTTTTGCCGGAGCTCTCCGCCGTTCGTCGCGTCCGCGATTCCTCGTCCCTCCGTGCTGATCGTCCTGTAAAGCATAACCTTTTCATACTGACGCTCGACGCTCATTTTTAGCGTCAAAACAGATCGCACGATCAAAATTGACAAATATACGATCAGGCATTAATTTCGATCGTGTGATCTGTTTTAATGCTAAAAATGAGCGTCGAGCGTCAGCATGAAATCGTACCTTCAGCGAGATTCACTGCAGACATCAAGCCGCGGTCGAGCTTCGTGCTCTTTTTACATGTTATTCTATTCGCGATCGCGTCTCGGTGGAATTAAAGTCAAGCGGCGCGGCGTCGTGACTCCGTGCAACGCACACGGCGGCCAACGCGGTTGGCCGCTCTCTTGCTCTTCCTTCGCGGATCTCGCTATTCTCGCTGCACCCGCGTCGCGTCATTTTCGGCGATTGACTGTCGCTCGGCCGCTAGGGAAGAGTGAGAGGGAGTGAGAAGGGGAGAGTAAGTTGGGTGCAGTGCTCGCGCTCGCTCCAGTTGCTACACCTGAATCGCGTATATGGCGTCGCTTTCGCTTTCGAATCGCAAGGTGCCCTGATGATGGTGCGCGTCGCCGGTCGCGTGTTAAAGCCCTGGGAGTGCCGCGCAAAGTGCGATCCGTCTCGTGACAATTAAACACGGACGATAGTAATTAATCGTCGGCCGTATCGCGTGTGGCGATCGCGAGTGTTGCGTGCCCCCTGCGTGCGTGTGCGACGAAGGAGGCATCGGGCAGCGAGGAGGAGGAAGGAGGAGGAGGAGGAGGCTCGGGGGAGGCATCAGGCGACGGCGGAGCGACCGTGAGGGTGAGTGAATTAATTATTTATTACTTTTTATCTCATTTCGCCACTTCCGCGGGACTAATTATTTACGTGATTACCTCACGCGAGAAATTATTCCCGTGGACGCGCTGATTACTCGCTACGGGCGCTGCTCTAATTTCGTGTTGTATTTCTCCGTTTTACAGCCCGACGCCGGTGTAACCTACGTTCCGACGTAGCCGCAACTCCGCTGCTGCGCGTCGTATCGGTGAGTCGCATGTATTTTATTTCTCGTACATCGAGGTTATGATGAGAGGACTATGTATATATAACGTGAGCGAGAATAATTGTATCGGATATATGTAAACGTGTTTATCGAATTAACACGGATGCGAGAGTGTGGATCGATGTTTGTCTCGTGGATCGATCTATCACTTTTCTATCTCTCCCGCGACATTTGATAGATCCGATAATTATCTCGTCGCGTCTTGCAATATTGCGAAACATTTCGCGGCGGCCGATATATATACTTATTAATTAATCGTCAGATTTCACTGGAGTAATCGCCCTTTCCCCCCCTCCGCCCCCGCAATCTTGGCACGCTGCACTCTCCGTTTGATCTCTAATCGCGGAGTCGTGTGGTTAAATCGTTCGTGTGTGTCTCGAGATATGAAACTTTATGCCGCGAGTGTCTCGCTGCGGTACACGCGCGCGTTTCTCGATAGTAGGGGGGGGGGGGTGCGCAATGAGCATGTATAAATTACGGGGCTGAAATATTCATTTACGAGGACGAGAGACACACCGAGATAATTTCGCGAGAAGGTAAAATCGAGAGCATCCAATTAAGGAACTGGTGAAGGTTTCCGAGTCGAAGGCGCGCCGGTTACAAGCGACCATTTAACTTTCGCTGCGACTCGCGCGATGAAATATCGATTCAATTCGGGATATTCGACTCCGGTTATTCGCGCGCGCGATGACGCGGCATTCCCATGCTTTTTATCCGACGGAATACTCTATCTGCCCGCGACCGATCCCGGGGTTTATCCCGCGAACGGAGACGGAACGATCGATGACGACTATGATAAGCAATCCCGGTGCCCGAGGGTGTTTGTGCTTTATCGCCCATCATCGCGTTCTTCCTGGCCTTCTCCCCCCACCCCTCCACCCTTCTGCCCGCCCCGTTCTCGAACTACATTATACCCGTGCACGAGAGCCAGCCCCACACATCCACTTGACTCACCCACGCGTTCCGTAAATCTGGAAAAAAAAAGAACACATTCGTGCGGGGAGAAGGTCGCTTTTGCGTCCGCGAATCAAGCTCCAATCCAATATATCGCGACACGCCCGAGACATTTTCCGGGATCACGCTCGGGCTATGATCTTTCGAGGATTCGTTTACGTATCGGCTGCCATCCGATTCCCCTTCGGATTGTACACCATCCTATTCCCCGTCTAGCCACGCGCGATACGTACTGCGTGTCGTATAGCGACGATCGCGAGGAACGCTGTTGCGTCGCGCTACGCAGAACGGTACGCCGTTCGATCGTGGATTCAACTTCGAAACGCGAACGTATTCATAACAAATTCGAATCAATTGGTACGAATTTCTGGTTTGATTTCTCGTTTGCGGGAAACTGCATTATTTGATATTTATGGAAGGCTGATAATTCCAATGTAAAACAGTATATACAATGTATAATGTGCGCCGTGGTTTGTAGACATTATTTTATCTACATCTATATATAGAGAGATATACAGAGAGAGAGAGAGAGGAGAGAGAGAAAAATTGTTATATTGTGTACATTTTAACTGTTATACATTATTATTAGATCTTTGAAAATAATATTAATTAGTGATTATCTGTGTAATATAACAAAAATCAAAAACTCAAGTTTTCTTTTCTCGCTTCGACTTGCTCCTAAGAAGCGCACGTTTCTTCCTTCTTCACTGCCAGAGTTCATATGTGACAGATAAAATAATACTATAGATCATATCGTAATCATTCTCTTTCGCTTTCTTATTTGCCGTCGAGCCACTAATTGCTTTTCGATATCTTGAGCTAACGTCGCGTGCGCTGATTATCGCTAAAATTTAATTATCTCCTTGATTCCATCGTGAACTGATAATGAGGATCGGTGTCGCTCAAATTAAATCGCATATGCAATCGTAATATCACCCTCAGAGCGTAGACTGCTTTGTACAATATATGCCCGTTATCACAATTAAATCGAGTTGTACGGTAATATGATTCGCATGCAAATAGCAGAAAGTAATACATAATTCGCTGACAAGCTATTCGCGCTCATTTACAATTTACACAATTGCGCGGATATTACTCTTCAGTCGTCATTGTGCTCTACGCTGTCTGTGAAATGAACGTTATTTTTATTTATTTCATCGTTTATTATAGAGAAATAATGCATGAAACGCGCTCTTTGAATATAAAATATATTTCTGTGCAGGCTATTAAAATGTAAAAGAAATTTAATATTCAATTATTAAATTTAATTATTATTCCTGAATGTTCTTTTCAAGTTCTTGTAAGTTTATCCATGATGTATACCTTATGCGTATCATGCATTCTGATGCGTTATGTATATATATACATGTCACGATGCTTTAATTGTATATTCCAATCGCGTGGTAATGAAAATCTTATTTTCCAACTTTCTTGTCGCAACTTTCTCATACGGATTATTTTCTTTTTTTTTTTTTACCACTTTTTCTCTCTTTTTCTTTCTTTCCAGTATTATCTTTTTTTTTTTATTGTACTGCTTCGATCTATTTAGAATTAAATATAAGGAAATTAATTCCGTTTTATTTTCATTATGTAATTAAATATCCTTTGAAGTTGTTATGGTATCTGATAACTCGGAAAATAATAAATTCGTATTTAAATGATTTTGATTATTAACTTTATATTTAAATAATTTAAATAATGAAATAATGCTATTTAACAATATTTTTTAGCGTACTACTTTTACAGCACTTCTCAACACAGAATTTAATAATATCGTATTTTATTAATCGTAATTTTAAAATATAAAAATGTGTTTGGTATAAATAATTATTTCTTTTTTCGTTCGTGCGAATAAATTTGAAACGCGATATTTCACGTTTATCGCGATATACCGTGATTTGACAACGTAACCGTGATGTATACAAGATAATATTGTACATAAACGTTTATGCGCACCGTTTTTATTTCTGCCATCTTCATCGGCGATATTTCATTTCGCGCTCGCCCGAAGCCAAATACGATTGTAATTGCGCGCTATCTCGATTGCACGAATAATTCTTGCCCGGGGGCATAATATGCAAAATTATTTTCGGGAATGCAGCTTGCAAATAAAGCTGAAACGGAGCGCAATTATTATCCGCAATTATGCTTCCCGACATGCGTTAATGTCAAAGTACTGCGGAATCCGAAATGTCGAAATCGTTGTCTTGAGTGAAGACAACGCGAGGATATTAAATTGGCGACTGTCCATGGCACTCCGCGCGGAATTAAATTCCTGCTATTAAATACACGGTACACGATACACTTTCGTCGCGATTCCTTCGATAAGCCAATTTAACTTTCGCGAAAGATTTCTCATTAGATCGTAGCTCCATTATTGCCAGGATATCTTAAAGCCATTCTTCTCGATTTATCTCCCTTTATCCCTTCGCTTCGCAAAGTGATATGCCTTCCGTTGCGTGGAATCGAGTCAGAAGCCCGTTCGATGGTACGAGTAACCGTAGCCGATGGAAATAGAATCGGGCTAAGTGAAAATGGAGAATTGCCGCCGTAAAATTAATATATGATTGTATATTGTCGATAGAAAGAGAGAAAGAGAGAGATAGAGAGAGATAGAGAGAGAAGATATAGAAGCAAACTACTTTCTCAGGTTACAAGAAGAGAAATGCTTTCAGCTTGATTTTATTGTGCATTCTATCCGGAGTACAATCTCCATTTATTAAACTTATCGTCGAACAAGATAATCGACTATCGGAAGGTGCAGGTTCAGAGAACAATTTCATAAGGCTATCATGGAGGGCTTTTACTATCATCGTGCGATAAGAACGCATTTTGCATCGTCCGTAATTCTATTTCAGGAAACGCTAATATTTGCCGAGGGATATTATCCCTCGTATAATTTCTTGGTAATACAAAAATAGATATCAGAGATTCTTTCAGTGATACGTTTTGCACGTTTGCATTTTAATCAAATCGCTTTTATATACGTCCGGCACAGTTCAGATTATCGTATTTCATTCTCCGAACGTGCGCGGATCGTGCGCTACGTGTGAAGCAATTGTTATCAGAATTCGGCGTTTTGTTCGGCCTGTTTGCTTTTTACGATTTAACTCGCGGTGCGTCAAAAATACACGCTTTTAATACAAATATATTCGGCCCGTATCTCTCTTCCAGGAGAGCACTCTTCGGTTGACGTTTCGGCCGACATCGTTGTTTAACAAATATTGTAATGTACTTTGCCCGCAGGACATCATCGCGATTCGAAAATTATGATTTCGTGATCTTTGAAAATTAATTTTGACTGTGTTAATTATGCAGAACAACAATGTAGAATTCGATAATGACTTTTCCGTTGCGTCCATTGTGAACGATCGCGGACGCAGAATTCGCCGAATAGTTTTTAGAAACGCTTAATTGGACATGAAACCGCATAATTCGAGATATTAATATGCCACAGGTATAGGTGATAATTGTACTACGCTATTTGCATGCGCTCACATATCATGTGGGATTAAAGAAAAAAAAGCCAATAAATCGAAGTAACCCAGTTAACCAATACGTACCTCCCCAACAATAGGCTATTTAATGACTCCGCAGATGCATTTGATAATAAGCCTCGATTTACGATTAGCAAGTGAACTAAAGTGAAGTAAATTGAATGGATTATTTTTTTTATAAATATCAATTGATAAATAAAAACTGTAATATTATGCATATTGAAGATATTGAAATTTTTTATTGCAATTTGTATGTAATAATAGACAGCAGATAAAGATTTGATTTAGAGATAAAGATTACGTTGAAAAATTTTAAGAAGCAAATTTTCGTTTGTCCGAATTTTAATTATGAAATGGATCTCCGAGAAAATTATCGTAAACGGAGATGATGATTAATAATATAAACGGCTAAGATAACAACGGACAATATTGCGGAAGATAACATAATTACACAATTTTCTACGTCATGAAAATTCGTGATAGACGATTAATGTCACTATGGGTAGTTTAACTGTTTCGCTGTCGCTAATGCGCGTCTATCTAATAGCGGATCTCGCACGTCGTGTTCCATTAACGACCCTTATGCCGTCCCGATTGTTTCTGAACGCTGTTATCAAACGTTGCAGTTGACCGTCATAGCGAAAACGCTGCATTTCGGCGAAAGAGAGGAGAGAGGTCGGGTGGGAGGAAGGGAGAGACACAGAGATTAATTGTTGCATTGTGACGCGTGTTGTACATCGCGCAGATGCGCCGTAACGATTGGCATTATATGGCGGTAATACGGATTATACCAGTCTCGCCGAGAGAGAGTCGAGTTAGTTGTTAAATCATATCTAAACTAAACTGTATTTAGAAACTCTTTGCACGCAGTGCGGCGACAGTAAACTAATTATTTGCGTGGATGCATGCGACATGCGAGCAATGTGGTTAAAAGTTTCGATGGACAGAGCCCCGCGTATTTTATCGATCGGCTGGTTTATACTTTTCTTCGGTGCGATTAAAAAAATTTATTCTTTGCGGTTGAAGGGGATAAGCAGACAAAGGGGGAAAAACGAATGATGTAACGCTTGACTTAAGTAAACGTATGCAAATTTCGTGTAACGAGCCCCGAGCTCTGAAATTGCCTACAAATAGACAGTTAATTGTAAAAGAAATTTCTACCTTGCGTGTTCTGTTATACGTACATCACAGACCGTCCGACAACCACTGTATTTCAACCGCGTGGAAGAATTATATTTAAATTAAAATAAAAGAAATATTCTGCATATGAAAATGTCGAAATTGCAATAGTTTTCGAGTTATGAGCAATTCAAGTTGGCCAGTGATATATTGCGTATCGTTATGTATCAATCAGCTCGTCGCAATCACGAAATATTTAACACAATATAAAATGTACGTATGAATATAAAATGAATATATTCCGTTCCTTGCAACTCAAATTTATTTCGACAGGTAGATTATTACCGCACATTTTACGTTCATTTTATGGATTCGTTAAACTCGTTGTTTAATAACAATTAATCCTGCTTGATTAAGAAAAAATTTCATTAAAGGCAAAAGTAAATAATTTATATTACAATAATTATTACATATAATAATTAAAATTTGCTATATTAATAGTCGAGTTATCAATATCAATTGGTTACCATGGTATGCGTAATATAGCAAATGACAAAATTAGTTGAGTAGTAAAAGTCAATATCACGCCAATTATGAAAATCAATAATGAATCAGTTATGAGCTTAAGCGCGCAAGCTCTATGGGACGCTATTGATTAAATTTAATCGCTTATAATTTGGAAATAATTGTAATATTTCTCTTTTTCTTCTATTAGAATTTATCATTTTTAATTAATTTCCACAAAATACTTGATTAAAATATTGTATATATAATGTATATAAAATACGATGATTGTGACAGTTTTTTCAATTTGCACTTTAAATGTGCATATAAATTTTAACATGATAATATTGAAGCAAAGTGTTACTGCTAAATAGATTTAACAAAACGGGATAAAAAAAAAGCAAAGAGGATTTCCTCCTTTTGGTGGAGTTGCAGCAGATTTAGAATCTGCAATAGTGACAATATGCAGAACAGCGCGCGTATCATAACGAAATAACTTTCTTGTCTTGACGAACAACGTCTCGTAAATAGAAGCATCGGAGTTAGAAAGACGTAAGCGAGGAGGCGAGTGGAGAAGTAAGGGAGAGAGGGAGGAAGAGGAACGGGAGAAGAAGACTCTCTTTCCGTAATAAGTGCCTCGCCCTGAGATGATGCGTCGGGGATGAGGATGAAAGGGAGAGAAACTTCCCAGGACGTTCGCGCGGATATAGCTCGGGTGAACTATCTATGGGAAGGTGAAATAGACTGTTAATTACCGCGCGGGAACTTGGTCTCGATTTCTCGGACAACTCATTAATCTTAATTAGCATCGGCGAATCTTTGAATGGTCCGCACACGTCGCTGCGTCCTACATGGCAGGTCTCATCTCGGGCATTATGCATTTAAACGCACAGCGATCGATCGATCGGAAGCCTGTCGTTTTATGTATCAATTATGCGCTGTTTACGAACCTCAAAATGTACGTTATTTAAAAAATATATCCGAATTTAAATCGGATAAATAATATCTCGAAATTTGATGATTAAATAACGCGGTAAAGAAGAAAAAAATACGAATCTTTAATCGGAATAATACTTTGTATTTCTCTATCGACTCGTTTATTTTTTTTTTTTTTGTACAAGATACTGCTTGTCAGTCGATCGTTCTTCCGCTTTACGAGAACGTTCAAGCAAGTTCATATTTTATCGATACGTTGTGCACTTGCAGTCGCAATGAAATATGCAGGCTCGGCGCCGGATCACGAAATTCCGAAATTCCTGGGCCACGGAGTATCGACTCGTGAGTTACGTACATACGATACAAAGACGGCGGACGATACTAACGAGCCCTTTCCTATAGATACCGAGACGCTGAAGATATAGTTCGAGGAGGTGCTTCGGTTTCGCAGGAGGGATGAGAGCGGGAATCGTTAGCGGAAGTGAACAAGCCGCGTACCGCGATATTAGGTATTTATGGGAGTATACACGGACCGAGAAGCACGTAAGTTTATCGTCTAGAAGTATGTCACTCCTGGTATGAAATAGAATGTATGATCTCACAAAGGGAAGCTAAAAAGATCCGTGCTATATTAATGTCCTCAAAAATTTATTGAGTAAGTAATTTATTAAGTAAACGCTTTAATTCTCTGTAATGATCCTATTTTTTTATTTAATAAATTCAATTACTGCACTTAACGTGTAGAATAATGCACCGCATCATACATTTATTCACGTAAAATTACATGAGCGGGCATATTCGACCCATTTCCAGATTAAATGAATGGGGCAACAGAACTGATATGTCACATTGGGCGCATTCAGCAGGGACAGCAGTTGAGTGGCAATTGGATGTGGTGATTGATATATACCTCTGGATTTCCACTGAATCAGGTTCGATTGTTACGCGGGTGCTATTCAATTTTTTTCCCTGCTAAATGCAGCCATTCTTGCGAGGATTGATTTACGTCCTCACGTAGATAAATTATTATTTCCCATTGTATTGACACGCCCTGGCTTTAATGGCGCCTTGATGTTTGATGAAATTAACCTTCGAATGACTGATGCAACGTTTAACACGTCATGTAATAACACGATATTGTTTTATATACATATACAATATTACTAATATTACTATATTATATTTATATTATACGTATAATTATAAAGGACAAAACAGAAATGTTGTTGTACACGGAACACGGAAAGAACAATTTTGCTGAATCCGGATCAAAAAATAATTTTTGTTTAATAATCAAAATAATTTTGTGCGAAAGTCAAAGTAATTGCTAGAATATCAAAACGTTTTAAAGAGGAACGGGAGAAGTTTCCAATGTTTATCAGATTTAACAATCCAACAAATTATTTTGATGATTCAACAAAAAATTATTTTCAGATCTGTTTTTAGCAAAATTTTTAGATCTTTCAACAAAATCGTTCTTTCCGTGTATGTAGACTGTATTAAAAATATAGCTAGAAATTTTTCTTGAAAAACCAATGACAACTTGGTTGCTTTCGAACTTTTGCCTGTACTTTTTAAACAGTCCTCCATATTTTATCGTGAAAATTATCCAAGTTTTTCAAAACTTGCTTGAACGCAAATAACAAATGAAACGTGCTTCTCTCCCTGAGTCTCATCGCATGTGAAGCATCAGACGTATATCGTGCAAATTGCAATTTTACCATCTCGTTCGCTCATAATCACATTCATACGTGGTGTATATGCATAGTAATCCAATGAATTTACATGGGACACAAAATCGACGATTGAATTCACGTTCGCTTTTACCAATCTGTTATCTACATTATTCTACAGTACATGCATCCGCACATTGCTGTTAAAACAGTTACCTCGACTGGCGCGAGCGTGCACATTTGCGTGTGCAAAAGGATTTCCATAATTGCACTATCGATACTCGCGCGCCATGCGAAGATTATCTCCAAGCGAAAAACTGCTCGGTAGATCTTTCTTTAAAAGATCGAACGCTTTACTTCGTGAGAGCATGCGAAACGATTATCAATATAAAAATACCTGCATGTCAGTATTAATTTTAATAATACGCGACTCTGTGTATGCATATAAAAATATTACCCACATTATAGTTTACCAAAAAATTTGGCTTTACATCATTAAATTAATGCAATCCACGCCAGTAAAGTAATTCACGCGCCCCGTTACGGGTTCACGTAAGTTACCGAAAGTAAAAGCGAGTGATTCATGATTGGCTGTAAGGCGCAATGTAAGCGGCAAGAAACGGCCGGACTGCTCCGTTTTCAGGGTTTATCGCGCTTTATCAGACACGTGAGAGCTCGGACATGGACGTGGCGAAATTATTCGAGGTGACATAATCGGGTTACGAGGGGAGCGAAGTTAAGGCACTCGCACGTGACCTTTTACAACGCGGATTCTAAATATCACGGACTCCCCAACAGCAAATATCTCGTGTTTTGCATTACGAGATATAACGCGGTGCGGCGCGACGAACGGTTGTACGCCGTATTAACAGCATGATATAGTTTTCACGTAACGATAATTACGATTTGATGCCGGGAGACTCTATAACACGTCCCGTATTTAGTACAATTTGATTAAAGTGAAGTGAGTTTGTACCAGCTTTGGGTCAACGAAGTACGTTTCCGATTCGCCGCGTCCTTCTCTGGATCAGGATTCTGTCTGTGATACAGACACGAAAGAGAATATTCAGTTAGTCAGTCCCCGCTCGCTTTAATTTGTCACGATTTCCATCGCGCAACTGTCGATGACTGCAGTGCATCTACATTTACATTCGAGAGAAACTTCGCCGCACCACTTCCACCCTTCGAGTCCCTCTCTTTGTCGCATTTCCCTATTCTGCCCTTGCAATTAAGCGACGAAAGATAACTACGTGAGCAAGGCGGAGGGTAATGGTGGAGATAATATCGATCCTGGGGAGCGACCGCGCGCGGCGTAAAACGGAGAGAGGCAGGAATGATATAACGGTGATCATTTGATATTTGCGGAGCGGCGAACGACGGCGGCGCGGCGGCGGCGGGGCGAACACGCGGCGGAAACTTTTCAGAAGGCTTCCTCTCTCGCGCGTTTGTCTTGTCTCGTGTCTTCTGTCTTCCGTTGCGCCCGAGTACATGGCAAAACTGTTCTGTAACGGTTGCAGCTCCGCAGAAAGGAAAATAACAAGGCCGCCTGTTACAAAGTGATTCTGAACGTTGGCGCAAAGTCCGTGAGCGCTTTGTGAAAAAGAGTCATTTCCACGCGTGTATGAGATAATAACGAAGGTGAAACATTCTTTTACCGCTCGCATAGGATTCTGCATGATCAAAGCGGTTTGACGAAATCGAACCGTGTAATTGAATTTTGATATCTGTATAAAGTTAGCACCTCATTGATAGATTTTCGCATAATAAAAATCTTCATAACTCTTTGTAGGAAGAAACTATCATCTGAAAATAAAGAGATTTACTTCAGTATGATTTTGTCCTTTCTCGAGGAGGGACTTTCTGTCTGTCTGAATTAATCGTTCAGCCTGCATGCGAATGGCTAATTTTCACGGTTATTTTAATTCTTGCTGTTACATCTTTTATTCTTCTAAGCCGGAATTAAATCTTTTATTCTAAACGAGAAAGAATTCAGAGAGAGATTTATATAAAGTTGTTGAAAGAATCTCAGTAGTTGTAATTTTATTTGAGATTCTTGGACTTAGATTAACAGACGTTTCTACATGTATAAAAAATCGTATGTCATTGTAGTACTTATTTAACGTTAATACGCCAACTCGGATTGCGTTTCTTTTTTAATCCTTCATTTACTCCGCTTAATTTACTCGTTTCTCTTTCTCTCTCTCTTGCGCGCGCGCGCGACTATATCGCCGCCAAAACGCGGCTGCGGATATGAAATAGAGGTACGCCATTTTTAAGCTCTATAAGCCGTGAGTGCATCTGACATCGTACAAATTCCTCTTAGAGCCAAAGTTGTTTATTTTCTCGATCTTTGCCGCGCGCGCCTTCCGCCTTCTTGGATTCCAATTACAAGATCAAAATAACTGGCGTGGAGTAAGAGACAGAAGGCAGCGCGGGATGTCGGATAATTGCGAACGCTAATCCATCTCTGAAATATCTAAACTGAGTTAAATCTTGAACGTCTTCGTCTGATCCAACCATCTAGTTGAATCAATCTTCGGATACAATTGTGCGTCATTCAATTAGAACTAATTTAACATTTTTTTATATACTTGAACTTTTTTAGGTAAAAAATAATACTCCATTAATAGATACATCATAAATCTCACAATCGTCTCTAATCGGTACATCAGTTACACTTTAATGAATATCGTTGCGCCTTAATATATACGACGAAAATTAAATAGTCCGTACTTTCAACAAACGTATTCAAGGAACAGGGATAATGCGCGAAGTGCCGCGGCTGAAAACGGGGATTTCTCGAGAGCTGGGCTTTCCCCGTCGTCGGACTTGGCGTATTTCGTGTGTAATCGGTTGTTTAATTAAATGATAAAAGAAAGTATGGTGGCGCAAATACGCGCGGGCGAGTAAAGCGGACGAGCGACGCCGGAAACGAAAGAGAATAAGAGGACGAAAAGTCGGCCGTTCCCTCAGTCAGCTCCGATTTTCATGCAAGAGATTCAACCCTTCTTCCTTCCGGAGACGTTTCTTTTTTCTTCTATTTTTTCTTTTTTTTTTTTTTACCACAGACCAACGTTTGCCTGAGCACTGACCTCGTTGCGAGGCAGAGAGGCCGTTCTGCGTACGTCGTTATCTGCACTTTGCTATATACAAGAAGGTATAACCACTTTAACGAGTTCCGTGCCGTCATCCTAGAAATTCTATGTAGAAAGTCCAAGCGATTCGTCGCGACATAATGGCGGATTACACGAATGAACTAGCCCGATGATCCTTTACCCTGGAATTTCAGTGCTTGATCTTCGATCCGAGTCGCCTAACAATACAATTAATCATCTAATTATAGATATATAATGTATTTTGTAAGTACAATATATTTCGTCATATTTTTGCCATTAGTGACTTCAATTCTATTGAAGAGGTACCGTATAAACGGTGTGATGCGTATCGTAATCCTCTGTAATTTTTCTCAGTTCTGACGTTGAATTTTCTGTCCGTGGGATCAAATACGCTAGTATAGTGCGAACGCTGCGTTTTTTTTTCTCTCCAACGCCGTTCCTCTCTCGTGTGTTTCGCAATTAGCAACGCAGTATATCGGGGGTGAGTGATAGTAGGTGATTTATATACGCGCGTCCACAGATTTATCTCTGACCTCGTTTATGCGTGTTAAATAATAATTTATCGCCACGACAGCGTACTATACTTGCAGTTAATTCAATCCGTCAGTGCGTACCGCGGATAGGATTGAAAGGTTTGCACGTGCGGCAGAAAGCCGTGCGAGGCTTATACGCTTTATTTTACGCTTCAAATTAAATCTTGACAGTCTTATTAAGATAGCTACTATAAAGTCGTACGATTCTTTACATTCACTTTTTATTAAAAGCACTAGTTTCTAAGTTTGATTGTAACTACGACAATGACTAAGAATAATAGAAACAGGGATAATTGGTGGAAAAGAATACACGCGAAAGTAAAGAGACCGAACTTTTTGCTGAAACTTTGAAGTGCAACGTCTCGAGAGTATTGTTGCACGTCGCGTAGTTCGTTGATGGTACAGGAAAATTCCCCAGTGCTCAGTGTCTTTTGCAGAATCCTTGTGATAGTTGAATCAGGCACGCAAATATCGCGTGAAATGCGAACGTAAGCACGATATAGGTACATATCTATTGTCATTATCGCGTTGATAAAATGTATATAATGGCTTATTTTACGTAAAGTTTGAAAAAATTTATAACTATCGTGCATTGCGCGGAACAATCTCAGTCATTTAATACGAGTTTTAGTATCAGAAATTTGAAGCCTAATTTTTGAGATTTTATCGATAAGAATCAAATGTAATGAAAATGTAAAGTGCGAAGAAAGAAAACAAGGTTTCATTCGCATATCTTTTTATTAGAATCTTAGTAGAATTTCTATTACATTCTGTTTATTAAAAATAATACATTTACAATTTAAAAATAATATATATTTCTTTCTCTCTCTCTCCCTCTCTCTCTCTCTCTTGATGCGACTAAAGTTTTTCATTTCAAAAACCAATTTGTTCCATCGCAGATATGGATCTGTGAATTGATCGTGCAGGTTATTCGCGCAAACGTAAAAAGAGGCACGCGTGCAGTGAATAATGCGTTAAAGTGTATTTCCATCTTTACGGCATGCGCGCGGAATACATATGTATAAGTGGGAAACGTCGTGGGTAATATCGCTCGCGCGAGTGAACGGGTATAAACGAGAAGTCCCTTAGAAAATGTCTTACGAGACGTCTCGCGGCAAAAATGCACGTTTCACGACTCGTCGTCGTCGTCGTCGTCGTCGTCGTCGTCGTCGTACTCACAGTCGCAGTCGTAGTTACCGGTACACGATGATGCTTTATTCATTATTGTGCCGCTGCGGGCGCCGGCGCGTAAGAATTCGATATCCGGAGATTCGCTCGAGAGGGGAAGAGGCAAGGAAAACCCGACAGTGATAGAAATCGTCCTGCTGATACCGTCTCCGCGGTGCGAATGGCGGTGAGTTATTTGCAGGAAGCCGTTCGAGCGAACGGAGAATAAAGGGCGAGAGGGTTAGACGGAGAGTGGCGGAAATTACAATAGACGTATACAGGCGGTGAGGAGAGAGAGAGGTCGACAGAGAGGAGGTGGATGAGGTCGAATGGATGGCTGTTCAGCCATCGGCGGGGTCGAGGCGGCGGGTGGATAACCGCGAAGGCGGAAATCGTTATTAGCCTAGAAGCGGCAGGATTTGGATATCAAAGGCCGCGGCCGCGGTCGGTTTATGCGTGATATCGGCGTCACCGGATACAAAGAGCCGCGAATGTACCAGTACGACTGCCCGCATTTGCCTCGCGTATTTAGCGCTAAATGTGGCTTACTGAGATCCCTTGACGTTCGTGTTACGAATATGCGATCAGCAATTGCTGCATTTAGCAGAAAAAGTAGCTTTGTAACTGTAAGATCCTTTTAATATGATTGATTCTTGTCTTAATAATTCTTCACTGCACACTAAATGTATAAACCATATTAAAAACAATCTGTTAAAAATAATAATTGCATAGCTCTTTTTTTCTGCTGAATTACGCAGCCATTATACATGTGTAAAAAAATCAGGATCGAATATAAGTACACATACTTAGAGTTAAATCTCTTTCATTTACCTTTACCTTATAGATTACGTCAACTATCATTTTCTATTTCTGCATTCTTTATTGTAGCCTTGATTTCAGGCTGGGAATATCGCGCCGATATACGTCCCGACGCTTCTCATAAAGACGCTGCTCGAATTGCTTCGCGTGTCGAGAAACGAGCGTGTCTTCTTGGTCTAGGTAGACGGGAATCTAAAAGCCGATATTGCTTCGATATGAAGTTGCATCGATATTGCAGCTCGCATAACGGGAGGTCATTACAAAAATCTATTGGCAGAGAGTGAGGCTAACGAAGAAATAATGGAAAGTTTAAAGGGGCAAGTTAAAACGCTTTGAATAACATGGAACGGCGCACGGCGATATTTTTCATTAATATAAATGGTCGAGAGTCATTTTAAGAAATAATTTCAAGAGTGTTCTCTCCTACGTCCTAAGATCCTAAAAATAATAGAAAGCAATTGGGAAAGAGATGGCAAATTAATTTAAGCAAAGATTGCTAGATGCAGCGTTGGCTTGAATAATATGCCATACCACAAGTACCATTTGCGAATAAATCCACGTTTTACCGTCAAAACAGTGAAAATATAAATGTTGCGGCACTGTCAAAGATAGACAGGAAAACGACGAGAGAGTATACCGGAAATTACGGTCGGCAAGACTCATGGCGTCGTTGTTTGGACAACGGAGCACTGCTTGTTCGCGACGATGTATCCTGTTATCGATGTGTATCGGTTTTCGTTTTCCCCGCGTGCATTCTAAGGATCGAATAGACATTCGTCGATACAATCAGTTGGTACGTACATACATGAGGCGTATCTCCTGTATGAGTGGCAATAGGAGACGTAAGAGTGGAAGTGCACAAGTGGCTGAAAAAGGCGGGGACGGCAAGAAACGAAGCGGAACTCTATACAGTTACAAATGGTCTAAGAGACAAGCGAACAATTCGAACAAATCGTCGGAGATAAAATATATATCAATCGAATAAAATTTAATTATCTCCTCGACACACGTGATTTATTGAGTTCATCGAATTCTTTTAGCAAAAGCTTTCTTTATTAGCTCGTTGCGTTAATTAAAAATTACTCTTCGTTCTTCTTAACTCGTCGTTAATTATTAAAAAAAAAAAAATACAAAGGGCGCCTTCCTTTTAGCGACACAAATTGACACGAGCATCATTCTGTCTTTGTTGTCATTGAATGTTGAAGAAGAAGAAACATGTGTAATACAGTCGTTCCTTCGACAGTTCTCATGCAAGATTTTTAAATTTAGATTGCGACGCGGCGTCACATTAACGTCACCAATTTGTAATTTTGGCATATCGACGGCTGCTCGCGACGGAGCTGTGAAATTTGACGCGAGCATACATAGCTACTTGCAGTGTAAAATCGCTGGAAACCCATATTCTATCTATGTGGCTGTTTGCTTGCATGCATACCACCCCATTTTCTGCAGTCCTGCGTGCTGCGTCAATATCCATGGCTTATACCTATTTCCGACACATCTTTTCGTAAAGAGCTGAGTTTGATATTTATGACATTCTTTTATAGCTTTGCGGCTATATTCCGACGTCTTCTCCTTTCTTTATTTCTAGCAATAATTTAATGTGATTCTTGCGCGTGTCTTAATGTCGTGAGTTTTTAATGCAACTTCTCTTAACGAAGCTCACGAATGCCACAAAGGAGCAGAGCACGAGAGAAATGCGTTCTGTTGGAAGGAAGATTTCTCGTCGTTGTTCAACGAAGAGAAATATAATGAGGAGCGGGCGAATGTTGTCGCGGAGGACTACACTTTGCGACGCAGTTCAGCAAAAAAAAAAACGTGCTTCCGCGAGCGTCTAAGAGTTTTCCTTTCGTTTACTTTTCGTAGCTTGCGTATCAAGAGAATCCGATGCAACAGCAGAGGGAGGACAATGAACTTTCGCTGAATCGAGCCCGGATACGAAGTAAAACGAGACTCCGACGGCGGATTTTATTTTTCCTTTCTTATTTGATAACGCATCGATACCTCGAGTGGCGCGGATAAATTGAATTACAGGAGCGAAGGGGGGGGGGAGGGGGTAGCATTCGACAATAGAATTAGTCGGCCAGAACGGGAAATATCCGCAATTTACTTTTATGAAGCTTTACCTAGTGCACGCGTCATATGGCGTCGCAATAACCGGCGTCTGGAATTTCTAGATCGCTCCGAGACATAAACCATGTCTGAAAGCAGTTGTATAGGGGAGACATTTCGGCGATATCGATAATGAGTGCTAAAAGTGGTTTAGGATTGTAGCGTAATCAAAGATCGTAGATAACTTCCTGTGGCTATAATTTTTAATCGTTTAACGAGCAGATACTCGAGAGAATTTGATTCTTTCATTCGTTTATCATTAATGTAATAGCCGCGCTACGGCTGATCGGGAATGAAAAAAATTAATTTGAACGAATATAAAGTTATCGCGCGCCGCTGTTGATTGGCGATGGTAACTTGAGTTATTTTCGCGCTCACATATCTCTAATTCCACCATCGCACACTTGCGCATTTATTTTTTTCCCCCCTTCGTAATATCATACATATTTCATAGTTCTAGTCGGATATTCAACCGCGCGCGGCATTGTTTACGGAAAAAAAATCGGCGGGCATAAATTCAAAAACAGCGTGGACCGTGCCGTTGCGGGTTACATCGCGGGTCCGCGCGGAGAAAATCCCGATCGTTTTACAAGCTCGTTCGCAGCGTGTCGCCGTATTCTCCTCGTTCGGCAATCGCCGCCATCGCGGCGCGACGCCGCCGCGCCGGCTGCAGAATAAAACTACAACTCTCCACCGGGTTCGCCATTTTGACGGCTCGAACAAAGCGATTCAGCGAAAAGGGATAGCACCGGCAGAGGGGGGAGGGGAGGGAGAGAGGATAGAAAAAGTCTGGCGGTCGGCGCGATCGTAGCCGGAGGCGTTTGCAAGTTTTAGCGACATTCGGCCAGAGCGTTTAATTCACTTTAATCCCTTGCCGCAACGACTCGCGATCGAGAGCGCGTAAATTGTTCCGAAGTCGACGAAAGTTGCCGCGGAAAAACGTTTTGGGGCTAGGCTCCGCGAGACCTTCATTGTTTCCGCGGGAGCAACATTGTTTCCTTTGAATAATCTTTGATACGCGACTGCGATCTTTCGCGTACCGAAAGATTGCATTCTCGCGGTGAACGGTCGAGAGGAAGGATCGGAAAGTCATAATTCTTTGTGAACAAAAGGGAGGAATCGTGGTGTCGTGAAATTCTGACAGCTGGCGTACAAAATGCGATTTTTAATAAATTAAAAATGCGCGCTCGGCGATCTGCAGTAATCTATCCTGTGACTCGTCTTTCATTTTTTTTCTGCTCGACCCTTTGATATCGGGAGAGATTCATTATCTGCGAAAAAAGATCGCGAACTTATCTGGTCGACCCGTCTACGTCCGAGAGATATTACAGAAATTGAAATCTATAATAATGCGCCATTCCAACAGCACATTGAATCGATCTTATAGATGCGGACCGTTTTAAGATGAAACCATCCGCTGCATGCCATGCCATCATCGTAAGAGCACTGGCGCTGCAGCAATTGCGTTATTTCGATATATACGGGAGCTCTGCTCTCGCGATACGGAAAGTGTACGGGAGAGTTTCCTGCTCTCTATCAAACGATTCCGTATTCCCTCGCTACATTTATGATTCTTTTGTCAACGCTTTTCTTCTTGGCGAACAACGGGGGAGAAATTATTCTCTCCATTTGCCGAGTCAGGCAAATACATCCTACCAGTTCGTCCTTGTCTCTCGGCATGCACGTTAATTGCGCGGATACCTTATTACAAATTTTTCGCTCATATAATTACTTTTATAACGCGGTCCTTTTCCAATTTTCTGTTTAATGAATAAATGGACATACCGCGACCTCGAAATAATGCTCGGCAGCAGCGCCGTATAATACGAGAGAAATAAATTGAAATGTCTGTCGTCAACCATGCCGCTTGTGTGGCTTCATTGACGCAGAAAAGAGGAAATGAAATTTCAAAATGGACATCACGCGACGTAAGGTTCTCTTGTTCTTTAAAAAATATCGTTATTCGTTTATTGACTTCGTTATTCATTTCTCTTTGAGGCAACGAAGCACTCTCCTCTCGTGCTTTAATTTTGTGTTAATTTTCTTTCCAATTGCTTGTCAATTTTTTCATTTTGTTTTGTATGTACATGCAAAAAGAGTTTTTCAAAGTCGATTTAAGGAATGTTTGTATTTGTTGCGAACAACATTCTGACATATTTACAATAAAACATTTGTTTTTCATTCTACATGCAAAAAGATGGTGCGTGCGTATATGTTTGTTTACACAGAAAACACGATTGAAATCTGATAGCTGCCAATTCGTTGTTTTAGATTTAGATTTTAGAATACGCGCTCGGTTGACAAAAAATTACTGTTTTTATATTTTGTCTGCCGCACTGTCGCGCAAGAGGCTAGGTTGCGTGCGAATTCCTTATACACCGGATGTTTCGTAAATTGAAATTTTTACGACTTTGACTTAAACTTATCGGGGAAAAAGCATCGCGCGAGGATTGCGTCACGTTTACAAATGAGTTCTGCGGCTGTATAAACGTATATTTTCTTACCGTAATGGCGCAGATATAGATGATTGCTTTACTGATTGCTTTGCTTGAAAGAATATCATGAAAATTGTATTTATAATAAATTACATTTAACAGAATATTTAATATAAAACAATATACAAAACATGTGCGAAAATGTATGTTTAGTCAGTCGGTTATGGAAACGTTAAAGTCGCCTCTCTCTCTCGACAATACCGGAACTCTGGAGGTTTCCCATTACATTTTCTTTTTCTTCTTTATTGCGGAACATTCTCGCGATTTTTCAAGCGTCTTTTTCTCTCCCCCTCTCTCTTCATCTCAATGTTTAACCGTCGCCTATGATTTTTACGCTCGCTGTATAAGAGATGCGGCGTGTTTACTAGAAATTTTTACTTGCCAGTTCTTTTTATTTCCATTTCTCTCTCACATAGTTTTTCCTTACTTAAATATTTTATCTTGTATGCACGAGAAACTCGTGAAGTCTTGACGTCCCGTTAAATATCCGATCCGCCTAACATCCGGAGCGAAAAAAAGGGAAATGATAAAAGCGCTATATAAAGACAGTTTTTATAGCGAAGTTTTAATAAATATAAATGGTGAATTTTACGACGACAATATAATCTTGGGAATACTGCAGG
Source organism: Wasmannia auropunctata (assembly GCF_000956235.1). Classification (NCBI taxonomy): domain Eukaryota; kingdom Metazoa; phylum Arthropoda; class Insecta; order Hymenoptera; family Formicidae; genus Wasmannia; species Wasmannia auropunctata. Next base: position 1,994,346 of record NW_012026816.1, read on the forward strand.
CGAAAAATACTTACAGTTGAAGGAACACGAATGAAATCTATATCGGGATGAATTTATACGCGGTAAAAACGGTATTAATAAAAGCCACTTTATTTCCCGATGGCAGGTATGAGAAAAACCGTGGTAAATACAAACCGCGGGGCAAAGGCGATTTCACCTTTGCGATCCGTTCTTTGTTGCTTGAAAAGCTCGCAAACATATGTTTTATGTACAGTTGAGAGTAAGTAATCGCCGTTTCAAAGTCCGTCATTTTAAAAAGAACGTTCGATGACATTATCTCGTAAATGAGTTCGCACCGTGTCCAGTAAGAGGTGCGACACGTTTCTCTTTGTCATGCCATGTTACTTCGCTCCTGCGATTCGGCGGCCACCGTCTTCTTCTCGCCACTTTTCAGAAGTTCCTGAATCTCACGGAACGTCCGACCTTTGGTCTCAGGCACGGTGAATATCACCATCACGAACGCCAGTAAGCACGACGCCGCGAAGAAGTAGTAGACGGTATCGGCGCCCAACCAGTCGCCGATTACCTGATACAATTTCGACACGATGAAGCCAAGCATGCCGTCGAAAAGGATGACGATCGCACCGGCGAACGCCTTCACCTCAGTGGGGAACAATTCGCCGATCAGCGCGTTTGGTAGAGTACCCAAACCGATCTGGAAGACCACCTGGAAGACGATTACATCGATCACCGGAAGAAGATTTGCCGCTGACACGTCGACGCCCCTCGCGTCCATCATGAGATATATTGCAAGAATCGCCAAAGTAACGGAGGAACCCAGGGTGGAGACGATCAGTAGCGGACGTCTGCCCGCGCCTTCGACCGTCGCGGTTGATAATCCGCATGAGATGAGTCCGACCGCGAGCACGAGTATCGTGGCCACGTTGGAATCTATGCCGATCGCCGCTTTCTTGAAGAGCACTTCAAGATACTGTATAGTGCTAAAGTTTCCGCTAAGTTGCTGCGTCGCAATTAGACTGAGTATGATGCCGAGAGCTCGGGCGTTGCTAGGCAACAGCATCAGCTTTAACTTGGCCATCCAGCTGCGCTTAACCGGCTCCGTTCGTGCCCCGGGACCGGTCACTGGAGTGTTGTCGCAAACATCTTCGATAAAAACATTACGTAAAGTGTATTCGAGTTCTCTCCTCGCCTCGTCGCGATCGCGGATCCCTTTGAAGAATGCCAGGGACCTGGTGGCTTCCGCTCTGCGACCCCTGGTCGCGAGGAAGGCGGGAGTCTCGGGGAACCAGGAGAAGCATATCACGAAAATTATGGGCACCGCGAGGAGTACGGCCGTCAGAACTTGATACGATACCCACGGACCGATACTGCACGTCAGTAGAGAACCGGTGAACACGTTCACGGCGATCAGAGTGCCGAGGGCGCCTCTGATCTCGACGTCGGCGACCTCCGACACGTACATCGGATTGGTGGTGTACGAGATGCCCACCCCAATGCCGAGAATCACCCTAGAGATGTAGAGGGCGACGACGGTCTGGGCGAAGAAGACGACTGTCCAGCCGACGATGAAGAAACCGCTGGCGAACAGAAGGCACTTTTTACGACCGTATCTGTCGGCGAGACTGGCACCGAGGAACGGGCCGATCATTGAGCCGATCACCGTCAGCGACACAATCCACGAACCCTCGTCGTCGGTTATCTTCATTGGGACGTCGCCGGCGCCAGATGTGAGCCGCGAGAGCGACGTGGTGGTCCATCCGTAGACGGTGCCGACCGCTACCATGGATAGAGTCGCTGCAAAATGGAGATTGATGGAAGTTTAATGGCGGTTGATTGAACGATTGATTTTCGTGTCACCTTTAAGAGCGCGATATATTTCATGAAATATGACGCAAACCTGATATGCACGCCAGCCATTGCCTCCATTGTGTCCGTTCGCGCCTCGTCGTTTGTTCGTCGTGGCGCTTGTCCTGGGAAGACGAGTCTTGCGGCACAGTTTCCCTCCTTGGTCCCGCCTCCTTTAGCACGTCGATCTACGACAGAAATTGATATTGATTTTTTTAGAGGAAAAAAAACGACAGTTTTCTTAGTTGCTACGCGACGTTTATAGCTGCACTGAAGCGACATAAATATTTTACCTTTCTTCTGTTCGTTGAAAAGTTAGTTTCACAATTATTTTAAACTTTCTTAGTTGTAAATATTCCGACAATTCTAACGATATTTCTAACGCTCGATTAAGAATTAATCATTGTGTTTCTATCACCGAATTGAATTACTAATGTTTCTGCTTGAATGTCGTTGTCGAATCGAAGTAGACGGTGCATCTTGATGCTTGTGCGTACATTTTGCGCGTGACAGAATGCAGTAGTCTTTTCTGAAGTGCGGAGCAACAGGTGATAGTGATTAATGTGGCATGTAAGGAATCAAATGAAAATTCTTCTCTTGAAGAATTCGAAAATTCCATGATTCGATAATACGCGAACTATACAGGGTGTTTCTCGAATCGATCGCTACGGTTTTTGAAAAACTTCCAGTGGACTGACTACAAAATGTTTCCAACAAATGTTTGGTTTCTAATAAAGAATTATTTGCGTAAGAGAAATTACAAAATTGCTCATTTTTGAACAAAAAATTATGTTGAATGTATTGAAGTCAAATTATATATTTTTTTTAAATGACATCACGTATTTTTCTCTCCATATTCTTGCAGTAGACCATAAAAATACGAATTCATCGATATAGCATTATGTATACCATTTTATTATTCAATTTCAAGATAATTCAATTAATATTTACAACGTAATTCACGAATCTATTATCGATATCTATATCGATAAATTCGTCTTTTTATATGTACTACAAGAATATGGAAAGAAAAATATATAGTTCTATTTATAAAATAACATTACTTTGACTTTTTGCTAAAAAAAAGAGCAATTCTGAAATTTCTCTTACGTAAATAATTCTATATCAGAAGATAACTTTTGTCAGAAACATGTTGGTTATTAGAAGTTTATCTCAAAAATCGTGGCGACTAATTCGAGGAACACCCTGTATACACCCCCTGTGACACCCCCGTCTTGCGAAAGAATTGCCTCCATCCTCGGATTCGCTAACAATATAAAGTTGGGTTAGAGAAAGGATTTTACTAAGGGTTTAGATTTTACAAATGAGAAACGTAATACATCAAGGAAATATTCGCCAAGCACGGCCAGTCTCGTGTAATCGACGTTTACTGCTCTCCAATTGAGCTTGGCGCCAAGATAAGCCCCCGCGATCGACTGCACATGCGCACTACCATTTTCAAAGAACGATACATCGCTCTTCATGATTGCGTGTTTGCCCACGACATAACCTAGCTGGATCTCATCAACGGCAACTACATTGAACTTATCGCGATAGCTCGGCGCACGCGAGAACGGCTGGACTCCGAGCAAACGTGCGAGCAACGGCGAATGTATCTTGGTCTCGTAATACTCACCAACGTGTTCGCGCACCTTTTCGCGACTTTTCCGACCCACCGCGCAAACCTGCTCACAAAATGTTTAAAAACCAAATTGAACGGAACACCCATGCTCGCCTCGGAATCGATGGAACGGTGTAGATTTATTATCCCGAGTTTATTTTCGCGGGTATACCGCTAACGTGCGCGAACGACGCGTGCATCTCTGTGTAACAAAATGGAGCACATGAGACACATTGCACAAGGCGCTGGTGGCGGTCAATGCCCCGTCCTCCAATGTTGGAACGTTCCCGATTAAGTCCCGAATATCCGTTGAACGTGGTGCAATCAATCAGCTCGATCATATTTGGAGAGGTTCTTTTAATCCTTTTATGGGTGGGATACGAATGGGACTCGAATGTCTTAATTTACATGAATTCTCTCTCTCTCTCTCTCTCTCTCTCTCTCTGTCTCTCTCTCGTTTGAAACACAATACTTTGCCATTAGTAATCTACAGCTTTGATAAATTTAATTTATTAAGAGCTACTTTGTAAAGATTATATTTTGCAAGATGCATATTAAGAGATTAAAATAAGAATCTTGTGCGTTCCATCCATTTTCATATTTTTCCACTTTACGTGAATCTGTACATCTTTTTTTATCACAAGGCATGCTTACAATTCAGACATCAGTTTTGCTCGCGAATTGCGATCCCTACGTCGAAAAATGAAAAAAAGATAGAAAAGATTCCAAAGAATCGTCCGTAGACATCCGATATCGCAGACCACGTGCGCACTCGTGCGCACGCGAGCGTGCGCGCTTCCGTGAAAATGAGACGATACCATTTCCGCCGCGTATGTGCGTGCATGCGTGTGTGAGTAAGTGAGTGAGTGCGTGCATTCGCCTACGTACAATCTCACTTAAAAACTGGATTTTTATCTGGCCGTGAAACACACTCGAGAGTATTATACGATAAAAGTAACGCGAGCTCGACGTGAAAGCAGGACGAGAGATCGATACTCACCAGCGGATCCGTTGCTCCTGTCATGCCTCCTCTGCCCCCGACTCCCCTTTAAAACGCAAATGCGATCTAATTATAAAAACAACGCGCCGCAACGATTGACCAGCCGCTGTTCTCGGAGATGACCACTTTCACGATTTCGTTAGTATTTCGATCACGTTCGTGGAACCGGAACACACCGAGGAAACGCGCACGCGCCGATACTCGGCGACTGCTTTCGCGCTCGCGTACACACACATGATTGCTCTTCTTCCCGGTGTCTCTTCCTTTTTTTTCTTATTTCTTTTTTTTACGTCACTCTCTCTCGTTCCGCGTTCACGCGATCCCTCCTTCTACCAACTGCGATATTTATAATCATCGAGACGATGGAGTCATCGGTTGACGGTCTCACGCCAATGGCATTTTGATCGTGAAAAAATTAATATTAATTGATGATGCAAGAAGCAATTAACGTGAATAATCCTTTTTTGAATGAATTAGAAATACCGAATCAGTACAGAAATCAATATAAAGAATTGATCGACGATTTCATTGTCATCAGCATCGATTATCGCACTAATTATTTAATTATTGCAAATTGACTAATATAATGTTAAAAAATGATTTTTATGATAAATATAATTGTTACGTTTTAAGCAATTCATACATAATGATGAAATTTATGTAGCAAAAATAATCGAGGATAAATCGAGATATGCGATGAAAAAGAAAATTGTACTCTATAACATACATATTATATAGAAATTGAATTAAAAGCATTCAATAGAATATTTTAGTGCGGTAAAAATACACTAACTGTTACCAAAGGTCTCGTTAATTTAACATAAGCGTGGCCGCGCATACAATTATAAAACTAACAATGTACGTTAATTCATTATTTAAGCATTGTGTTACGCGGCAGCGCGTTCGATTTCATCCATATATAGTTTACGCGATAACGAAAGAAAAACGGCGTAGCGGCGCATTGCAGCTACGACGCCGCGAACGGAACTGTGCCACTTACATTTGTGGTCGTAGCCATGTGAGACGAAAATGGAACGGGTGCCCTATTTCTTCTGGCGTTTCCGAAGCTTCAGCCTTCAACGACGAATCCAACAAGTAGTTTCCCCGAGCTTTATTGAATACCCTTAATTTTAGGTCACACGGGTATCGATACTTTCAGTTGGTAACAATACGGTTGGAACACATACGGTGGGAATGTGATCGGCAGTGTCGCTCCTTTCTGACTGGTGCTCACTGAGTTTTCCCAAAACACTCGTAGTCGCTATTCAGGCGACGCGCGGCTTATAGCTGTTAACATTTACTTATTACAATTCTCTCTCTCTCTCTCTCTCTCTCTTATTTTTCAAAAGCTATCGAAATAAAGCCAATGTGAGTCGGCACGGATGTTTTTGTTATTTTTTTCACTTCAGTTCACAGTCTAAACAAATATCGGCAGATATCATACAACAACAATATTACTTCATTGTGTTTTACAAGAAGCGTCCTTGTTTCATATATACTCATATATATCTCTAAAGTTTATTTCAAAGAAATATTACCGCTCGAAGGTTATTATCGCCTGCGTGCTCATCGCGATCACACGAAATATTTAACTTCGACAGTCCGAAAAATAATTAGTTTAATTTTTATTTTAATATCTCATTGATGTGTTTTCTTATTTCCGTATCTACTTAACGACACACACACCAAGGTGTCGCAATTAAGCGACTAGTTGTCAACTGTAATTTTCAACGGCTATTCGCTTAGCACTTCCATCGACCGCGACTAGCTAAACACTGGTAACTTCTGGGAATCGAAACCGCGTTGGACGCAGAGTCAGCCGCGTCTTATCGATGTGGTTCAATCAATCCCGATCTAATATATCCGTTACTTTATAATCAGCTCCAGCGCCATGGCTACAAACGACTCACGACCGTCTTCGCGTCCAATTGGCCTTAATCCGACTGTCGTTAATTATAAACTGGTACACATTAAGTACCACTACGCCTGGGAAATAATGATTGAAGGCCCGCTGCGTCTTCTTTCGCTGACTGGTAACGAGCAACAGGCGGTCGTTCGTCGTTCCTACTATGGTGATGCGCTTCGTGGTCCACGGAGAGGAGATCCTAGTGCCTCTCTTGTTTTCTTATCTCCTGCATGATATTCTCCATTATCTCGGCAGCGCGCACCGCGGTATTTTTGTCCGTACGAACCCATACGAAGATTCACCGCGGCTTATCTCACGTCTCGCGCGTATGCGATGTATACGCGCGTTCTCAAACAAACCGCGATGACAGACGATACAGTTGTTAATTGTCGCGAGAAAATGTCAAGCATCGAGTTGAACCGCTCAATCGGCCTCCATGAACGACTCGATTTATCCGAGTTCTGTTCGCCATCGTCGAAACCCATTAGCGTCGAGTATAGAGAAACATGTGGGCCATAGGAATTTTATCTTCGCTTTTTTTTTTTTTATCGAATTGGTGAAGGATGGCCCTCGAAGGGTACGCTTTTACGTCAACCTTTTCGCTTCCACCGGCGAAAAAGGGAATCGATCGATCCGGGGTCTTAATCGCGCGCTTTCGGCGATTCAGTAACGGGAACAACAAGCACGCGATGCGTCAAAGGGATTTATTGCGTTTCGGAGTTAAGCTGATTGCGTTTCAGAGCGGATAGTTTCGGTTCTCTTGGAATACGCGCGCGATCTGGGATAATCTGACGTTTCAAAGCTGTGGCTTTGCAGAAGTTTCCTAGTGATTTAGAGAATTTATTCCGTCGTGACACATTTGTAAACCGATCTTTCATTGCCGCAATCAAAAGGTGCACTGACGTATATTTTTTAGATGCAAGACACGTAATTCCTTAACAATACGGTCATACGGTTATCAAGAGGATTTCATTGCACGTCATTACTTCCACATTTATCATTAAAAGCAAATTTACTTTGAAACTTTGTTCTAACAAGCTTATATGTTTGATAATGCCGTGATACTGATTGTATCATTTGCACGAGCAGTTTCACTATTAAATTAATCAGGTTATTTTTTTGCAACGGAAAACTGTGTACCGATAGAAATTCTGATTATATGTGGAAGCCGTTTATTCCGCGTTCTAATTGCTAAGATTCACTGTCGTTCAACATGCGTGTCAACTTAATTAATCATAAGAATACTGACGGATCAAGCCTGATGTATTATTAACGAGCGATAAACGTCACGTCGCGCTTGTTCCATATGATTAATTTCTACACGAGCTTTGGTTTTAATTGACATATACAAGAGTAATTCCAATGTAATAGAAATTTATATTTGTAAACAAAATATATTGAATTGTCCGAATGTTTTAACAGAATATCGCGTCAATTCAAATTGAAATTTACGTGAAGCTATATAAATTGAAGTCATTAAATAGGCTGTTACAAATATTGTATATCTATATTAAGTATTTAATATTTATTTCTAGCAATCTCTGAAATGTAGTTATTCAATATATTTTATTATTAGCTATTTCATGTGCGATATTGTCAGCGAGATTATTATCATGCTGCTTTTCATGCTCGTTATATTGCGACAATGAAACAAATGTCATTTTATATTACTCGCATAAAACCGTCATCGTGAATGCATAATTAATTTATGAATGTTATCTTTCTAATTACTGAAAATCGCTTTTCATCTTGCTGTTCAAACTGGCTGTTCCAAAACAGAACTTTTCGTCGATTTAGAATGATTTCGACACTGTCATTAATGAGATAAGAATATCTTGATAATGGCAATTTCGCAAGAATTTCTCAACCGATTTATAAACAACTACGAACCGTGTTTTTAATTTTGTTTCTATTTGCCAAGATATGATATTTCGATAATAAATTGGATTTTCTACTTAGGTTTTTTGGATCTTGATGATCCACTAAAAATAAATCCAGACTGGAACTGAACTGGCTCTAAATTATAACATAAAAATATTTATGTGTTTTTATTGCTATCTTCTAGCGATCCCTCGATTAATTTTTTTTAATATCTTCAAGTGACGAGTAATTCCGCGTAACATCATAATCGCTTATGAGTCTCTTGACAGGGAGAGAAAGAGAGAGAGAGAGAGAGGGAGAGAGAGAGAGAGAGAGAAATTCATACTAAATAAATTTATTCCACTCTCTCGAATAAAGTAATGGCAAGTCTCTTACCGACTTAATGCATTTCGCGACAAATTGCTTTAGTATTCTGTGTTCTTTGTAATCACGTAAATCGTCATTATCTTAACCATTTCTGTTCAACAGCTGGTTACTACCGTCGCGCGTCGGTTGCGCAAAGCGAAGGTTTTCGAATGTATAACGCGGTGCGATTCACGTCTCGGTGAAGAATCGCACGAGCTCCGCTCTCGGGCGTTGTGCGCAGCTCTCGGCTCTGGCTCCAAGCCGCGCGCTCCGCGTCGTTACGTCGCGAGCGTAAAGTTAATTAAAGTAATCCTCAGTTAATCGGCGTCGCCCAGAGCTCGGAAGTCCGCGCGCGCTCATTATGTCGCCTTTATAGACATGAATGTGCCCGCCGCGCTCGGGGCGATTAAAATTTAAAGTAGCGAGCACGCCATTTGCTCGGCGAAACGAGCCTGGCGAAAATATCTATCTGCCTCTTTTGACTTTTCTCTGGCGCTTCGAGCCAAAAAACGCGCGCCTATTTGCCTGTCCGCTCGTTAACATTACATCCGGCTTCGTTATTCCGCGGTGGGCGTTTAACAAGGTGTAACGTGGTAACATTTTCGATAGGTAACAAAATTAAAATCTAGAAATTCTTTTATATCCCTATGATTCATTAAAAAAAAAATGTGTAGCAAAATCGGTGAAAACCGATTCTTCATAGTGACTGAACAGTTGTAATTCGATTATAACGATTTATACGATAAAAAAAGAAGATTAATCGAGACTTTGCGAACAGACTATTCGTTCGAAATGCTCTAAATGTCTGCGTAGCTTATTGAAATATTATTTTTATTTATTTCATCTGCGTAGCTTGCATGCTATCGCGCTTTGTATATTCTTCCATACATATATATATTGTCCTGCGTATCGAGTGTATAAAGCACTATGTCGAGATACACGATGACACCCAAAGCTTGTATAACGAATTCGATGAAATATCGACGTTTCAATCCCCTGCGTTCCTTTAATCCATTTTTTTTCGATCTCAGTCCCACTGATAAATCCATTTATCCATCCGAAGCAGTCAGACATCCATTAAAGCGCTTTTTTTTCACATCAAAAGGGATAGAGGATATTAGGAGTGAAGAAAGGGATACGTTCATTAGGCTTTTTTTTTGCGTGACAGTTGACAGATTTTTTGCGATAGGATTTCGTCGGGATCGGAAAAAAATAAGCATCGGGGAAGATTTTTGTGGGAAAGGATTTACGGTACCCTTCGCAAAATGTACAGAAGCCGATTTGATTAAATTCGCATTGGTATGAATCTTGCCGCCTCTCAGTCGGGTTTCAGGTGAGTCACGTTCGATTTTTGCGGCCGCTGCTATAGTGCCGCCGTAACGAGTGCGCTACACGTCGTATTATGCGGAATAAATCAGCGCCGATGCGGGATTATGTAAGACATTAATCTTTTCGAGACGCGCGATTTTTCACCCTCTTATTGATCTCCCGACAAGAGCAATGACTTTCGACGTTTCACGGGCCTGCGGACGGCTACGTGTTCGCGAATGAAAAATTCATGAGGCGCTATGTAACGCGTATGTAACACGCTTGCCGTACATAAGACACGGCCCGCGGTAATCTCCCCGATTCGTATCGACACCGTGTCACGCGAATCATAATTGTTGCGCTCACTGAAAGTATATACGATTAAATTATGTATGGATACTCCGCCGCGTGTCGTAAAATTATAAATTCTTCATTTAAAAACATATTTCACTTAGAATAATGAATATTTTAGTGGCATTATCTGCTGTTTTCGTAAACTGCATAACGGCGCTAGTTTGTTATAAATTTTTACCGAGTTTCGAGGGTGTAAAATGTCAGATGAGAAAAAGAGAGAGAGTTTATTCTCGCGTAGTGTACTCAACATACATTCTCCATGATGTATGTTCTTGTAAATTTTCGCGAATTACTCGGCGAGAGTTAATAAGTGCCAGCCTTTCCTGACTACGTAGAAGACCTCTTATATATATATTAACATTCCATATTTTTACTGTTCCATTTACTACTCTTAAATTATATGAATTTGCATATGTTCGTATAGCTATTTCGTTATCAGTTACTCTTACTTTTAGCAGCTTATTTTTATTTAATGTGCTTTATATTTAGCTCATTATTTAATGTCGAATTAAAACGAATTGCTGATGAAGCTTTATGAGAAGCCGTTGACGCGTGAAGTTCTCATTGAGAATATTTGCGATTTCTTTAAAAAAAAAATGCGTCACGTTGGTTCCTTTTTAATGGCGCCATATAAAGTTCGGTTTATTTACAAAGACAGAGCACAAATGAAAGCGCAAATATTTTCTCAGTTGTACACGCAACTCTCCAAATGAAATAGAATATTGCTTGTATTATTTCTGTAACAGAATATTGCCTGTATTGTTTATTATGTTTTATTTGTTGTTTATTGTTCTTTTTGTAATACGAGAATTCGTTTTTGCATATACGAATCATGCAACTGATAATACTGTGTATTAATCGTAAGAGAAATATTGAGATTTCAATAAAATGAAAAGTTAATTAAAGGCGTTAATCGCTACGAAGACGGTTTTTATGTTAGTGGAGATGTGTGAAATTTTGATTTGGTAAGCCAGTCATCATCGAGCGAACTGGTTACAACTTCGTAGTAAGCCTTTCAGCGATAATAACGCAGTGATAACTTGTACATACGACTGATTTATTACTAGAATTGACAGAGACTATCGCTAGATAGACTAGACTGTTAAATGTTACGATTAAACTCACACGAACTCGTGCAGCTCGTGCTTTCTGTATAGCGGATTAAGTAGCGATCAATGGCTATGATACGAATTATAGCGCATGAATAGGTACAAATCAATTGTAAAATGGGTAACAATAAATTAGCCAGTTAGTTAAGGCCAGCTTAATCGATCTGTTCAGCCCACTTCAATTTGTCGTTCCGGATTTATGCTGCGCTCTTGAAAATTATTCCTTGCATCATTTTTTAAACGATCTTTATATGGATGACGCAAGAAAACTAAAAACACGCGATTTTGCTTATCAGTAATTTTTTTCGAATGAGTGATAAGTTTTTATGAAAGGTCACCTTATGATATGTTTAATGCTTGCTTTAGCGATTTCGTATAAAAATGACATTTCAAAATTAAAACTTACTTACGTAAGAGATTCATGAAATTCCTGCAAAAAATTTGGAAATATTCCATCACACTCGACAATATGATATAATAAAAACGAAAACTGCGTATTGTGGTCATTTTCCTCTTTTTCCCCATTTTCCTCGTGACAAACTCTACTAACTTTGTTTTTACGTTTTTCCCTGACTCGCTAATAGCGACAATTACGTGGTTCTCGACGCACATGCTTATGCCTCCCCTCTACCTCCACGTATGGCGTGGTAATTAATTGGGGCATATAGCGACTCGCGAATGGAAGACGTGCGCAACGTAATGTCTAATGAAGGGCTATGTCGGGGCTGAATTTTTACTCATTCTATACAAGGTGGACGCTAAGTAAGGTACAAAATTTTAAAGAATGATTCCTTTTTAAAAGATGAAAACTTTATGTGTCCGAAACGGCTTAACTTCAAAGATATAGAGTGTCAAAGTTAAAGGAAAAATTTCGCTTTTTTCCAAACATTTCGAAAATTACTCGGGTTATTTTGATAAAGCTTTGTGTATGTTTCAAATTTCATCAAAATAATCCGAATGGTTTTTGAAAAAAAACAAAATTTTTCTTTCAACCGTTGAAAGAAAATTGTATAAAAAACACATATACGTGTGAATAATTATTGGGTCGCTCGTCAGAGCTGTTGTACGTTATTAATCTGACTTTACTGGCAGCGCATGTCAGTGAAATAAAAGATAAAAGTTTTACGCGCGACGTCAATCGACACCGCATGAAATGATCAAGTTACGATGGTAGATAAAATTACACTGTTGATTGTCGCTCGAACTGCACCAATTGAATAGACAATCTGTATATATCCCGTGCGCGTGTATATGTATCGAAGAATTATATCTACGGAAAGAACAATTTTGCTAAATCCAGATCTGAAAATAATTTTTGTTCAATAATCAAAATAATTTTGTGTGAAAGTCAAAATGATTGCTAGAATATCAAAACGTTTTATAGCAATACTTATCAATTTTAACATTCCAACAAATTATTTTGATGATTCAACAAAAAATTATTTTCAAATCTGTTTATAGCAAAATTTTTAGACCTTTCAACAAAATGGTTCTTTCCTTGTAATAAAAGTATCATAATATTTTAAATAATTCGCGTGTCTTTCTGCGAATTTTGTTTGCGTGAAATTTATTCGCGACGCGGCGCCATCGTATATTCTAATTATTTTCGCGGCTCATAATAGATTTGGGAGGGACTTACCTCGCGGAGAGAATGATTTCACAATCCAAATGCACATCCATCCTCGCTTGTCCTCGCTGTTGTCACGAAGGCGACAGCAACTTAGTCGCAATTTAATTGCCATCCTTCACTTTATTCATCTAACTGAGAGAGAGTCTGGCTACGGAAGTGATGAAGAAACAGAGCGCGCGATGGGGTGAGAGTTGAGAGGGAACGGAGTGCGGTGAACAGAAGGAAAAGAGCTTAACTTTACTTTGGAACTTTGGCGAGCAAGGCTATCCCGCGGGAAATCAATGTCTGACGGTTCAAAGAAGAAAGTCGAAGAGGACGGGAGGGCAGTGATCGCGTGTACGCGCGTGGCTCGAGTTTATGTGTGTGATGGTTAATTTGATAACCAACTCGTGCCGGCTATCTCATCTCTCATCTCTGTTTCTTCCTCTTTGACTTTTTCCCGTGAACTTTCCACGTCCGTCGCTCCGCCGATTAAACTTCAGGACGAGGGAGGTTTGGAGAGGGTAGAGGATGCGGTGTAAGAAACACTCTCGAGTAATTAAATAGGAGATCTGCATTTTACAAAGCAATAAGTTACACGAGGATCCTTACACGCGAAACCAAAGCCCCAATTCGAGTCGTGGCACGCGTTTTCCTCCTATATCGTACTTTCCTTTTCTATCATTCCCTTTTTTTTTATACAAATATGAAACGTAATCGCGCCTGAAGGCAGTGGATCGCAAGGATAAAAAGCGCAATGTATCCTTTCCTATGTAAGAAGATTGTTCTCGAGCTAATTCCGCGAGAAAATATACGCGCGGCATGTATGTGCTGTCGAACAAAAGTACGAATACCTAAGATTCAAATCTAGTGGCGTCGGTATTAGAACCGAGAGTAAAGTTTCAATTGATCATTTCGCATGACTCGTTGCGAAATTCCCGTTTATACTTTTCTATTTGAAAAGACGTGAAACTTTCGGCGCGCCTACTCGCATCGAAAATGCTACATTTCGATTTTTTTGTTCGATAGCGCAATACGCGCAATTCTCGTCGACATTTACATTCGCGGCTTGCGAAGAAATGGCTCGAATTTCTGTGGAAGACTGGAAAGGGTCGATGTCTTTGTCATCGACGTTACAAAAAAAAAAAAAATAAAAACAAAAACGGATATGATAATAGCACCGCGGACGCACGACCAAACGCGGCGTGCAAATATTAGCCACGACATCGAGATTTTCAGGGAATTATACATAGTTAGCACCTAAAAAAGTTTATCGCTCGTAGAAAGAGAGAGTGGCCACGCAATTAACTTAGCTTAGTGACCAATTACTTTGTAAGTTTGATTTCGTCGAACCACCAGCGCCTACGCTAGCTTAATTCGCCCTCGAAATGACTTTATTCCCTACGACGGTGAAGAAAGAACGCCAACTCTTTCAGCAGCGCGTTATTCAAGTAGCACAAAATTGAAATCTATCGTGACCGCGTGCCGTTACCGCCCTTCGTTATTTTCGCCAGTCTTTCGTCTCACCGGACTGTGATTCTAGTCTATCTAGTCTATCACTTTCATGTTCGGTCATACGTTAAATACGGGCGGCTAATAGGGTTCACGTTCTATTCGATGTCTCGAATGCGCGGGAGTCCGTCTACGATCTGATTTATTGATCCCGATTCAGTCGTGCCCTCGTCGTTTTGATCGGACTCGAGGTCCGATGATGGCTCGGATCAATCACTAAAAAAAAGAAAAATTTCCTTCTATTATAACCAAATCGAACGGTTCTTTCAACAAAATGATTCTTTCACAGATGGGACGTCTCAACGTTTTGAAAATAAATTTCAAATTATTATTATCTTATATTTTTACGTATATTGCATACATTACCTGTCACTGTTTTCGCTAGTGGCTTCCTCACTGCAATCCAAGTCAAGTTCCCCTTGAATAGCACTCTGTAAATCGTCGATCCTTTGAAGCGCCAGTCTGAGATCGTCTCTAGCCACCTTGGTCTCAGCCTCCGCGGCTTCCAAGGATTTCTCTATGTCACGACGAGCACGTACGGCCTCCTGCTCCCGCGATATCGCCGAGCTAGCCTCGTCGCGCGCATCGCGCAAGGATCGTTGCAATCGTCTCGCCGCGTCCTGAGCGGTCTGCTCCTTCGTTCTGAGTAAGGCTGATTCAGTTTGTAACTTGTCGACGCTTTCCTTCAACCGTGCTATTTGCGTCTGTGTAAACAAATAGAGAGGAGGCAAACTATTGACTATCGTTCAATCACTTCACTTCATTTAACGTTCACAGATTTTGAAAAAAAAATTAATTTAAAGGGGATGATATTTTTTAATTTAATATTTAATTGAAGTTTGGATTGATATAAGTTTAATGTAGAGTTTTAATAAAATAAAATATATTTTATAATTATAATATATGTACCTCTAAACGCGCTCTCGTAGTTTGTTCCAATTCGAGCTTGCTTTCGAGCTCCTTGGCACGGAACTCCAAACGTCTCGTGGCAAGACTGTTTGCTGTTGGATCGCCGAGTTGTTCCACCGATTCTAATCGCTGAGTTAGTTCCGCCAGTTGGTCCTTCAGCGACGACTTTTCCGCTTCGAGCGCGGCGATTTGCACTTGCGCCTCTTGCAATTGGCCTTGCTCGGCGGAGACTTGTTGCACTGCAGCTCGATACTTCTTTAAGACCTTCAATTAGGGAATAAAATCCACTTGAAATTACTTTATTCTCTGTGTAATTTTTATTTAAAAAAATAACGGCCACTATCAAGTTTGCAACTTTGCAAAAACCGTTGCGCACTTTAATCAGAAATCGCAATCAGTGAAAATTGATCATAACATACCTCAGC
The DNA here is from genome assembly GCF_000956235.1 of Wasmannia auropunctata. Taxonomy (NCBI): domain Eukaryota; kingdom Metazoa; phylum Arthropoda; class Insecta; order Hymenoptera; family Formicidae; genus Wasmannia; species Wasmannia auropunctata. The sequence continues at coordinate 2,010,131 of NW_012026816.1, forward strand.
AAGCTCCTCCTCATTTTCCTCTAATTGAGACAGCAGTTCTGAACGTTCCCGATTGGCCGCATTGGCTCGCTCCTCCGCCTCGGAACGATGTCGCATAGCCTCTTCCAGACTTGCTTGTGTTTCGTTCAGCTCCTGTTCCAACGCCTGTTTCGCTTTGATCGCTACTGCCCGAGCGCACTCCGCGTCTTCCAACTGATTTTTCAACTGGCGTAGCGCGGCTTTACCCGTCGAATCGCCTTTCGATCTTTCGAGCATTGTTTGCGCATCTCTGAGTAACGCCTTTGTTCTCTTCAAGTCTCTCTTCAGTCTGTTTAATTATACGCACATAATGAATTATTTAATTATTTTTCATTCTTATTACACAGATAGGAGGATGAGAATTTTTCTTAGAGTAACTTGCGAAGCAGAATGGAAAAGAAAAAAAAAGTAGAATTTTGATAATCACCTTTGCATGGTCTCAGCTTCCGCCACGCGATCGGCTCGGTCTTGTTCCTCCAGAGCCACTAAACGGCGCTCCAACTCGTGCTTCTCCCTTAAAAGAATCGTCCTTTCCTCATGTTCGTTCTCCAACTGCAACTCGAGAGCTTTGACCTTCTTGTGCGCGTTCCCGCGCACGTCCTCCAGCTCCTCGTCGCGTTGCTGCATTTCCTTACGCATCTCTTTGCGCTGCTGCTCGATGCTCATCTCCAGCCTGAGTTTCGCCTGTTCGAGCAGCTGCACTTGGCCGGCCAGATCATCCAACTCTTCCTCCTGATCCTTCGCGCGTTTCTCCAACTCGTGCTTTGCTTTCTTAAGTTGCACAACTTCCTCCTCCGTTTTACCGCCGAAAGTGAGCTCCTCTAATTCTTGAGTTAATGTGCGAAGTCTTTCCTCCTTCAGCTCAATTTCTAATCTCGCGTCCTGTTAGAATAATATTACTCAGATACAATATTGCATCTCAACTTTCTTAAGCTGAGAAACCGAGAGGAAAAAATGTACTCACGCTCAGATTCTGTTCCACTGTGAATTTTTCCGCGATCGCAATCTCCTTTTCCCTCGCTAATCTTTCACGTTGTGCTTTCTCTTGTCTAAGGTCGTTCATCAGATTCTGAGTTTCCGAATCGAACCTAAATGCATAAGTAAAAATGTTTTTTTTTTAAATTTAGTTTACGATTTTATAATGTAACAATTTTTATATTGTTAAACTTTGCACACAACTAATTTAATATATAATTTCGTGTATCTTTAAAAATAGATAAATACATCGTATGTATATTTAAAGATACTTTTTAATAATATTTCTGCAAGGAAAATGTTTTTTCCTAATTATAATATACACTGTTCCACTGGAATTAACAAATTAATTTATGTTTGAATGTAACGTAAATCAATTATTGGAAACGATCTGACAGGGGAGAGATTTCGGGAACAAATCCAATCTCGTTGTTGTAACGAGTTCGGCTTTAACCGCCATCGCCAGCGAGCGCGTGCTGCATTTAGATTAACAGGAAGCTATCTTCGCAAACGGTCAATCGTGATTTACAGACACACCGGACGCGTCGCCGAACGCTGGCAACGTATATTGGGTGGCGTCACCGGCCTGGCGAAGTGCCAGAGACACTTGTTGCCGCAAGTGAAATGAGAATAGAGCGAGCTACCATTCGATACCGACTCTCGCCGACCATTAGCCGTGGGATTAAATGCGCGAGTATATCTCAAAACGTGACAGAGCGCCCAATTCGCTCGCAGTCTCGTAATTTCGTTGACTTATTACTACGAGACTCACTTGCGCTGCTTCTTCTCGAGGAGGTTGTTCCTAGCAGTCTGTTCCTCCAACAGCAATCTGATATCGTGCATCTCGCCGTTCAGTTTCTGCACTCGTCGCTTCCACTGTCCGACGACTTGTCGTTGCTCCTCCACTTCTTCGTAAGCATCGGCCAACTGTTCGACGAAACAAGAAGACGATATGATGAAGACGATACTCGTCGTGATAATAGCAACAACGTGACGTACCTTCTTCTCTAGCTGTTTCTTTAGTCCGACCAGTTGCTCCAGATCGTCCTCGTGCTGCTGCGCCATTTTCCTCTTTGTGAATTCGAGTTCCCGGATAGCGTGCTCATACCGTTGCCGGTAAACACCGCCGTCCTCGCCTTCCTCGCCATCGGAAGCGATCCCGTTCAAATCGGCAGCCCTTGCGTAGAGCAGTTCCATCTCCAACCGTTCGGTCGTCTGCTGAAGATTCTTGTTAGTCTCAGTGACATCCTGCAACTCACGCTCGAGCCGCAGCCGCTCCGAAGTCTCGGCGTCGATCCTCTCCGCCGCCAGCGTCGACGTAGAATGCTCCTCCGCGAAGTCCGCGGTCATCTCGCTCAGCTGGAACAGAAAAACACATATTGCATAAGAAAATCGAATACGACACGTTATGTATGTGAATCATATGGGTCAACATTATTCCCGCCTCGTACTTCTACTTTCAACATTCTGCATCTTTTAGTAATTTTAGTTGTATAGATATTTCTAAAGTTGAAATAAGATAAAATATAAAGCCATCTCGTTTCTCGCAACTCTATTCGTTACATTACCTCCTGCATCCCATCCGAGGTGCGGTCCTCCGAAGCGCGGGACAAGGAGCGCCTCGAAGGACTCTTCGCTACGCTGTTCGATCTGCTATAATACTGATAGCCGCGTATCATGATATTCGTGGCGCTCTGACTCCTTCCGATCACGCCGCGTGATCTATTCCGCGCGTATGGTAAGCTTATCGCCTCGTCGTCTATCTCGTCCCGGTGACCAAGGCTTCGCCACTCGTCCATGATGTGATCGGTACGTTTCAAAAACTGCGAGATCTTCGATGTCAAATACGACGAGGCGGTGGACGAATCTAAGTGGGACGCGGTGGGCTTGAAGGATTGCTTCACCCTCTGCCGTTCGCAGCCCAGAACGAAGTTGAGACTCGCATCGAAAACGACCGGCGCCTGTTCCTTGACCAGAACATCCTCTATCGACGGCGAACGCGTGCTCTCGCGAGGATACGTTCTCCGCGGCGGGGTCGAGAAGGTCGGCGATTCCAGCTGAGACAATCGGCTTCGCGAGGAGAGAACGGACGGCGATCTCGTTCCGGCGGATACGGATTTCGCGCGATAGGAAACGCTGGATGAGACGCTGCACGGCGAAGGACTCCGTATCGGGCGATTCGTACTACTGACAATGTGTCCTCTACTAGACGGTCTCTTCTGATGGTTGCAATTTGGCGGCAGGGGCGGTCTTTTCGCCAGGCTTTTCGTGGAGCTGGATAAGCTCGGCAAGCCATTGCTCATCGAGCTGTTCCCTTCGGGCGTTTCGTTAGAACTGGTGGATGCCAATGCACGATTCAGATTTCGAGTATTGTGAGAGGAAGAAGGAATACCCGGGTACCTCGTCGGCACGGAGGGCATCTTGAGAAGTACGTTGACGCAGGGATGTTAAAAACGGGTCAAGAATATCAGCTCGGCGTACGATTAATCCAATCCATGGGAGCGAGAGATGGATGATTTAAACTTGCGAAGTTGATGTCGTCGCGGTTGGCATTTCAATCGGCTTCCTTTCGCAGCTTTATTCGTGCTGGCTCTAACGGCCGGAGACTCCGTTACATTACTATGACGAATTGCGTAACGCCGAAACGCGAGGCGAGGACGCCCGCGTCGGCAAGGAGTCGCGATGCAACTGCCTCTTCCTGGGTCGGAACCGCCGGAGGCGTCTGGTGGAGGAGGCAGTTACCTCCGAGTTATTCTAAGGGGAAGACGGTGAGAAAGAGAGGACCCGTGAGGCAGATGAAGACGGAGAGAAACGTGTAAGACGGTGATTCTGGCTATTCGCCAGGTTCTTCGTAGATTTTGTGAGAAAAATATCGAGAAGTAGGAGATCGAAGTAGATCTAGCATTTCGACAGAAAATCTAGGAATTTGTATCTCTCTGCATTCATAAAAATAAAACGGATGAAGAGAGACGGAAAGAAAAATTGCCGCGCCGTAAAATAGTTTGAGGAGATTCCAAATGTACTAATGCAAAAGATAGAAAAAAAAATATCTCATCGTTTAACAACAAATAAAATCATTTATTAAGTTACTAATACGACGAGAAGGCATAAAACGATATTTTCTCGAGTAACTGTTCTTCTTATGAACATGTGTTGATTGCCAGCGTTTTTATGCATTAGCCGCGGATGAGAATGGTAATGTAACGCACAAGTCTAGTCACGATAATAGTTGCGCACGCTCGACACGAGCCGTCTGGCATGCTTAACCCAATTGCGCGGCGTGCGTGCCGCGAATGCCTAATCGGGCAGTTTGAGCTTAATGCATCCTTCGAGACTGCCTCTATTAGGTTCATCATGCGGTCACACGCGAAATCGTTGTGGTAGATGGCAGAACAGAGAGGCGCAATTTGCAGCACGGGCCCCCCGGTTCAAGTAACGGACGTTTAAAGCCACTTAAAAAGGTATTCTAGCCTTTTTCGCGAGAAAAAAGACATTGCACAATTAAAAATGAATATTCGCGTTGAATCATCTCGCCGCCGTTAACTTACCTTCGCCTCGAGCTTGTCATTGTCATGCTTCAGATGATTGCGCTCCTGTTCCAAGCGTTCCACTTTTGCCCTGAGAAGCTCGAGCTCTTCCTATTGAAACAGAGAGAATGAATGTATTTAAGATCGATTATATGGAGAACGTATATGTATTATGTGAAAAATATTCTCTTTCTCTCTCACACTCACCGTTCGCGCCTTTAGCTGATCTTCGGTGCGATGGACGTTCAACAAGGGCGCAACTTTCACGTACAGTCTCCACCAAGGCCATTCTCGCACGGACATTAGCTTCCTCACGTTCCTTTGGATGCATCGCACTGCAAGATCTTGCAGCTGTAAGATAATTTAATTTACAATTCGATCCGGATTGTCGTTATACAGGCTGTCGTAAATGATTACGAAGGAAAGCGCGAACGGCGTGAACGACATCCACCGCGCGCTCTATCTTTCATTAGCGAGATAAACCTCGGAGATCTCCTTAAACGCGCCGCAAATGCCTTTGTAAGTTTAGAGCCATTAATAGGAATGAGATTGCAATTTTTAAACGAGTACCGCGATTTCTGCATTAATCGTGTAAGACGAGGGGAAAGTGTTTGTTTGCAATTTCATACGCGCGCGACTAAAAACTTTCCTTCACTAAATTTCAACACGGTCAATGCGGCGTGTTTCAATTTGGAATGAGCGACCTACTTTCAAAGTGTTGAGTTTGCGCCGCGCTAAATAGCCTCTGCATCTCGCCTGCAGCAGAATGATGTGGCCTGTGAGCTTCTCGTCTCTCTGAGCTTCCAATCGTTCCAGGGTGCCCGATCTGAAGAATATCTGCGAACAAGAGAAAACGAAGATACGTCAATTAATATTCATCGATTGATATTAACTAACGTCTAGACTAACCGGTATTTTATCGCTAGGTTCGTTTTAATTATATGCGTACTTTGCCTATTTGCGTACAAACGGATAAGAAAAAAACTGCGCATTGAACCCGAGGTTCATGGGCGGTGGTAAATGTTAAAATATGCATGGCATAGTTTTTAGCTGCTTTCATCTCGTATGGTAATGAAGAATGAACACATATGACTTCTGGAGCGTAAAGACGCATCGTGTGCCGTGCATATCTCGATTGCATTATAGAGGATATAAGGTTTTACATAAGACTATGCAACGAATATAGCGGTTATATTAATAGTTACGTTGACAAAGCCACTTTCAGTTTTATATATGTTACGCGCATCGTTACGAGTTAATTAAATAATTGGCATTCTTCCAGAGATAATCGTTCGAAAATACAGATAGCGATAGTCACTTTCTATAAAATTAAAGTATTATACTAATTGAAGAAGGGGAAAACCTAATTGTAATGGTAACTTATGCAGTTGTGCCGGAGCTCTTACTATGATTATCTTAAATGATAAACTCGACACGCACAGCACCCGACGCGTTCTAATTATCCAACCTTTTAATTATCGAGCGATTTTTTAATTATCGATATTTAAAGTTAACGATCGTGCGAGACATAATCAATTAAGACGGACCTGTCGTTCACTTTCCGAGCATTTGTCATCGATTTGACAACAGTCAACGCTGTTGTCGTCGCAAGATGTCAAACGACTCGCTCGATTAACGACGACATTCTTCTTTTCCGGCTCGGCCAGTCTGCGAACGATCGTCGAGTCGAAAAGCTTCGCGTTGTCGTCTCGATCGATCCTATCGAAGTACTGCTGTCCCTTGAAATCGTTTGTCTCCTTCTGACTTTGATTCTCCAAGTTTTCCTTCCATTCCACCTCGTTCTCATTGCTTATATGGCCGCTATCTTCCGAGCAGTTCCCATCCGACGTGTAGCCGCTGTATTCATTCGCGCCCTTGGATTCGTTCTTCTTCAAGGCGGGCGTTTCGATGACAGGAACGTTCGCGGGTCTCGGCTTGATCAGAGCCTCCCGCGAAGATTCCTTCGAGACTTCGGCGTTCTTGCAATTGAAAAAGTTCACCAGGTGCTCGATATCGTTGGCCTTCTTACTGACGCATTGCTTCCTCTTCGCCCCCTGCGCGTCATCGACCACGTCATTTTCGGCTCGAATCGCCTTCGAGAGATTGACGATTTTCCCAGAATTCGCGACGTAAATCGTCTTCGTGTCAGTGTCCTGATTACCTTTGCTCTGCCTCTCCCAGTTACGCCTCAGCTCCTGAATGGAGGTCTCCTTGTTTCTTCTCGACTTCTCGGCAACTTCTTCCGGCTTCTCACAATTCTTGATCCGGTCAGTGTATTCTTTTACAGGGACGTGTTCCCTTTCCTTCGCGTCTTCTTCCGTCTTTGTGTTATCTTTAAAAATATCCATCGTCATCTTTCTCCTCTTCGATTTTTCCTCAACTCTCGGGCTATCCTTACTCTCGTCGTCAACGTTACACTTCTCTACAACAATATTAGTTTTGCTGTCGTGCAGGGCCTCTCGATCCTCGTTGACAATTTCCTTTCTACGAGGAGGAGCGACGTCCAGAGACACGACCGCCTCCTTAGGCTCCAAATCGTTCTCTAGCTGCGCCATTAATCGCGCGGCTCTCTCTTCCAGGTTACTTGTCGACGTCGAGATCCTCGATGCGCTCAGCTTCGAAGCGCGCTCGAGGGTCTCGCGACAATTCTCGTAGATACGCTCGTCCGACGTCGCGGCGTCGAGATCGAGCTCGAAGCTAATCATCTGGCCGACCGGCTCTTCGACGCGATCTACTTGCGATAGATCGGCGAGAGATCGGCCGAGACCTATAGCTCGTGCCGCCGGAAGCGGTATCTTGCTCGGCCTGGAAACCGAACTTAGCCTCGCGGGCGCACCGTAAGACTTTCTGCATTGATTGTAATCCACCTTCGGCGTCTGAACGCTCCAAAGGCTGGTGGATCTGTTCATGAGCGTTGGACTCTTTCGCGACAATTCGGCCTTCTTTCCCTTTTCCACTGATCCCCTTTCCAACGGGATTGGAATCCATCGTGGAGATATCGCGAAGTTCGTCTGACTGTCCACGGACACGGAGTTCAAACTGACCGAACGATCCAGGGTGCCCTTTCGTTGCAACGCCTCGGGCTTCGTCGGCATCTTGTCGGGCGTATAAGCGAGACCCTTCTTCAGCAATGCCCTGTCTTCTAATATCGTGCACGAGGGAGACGAGCTGACCGACTTGCAAACCTTCTTCTTGTCGTTACCGCGCGCAGGAGATGAGACGGTTTTTGCCGTATCCGGTCGGGCCTCGCTCGGGGATCGTTTCGTGGGTTTCGAAGGCGAAGTAAGTCGGAACTTCGAGGAATCCGAATTGTTAGAGCCACGACACGGCGAGTTAATCGTGTCATTCGTCATCTTGATAGATATCCTCGAGGTTATCGGTAATTTTCCAGAGCGGGTCGGCTTGACCGGAGCAATCGTGGGATTCGTCGTCCGGTTTGATTGGTTCTGCTTTTTGACCGACGAAAGTGACGCTTTCGACACATTTGGGCTGCTCTTGGCCTTAACCAAAGGCGAGCCGCCGCCGCCGCCGACCGCGCATTTAGATACGTTATCGAACATGATGGAAAATCTAAGATCAGCTTCGATAAGGGAAAAAACAAATATTGTTACTTATAGCGGGGACAACGTGTTTTTAATTCTAGTATCTGCTATAGTAATCTTACTATAGCATCTGTTATCATAATGTATTAATTCTATTTCGTCATGTTGTAGTTTACTCTCTAAGTTCATCTTTGAGTCAATTTTCTAACATTTTGGGAATAAATTAACGTTTGAGGATAATTAAAGTTAAACGGCATCTGTAAACGTGCGCGTTTTGTACGTTCTCTGCAACAAAAATTAATTTCGCGGCTCCTTCGTATTGTGCTCTTTCCACGTCATTGCAAGTATCTTGATTTTTTTCTATATTTCACTGTTTGTTTTTATCTGTATATCGGCTTCGATAAAATCTCCGGTAAATAAATCGAAATACGCGCACCTTTCTCGATATTATCATAGTATTTCTAATTACATATCGATTAAGTCACAGTCGCGAATCAATCAATTTTATGTATCCATCATTTTCAAATCAATCATATTTTTATAAGCATTTGATTTGATTAAATTACTGTACGAATTAATGAGACGAAAATAAATTACAGTAAATACATTACTCGGCGAAAAAAAACTGTTTATAATTAGCTTTGAACTAATTATTTTAAAAAATTGCTTATAGATAGATCGCTTGTTTATAAACAATCTCTTTTTTGTCTGTAAACAAGGATTTACATTCGTTATTTTCACCCCTGTAATTATAGCACTGTTCACTGTTTTCAAATCATGTTCTTCGCAATCGTTTCGCACGATATGAAGCAATTCATTATTTCGCGCAAATTTTATAATACGAATAAACGTGCATTCGTATATGTGTGAGCAACGTGTGGTCGGACACTCGTGGATTGATCGAAATACCGGATTTAATTGAATAAAGTAGGGCAAGATCTAAAACAGATGATGTATTTAATCACACCCGCGAGGTGGTCGGTACTTAAAGTTTAACGGCTTGTCAATGCCAGATCGTTCGCTGCACTTGTCGCCAACTCGAGATCGCACCCCCGATCACTGACACCAACGGGACCGCGATAATTCTCGCACTTGCAGACGTCGCGGGATGAATGGCTGGTTGGAGGAGGGCTTTTTCTCTCCTCTGCCGCGCGCAGAACGAGCCGCGACTAAGTGCCGTAAAAGAGCCGCGTAAAAGTGTACACGCATCCGACTGCGAGAGGAGAAGCTAGTGAGGAAGCGAAAGAGAGAACAGTAGACCAGAAATACAAGAAGGGGGGGGAGGGATGAAGGAGTGAGGGAAGTAAAGGGGAGACAGGTTCGAGGGGACCGGCAAGGGGGAAAGGAGCAGATTATCTTGAAGCCGGTTGAACGCATCGGCCTGCAATTCTCAACTGGTAGGAAGACGCGGCCGGTTATTGCTCGGGTTTGCCAGCTTATCATTTTCATTGAAGGGATATGCGTTTTTTTTTTATTTCGATAAACACCGAGACGCGCGCGCGGAAGACAGACCGGAAGGCGTAACAGAGAGATATTCTCTTAATGTTTCGTTATATCGAGAGGTTTTCGAGTCAAGTGGTATATATCTCGTCGATAGGCGAGATTACGCGGAAGAAGATTCTGGAGTGCACTATGTACTTCTAAAGATAAATGATGAAACAAATATATTGAGTGTTAAAATTTTACTGAAACTAACGAGGATTTGTGATAATGTAATTTAAAATCTTTCTTACGTTATTTTTCGTAATTATACTATTTAATCTCATTATAAAGAAATTGTGCATTCTGATCAATAATCAGGAGATCATCAATTTATGGCTTGAAATTTGTTCGGAAGCTTTGAAGAATTTTTCTTTATCTGGTACCGGTAAATTACGTGTTTTACGGCAAAATAAATAGATCATCACGAAATGCTAATAGGTGCAGAAACTGCGCGTTAAATGTGCTGTAACTTGGTTAATTAAACCCGCAACTGGGATATTGTGTAAAAGCACATTTGGCAATTCCGAGAAGAGACCGCTTCTTCCTCCCATTAATTACATGACGCGCTCGTCTTGAGATAAAACACCCGTTAAACGAATGTCTGTACTAAAAGTCGACAGAAACGAAACGCTGAGGTCTTGAGACATTACGCGCGCCGAAGCTTTAAAATAAGTTTCACGCATAAGTTTGCAACGTATTCTTCGTTAATTTCGAATGAGACGATATTTTCTGCGAGATAAAGTAACCGTTATACGAGTAAGCCAATCAGTGAATGTGGAAACGGCGCGCTCTGAGAATTCTTCTTTAGATCTCTTACTCCGGTAAGAGAACCTTATTATATGCGAAATAAAAATTAAATTATGTCGACCGCACGTCCTCCCGTTTCCTTTTCATCTCTCAAATCGAAACACGGTCGCTTTGTATGCAAATAAAAAGCTCATTCAGAATGAGGTTCGCTAATTAATGATATAGACGACTAAAAGCAGTGATGATTCGATGGCCAGATTAAGCCGTTGGCCAGATGTGAGAATGATATAAGTCGGCATTATAAATTCAGAATTACATTAATCCGAAAAGAAGAGTATAATTTATTGTGTGTCATGTAACACGTATTATTTGCATTTTTTTACATAATAATGTAACTGTCGAACTTGAGAACAGTTCCATTGGCATGTTTCTCGAAGAAATATTTACTGTTACGATTTTTTATTCGTATAGGGGTTAATTGAACATTGGAAAATCGAGGAAATATGTATTGTTAAGTCGTAAATATCGACGGGTCAAAACGGCCACTTGAAGCAGTTACGTTCGAATAAAGCAGAGGCCAAAACCGCAAAGTAAAGACTATCGATCTTCGCGCGGGTCACTGCGACTACTCTCCTGTAACGATCGTACCGGTCGGATCGTAATACACCGGCGTCTCCATCATTCGGCAATGAGAAAGCACTCGAGCGGTTCGGTGCTTTACTTCCAAGCCGATGACGTTTACCGTTATCGAAGCTAACAGGTACCGGTGGCTATGGACTTTCTCTCTCTCTCTCTTTCTCTCGCAGATTAATTAAGAAATCGACGACTTTCTCTCTTTTACTCTTTCTCTCTCGCTCTTTTTCTTCTTCCCTCAGACACAGACTTCGCTCGTGAAGCGCAAAACGAATGTGCTTCCCTACCTCGCGCATCGCCGACCTTCGTGAATTTTTACTGGCATTATAATGAACCGTTTTGTATTCAGCGAAATAAAGGAATTCTCCTCTAAAGTACCGTTCCTTTGAGAAATAATTACAAGAACGAAGAATGTAAGATTTGCAATTAAATTTGAGCGGATTCGATAAGCAGCTTTATTACTTCCGGTGCCAAAAGTTCAATGACACGAATCGAACGAATCGTGCTTCAACAATGCGAATTACAGATTCGAGATTTATTCGTGCCTGCACATTTTTTTTACATTCTCATAGTTTGAAATGCGAGGCGTATGAGTCGTAGGCACCTTTTTCTCTTTTCGATTATTTAACAAACATCTCCGCCGACCGCCCTATATATTGAGACTGTGGTCTGATCGAGTTTACGCACTCGCACTCACGAAACACTCATATGCGCGCTCCGCGAACAATTCCCGAGCAATTCGGAGCAAAAAAACGACCCCTTCGCTCGCGCTCGCTGCGCAATGTCAAGGCCGAGAGGGATGGTCGTCGCCCGACGACGTCTCGATCTCGACCGAGATCAACCGCGAACTGAGGAGTGCAGGCTGTTGCAGGAGTGGTCGCACGTACACAGTCGTCGTATCGTCGGAAAGCTCGTTCCGCATCAGGTGCGCGTCCCTCCATTTCGTTTCCCCACCATGCAGGTGATGTGTCACCAACACATGCATAAATCTCGCGCATTCGAACGCGTATCTCGATCCCCTGCTGCCCGCCAACGACACCGGCACGACTTGTGCAGCACACCTCGGGGATATCGGGTACATAAATCTCGAGATTACTGCGTGTCGGAAGAAGAGCGACTCGATTAATCAAAATCGTGCGATTACGCGTATAATGAATAATAATGACTCTCTAATGTATTCCGATTACGCGTCTCCGACTTTCGACTCTCCGAGAGTTGCTTCATTGTCATTATAATCCCCGCAGAAACAGTTATAGACGCGTGCTCATTTGAATATGCATGAGGGATATGGTATCGAGAAAATTTCACGGATTCGAAAGTGCAAGGGAAAGGGATCGGAGATTTCGTACATATCGTGACAGGTGGACCTTGAATGGAGCGCCGTCGGAGTACCGCCAAATCGACCGAAGACCGGTCCGGACCCCGGCAAGTCTCTCTCTCTCTCTCTCTCTCTGTTGTTTTCTTATCTACCCGAATAAGGCACTCGGCGATTCCCATTTCGTCCACCCGCTTTTTGCCTTTCGGTCTGCTCCATCTCGAAACGAAACCGCAGAAGCGGCTCCGCGCTAGTCTTCGCGAATAGAGATTCAGGTGAAATAATAATTTACCGAAGAGAACACGTGCGCGAGGATTGCATACGTGAGGATTTACGGTTTATACGAGAAATCGAGGAAGCCGCCTTTTCGCGCCGGCCTCGCGAATTTTTCGAGCGTATTGCGGAAACGGGGACGTGGGGCCGTTCGCCTCGGACACGTATAGAAAAGGTCCCTGCATCTCCGTTCCGTCCGTCCCGTTCGGATCGATAGATCTTCGCCGGGGATGGCAACCGCGCGAAGAAATTCGAAGCAGGCGCGCGGCGGCCGCGGCGGCGGTGGCGGCGGTGGCGGCGACGGCGGCGGCGGCGGCGGCGGCGGCGGCGGCGGTACGTTGGAAAGCGGCCGGCGGGAATGTCCGCTGGCCTACTGACAAACGCCGGAGAAAGGAGAGACGAGACGACGCGAGAAGAGAGCCACATAAGAAGAGAAAAGAGCTCTGGCCGCGTTACGAAATCGCGAGCTTCTTTCCGAGCCACCAGACATTTCCACGTACGTTTGTTTAATGGGACAGACCGCGGGGCCGTCTGCCCTCTCGATTATCCATTTCGTCGTAAATTTTACCACCTCCTCCTCGACCGTCTTATCGGCTCCATTCCGCGCGTCTGGTCCTTATGCTCGTTCATAAGAGTAAGGACAGCTTATAAATTACACGACGCGAACGATTTCGCCCGAAGCATAGAGAGTAAAGAAGAAAGTAAAAAAGAACCCGTTTGGTACATTAAGCTCGTCGCACGTCTGATTTCGTCGCGATGCGATTTTCGTTTTAATCGGCAATTATCTCGTAGAAAGTGGAAAAGTACATATTTATCGCCGTTTGGAAAAATTTCGATTAAAACGCACGAAAAGTTCCGCATTAAATGCATTGCAGTATCTAGTGTATTTTAAACCCATTGACCTAATAATTCCGTTAATAAATGTATGCATATAAATATACATATATCATGTTTTATGTTAATCTTACCGTGTCATTGGGAAAGTAGATGATAATTAGAAAATTATGCCGCAAAACACTTATACCCACGCACACGCGCACGGAAAGTGAAAAAGAAGCCACTCTCCGCGTTTTTCTGTATTTACAACTAACGTCCGATTTAATTGCAATATAATGTGTGCTTAACGAGCAATTAGTTCACTAGAAAGTAGAGAATCGAAATCCAGATACGTTTTGTAGATGCGCGGTCCGTTCCGCGCGCCTGCGAACGCGGACCTTATCGGAGGGACATCGAGCACCTACGCGCGATAAGCTCGGGCCAATTAACGGTTGGATGCCGCCGTTGGTGCTCCCGCCTGTCTTGCAATGTTCCGCGCGCTTCTTCTCAGGGGCCGAAAGAAAAGCACGAGGAAGTTACGTCTAGCTTGTCGCAATTAACCGCGGGGTGGGTAGAAATAAGGAATCTGACCCCGAGCGAGGGGGCTCGCGCAGACGACGCCGAGGTTGAGCGATGCTGAAGAACGCCGGTATGCGGCGTTTCCGCTTCCCGACAAAAGGGAAAAAATGGCGCCGTGTGAGAAACCCGACGGTGTGATGCGCCCGTCGCGCGATACACCTGCACGACATTTAGCTGGCAGCTTCTGCGATTATCCTTTTGTCTCTGATATCTTGCGAAAATTTGGCTAGGATTTCTTAAATTGACTAAATTAATTTCAAGAAATTATGAAAAGGTTTTAAAGTAAAAATAGGTTAAACATAAAGATGATGTAATTAGTGTCAAGAAGAAAATTTCAAATTTTTCGTAACATAGATTTTCTTAAAAAATAAAAAAAGGATAAGAAATAATGATGAATTAATGATAATGAATGTAAATGTACTCTAATTGTAAGATTATTATTTGAATGAAATTTACGAAAAAGGTTCTTGCCATGGAGAGATATGTGCAGATAGTTCCTATATTGTGCGACATGTCGGATTCAATTTGTTACTCCTCTGCATTAGAGCGCCTATCGTGGGTGGTAGCAGAATAGATTCCGAGATCTCGATCTGGCTCGTTGCTGCAATAGGATTGTCGTGCGAACCTGACCTAGGCGCGCAAGACTTGTTAGATAACTAATCGCGTTCCTCCATCGGTGTGTGTACATCACGATTAGTAGTCTACCGTCACTCAAATCCCCAACTTAGCACTGCTAAGTGCGAATTGATTGCTGATTGAAATGCACTCTAGAGCAACGCGAGAATTGTATGCGCGTACGTATCGTCTTTTACCGTAATTTGCAGTAGTTAAGATAAGTTGTAGCTCATATAAATATAATGAATCTTTCTCCCATATTACGATAGCGAAAGGCTAGAACAATTTCATCTTTATAGTGGGGCTCTGTCAATACAATTATTTTAAAGAACAGTTCCGTTTTAAATATTACACACGGAGATTGGAACTTGTAGATTATAATTTAGATCAATCGGATTGTTTGTACTCATAATCTAACACGTGTTCTTTCTTGTATTTTAATGCGATTAATCCGCTCGCAGCTAAATTAGTCTTTGCTAATTTAGATCACGTTTGTAATACGATCGTTACGGCGTGCACGCGCATAATAAGGATCATTAATTGTATAACGGTACCTGCTCGGAAGAATCAATATTCTAATGAAGTTAAGGCACGCTCGCGCCGTTTTACACTTGGCGCCCCGCGGAATTGCTTGGCATGCCGATCGCTCGGGATGCGGGACACGCAGTAAATCGAAGGCACGCGCGCGTCCAGCAACGGTCGCACTTCCGCCGTGGAAAGCGTTGGCGCCGAATATTTCGGTAACCATGACGTACGTTTTAAACGAATGAACACGATCGGCTCGAATAACGCTATGTCCAAAAATACGTCGACGCCCGTTGTAAATCCATAGCTTGATTACATCTTTCCGAAGAATTCGACGAGAAACGCGTTTGAGGATAAAATCGGTATTTTTTTAATTTTTGAAAGAAAGGATACGAAAGGGACGATAATGATTTAAAAAAAAACGGATCGAGGACGTGCTTAGGAACGGAAAACGTAGTTCATCGTGATTGCATGGCTGCTGTGACCGACGGCGGGAAATTACAGCCCTGACGAGAAGGGAAAATAAGATATATTACGAACCAGATATACCGGAAAGAGCTGCGCTTAATGCAACGACGCGACGTTGCGTAGAGCATATTAATTCGCGGACTCGCGCTGGTCGAGACCACCGAGCTTACTTCGCCTCGCGCGAAGAAGAGGAACCGGCTGCAGCTAACGCGATGCAAGCCGAGAGACGGAAGCGAAGTTACCGTTTCCTCGGGCGGGATATGTAACTCCGGGAAAGACATGGAAAAACCTCGTTCTCCCGGTCATTCCGGTTTTTTTTTATCGCCCGCTATGGCGATAACGCCGCGAGCGGGCCAGACAATTGCGCTGGCAACGATGGGAAATGAAGGCGACCGCGGCGTCGCGTCGGCATGGAAAGACGAGGCATGGTAGACACCCTCCAAGACGACGGAAGATTCATTTGACGGTCTGGTAATTTGCACTTCGTAATTATAACGTTCCAGGAAATGTCGCCTCCGCGCGCGAACGTCGTTATGTCACGGATAGAAGTAATGCGTGTAATTTAATCCTCATATCACGTTATTTTAAATACTAACAACTTCCGCGTCTGCGCGCGAGGTTTTTCCACCGAGATGGACTTTTATTTTCCTCAATTAGGACGTTTCTTCTAAAAAGCTCTCGTAAAATCTCGTTAATTGCGTGCAGGGGATCTCTTTTTTTTTTTAAAGCTGCATCTCGTGCAGGTGCACCTAGGTGGGAAGAAATGAAAGGCCGAACGAGATGTAAGGAGGCTAATATCTTCGCGGTGCAAAACTGCAAATGGATCGGCGAACACGGCGAACCAGTAAGGACCAGTACGGCAATTTGTATGTGGGCCACGAGAAAGTCACACGAGCGCGCTTTTTTCCCCTCTCACGGGGATATATTCGCGCGTCGAACGATCGTATAGTATTGGGCTCTATTGTTTTTTTTTCCTTTAGAATAAAAGAAAAAGAAAAACTTTTGTCTTCGTAATTAAAAAAAAAAAATACAATAAAGATAACGTTGCGAGCTTCACGAATTCTGGTAGTAAAATTCTGTAGGTTTACGTTATAGTCTTCTGCTAAAAATATTCGCGACGTTGGTATCGTGAAACAGGCCATGTGTATTACAAATCGCTCGCCGAAACATCGGATATTATAGATCAGGCGGTATACGGCGGCAGGCTCGCCCGGCGCCGATGCACAACTTGGCATGACGTCGATAGTTTGCAGCTGTTTCGATTAAGCCTCCGCGGAATCAAGGAAGCGGCCGCGGTATAAACGCGTATACGCATCCACATGAAATGACGCGATGACTTTCCACTTGGATTACAAAACGTAGGCGCTGCGCGAGAGAAATAGTAGCGCGTAAGACCTTTTATTATGAGAAATGAAGATGACTTCAGCCTGCATCGCCAATATTTAATTCGCATTTCTTTCGGTATGCAGCGTGACTGTGGCTTCACGCGGAGATACCTAATGTATCTGCAGGTAAGCTTTCAAGTAGACTTATTTGTAACCATTAATGTCTAGAGTGTCTAAACATTGATGCATCCTCTCAGGTTTTTTTTTTTTTAGACAAATGAGCTTGTGATTCTTTCTCTCTTTCTCAATGAAACGCGCGACTTCTGGGACATTTTGTATCGTCACTATCTTATTTAAATTCCAGAATACTACAGAATAGGCTCCGACATCTGTTAATTTCGATTTCTTCCGTAAGATTTAGTTCGATAGGTTGCTTGTGGAATTTACAATCTGCCCGCGCGAAGAAATTTATTATCGACAGATTATATCATCAGATATATCTCAGATGAGAGAGAAAGAAAGAGAGAGAGAGAGAGAGAGAGAGAGAGAGAGAGAAATCTATGAGATTTGATTTTCTATACCATTCTATATAAACTTAAAAATTTTATAAATTTTAAAATATGAAAACAAAAAAGTGCAAAAATACAATACAGTTAAAAATTTATTATTTAGTTTTTGTAAATGAATATTTTCAAATAATACAATTGTCGAGCTTTTCCAAATAATTTATTTGGTATTGAACTTTATCATATCTTTTTAATTTGCAAAATGTTTTAATAAACTGCGGGAGACAGGTGGTACCAGTCGAAAACGCTTTGCACTTCCTGTTTCTTTAGGACAGGTAGGGTGGATTTCGTGTAGTGGCAGCAGAGGTGAAACAAGGCATCAGGCAAGGCCAAGGTAAAGGTAAAAGGTAAAGGAGAGGCATGGGGAATGCGGGAAGAGAAACCATGCGCGGCGAGCCTCGCAAAAGTCAACGAACCTAAATCGGCGTATTCGCGATAATGCGCATAATTCACGGACTATTTCCTCCGTAAATTTCGATAAGTGTGATCCACGCCACATTTTTAATTATGAAAACATGTATACATATATAAAGATACATATTTTAGTGCGATGTGGATGTTAGATGCATAATTCTGATGTTTTCGAAATGGACACATCCGCGATGTAATTCTCTCTCGTGCTTCGGAATACGCGTGTGTTTAAACATTTAGACACATTTATTCATACAAAACGCGATAAATAATCGAGAGGTCGCGTCTTCGACAATATATAATGTGGAAATTAACACATTCTTTGGGCGTCGTGTGCGTCAATTTTCATACAAATAGGATCCCACTTTTGAATCACGTTAAAGTGGAAATCTGATTTACATCCCTTGCCGTTAAAAATCTCGAAAGCTCGGGAAGAATGGTCGTATTTATGTAACGTATGCACGGACATACGTCATAGAGAGCCTCGCTGTGGCTTATCCCGTGTATGGTTTATCACACAGACAGAGGCAAACGACCGCCGCATAACTTACAACGCGCCCCGAGTCGTCGGCGAATAAACGGAGTTAACGGTTGATCGTCTCGTATAAGATGCACACAGAATCAGTTTTAGGTTTTGCTTTGTGCCTGCTTCGCGCGACACGGCCGTCACGCCATGTAACCCCACCTTCTTAAAATAATATCGCAAATCACTGTTGTGACACGTTCCTTTATTAAATAGCATTCACGCGCCAATGATGATATAATGTGAAACGTACGGGGCGTATATTTTTAGAAAGTCCCGATACAATACTGACTGCGACATGATGACTTGTTGAATTCTCTCGCACAAAAACTTTAAATTCATTCGACGTATTCTGTAGTAAAACGTCTCGCACGACGATCTCGGTCTTGGAATAAAACGCAATTTTCTAGGTGACAGTTTTTTTTTTCCATCAACGCACGTGTTCATGAATAACGTATCAGTACGACGGAGGAAGCGGAACAACGGTGATCCCGCGGAATCGGAAAGTCATGAGTTTCGTCGGTACAACGAATTTGAGGCGCCGACACGAACGGGAAAAGAAATCTCGACCGACATTGTTCTCTCGATCGGGAAGTGGTGCATTCGGATCGCGTGCCAACTGCGTTTGCCTTGCATATATCGCTTAATCCATGCGTAAAATTTACATAAAGGCTGCCTTTCGGCGCGTCGACTCGCCGCCGCCGCAAGCTACGAGTATTGCAAAGTGAAAGCCACGCCGAAGCTCCGCCGGCGAAGCTGGTTTTGCGTGTCACGTACAGCTGGTGAAATGTACAAACAGACAGATCGCTTCGCTTGTGGTCCTTTCTCGTAAAAGTGTACAAACCCAACAGGTGCGACAAGAGGCTTGTTACCTTTATTGGCCCGATCTATCAATAAATACTTTTCATAAAACTTCCTCGCATAAGTAAGAGAAATTTATAACGACGAAGGAGAGAGAGAGAGAGAGAGAGAGAGAGAGAGAGTGTGTGTTTTTTTATAATTATAACTCGATAAAATCTTAAAGATAATTTCAGAAAGTATAATTACGGAACGTTTCTTATATGCAGGTTGATAACGCCTGTGCTTTCCTCTAGCGTAAAGAAAATCGTTGAAGAAAGAACTATTTTCGATTTTGTCCCCAATGCACGCTCGCGATTCGGGTACAGAGAAATCGTATCAGTTACGGTGAAGGTGTGCGAGTGAGTATTCCGAGCTGCGGCATCTGTAAGACAGAATACGATCTGACGGAGCGCGTCATCGACCTCTGGAAAGCCGTCTCTCGGCGTATTTCCGCGGGCGAAATTATCGAAAGAATAAACGCGTGCGACCCCGTTGAAACCCATCTCGCGCGAGCTTGTTTCCTCTCCTTCCGTTTTTTTTTTCACTCGGTGTAAACCCTGCTCTCGGCATTATGTTCAGCCTGACATGTTAAACATGCTTCATACCTGGTTATCAGTCGATCTTCTATAATTCTCATCCGATAATAATGCAAGTATGAGAACATGAATTACAGTCGGAATTGAAATGGAAAAGAATTTCTTGCTCAGAAATACAAAACTCGTGATTGACGACGTTGTGTCTTTTTAAACAGAAACGTGGTTTTCTGAAAGGATAATGTTCTCTCTGTAAGTATATTCTCTTGAATAAGCCACAGGTCTGAACGTTTAGTCATGCTCCGAAGAAACGGATGTTAAATGGGCTGCCGCGTACGATGGGCGATGCGCTCGATCGTCTTCGTGACGAGAACAATTATCAGCTCGCGGAAGCCGTCGGCTGCCGCGATGATTTGCACAACGCCCCGTGGACGGCCGTCATTTTCCCTTCTGAATTCCATTAACGACTCCTTGGCCGGTCAGCGAAAGTGCGTTGACACGTCTCTCGAGCTGCTGCGAGAGACGAAAGCGCTTTTCTGCGCGTGTCGCGCCATAAAACGACGTCGCTTCTCTTCACCGCGCGGAAAAAAAATCTACGACTGGCTATTTGCGCTCGGTTGCAGTAAAAATCTCGGTTGTAAAAATTTATATAAGCTTCTCGGTGTCGTAAAACTATTAGAAAGCGGGGTGGTATTATACGCGGTTGGGAAAAAAGGAGCCGTATGCGCGCGGCACATGCGGGATATCACGATTTCGTGAATAATAAGTCGATAAGATTACGAGGTACAGCATCACTAGGGCTTTCTAACAAGCCCCGAGTGTTATGTGTATAGCTCGTTAACGTGCCACTCCTCGTCATCGTCCGGCATAAGCGTTTGATAAATTATTTATCCGCTCGACCTTATTTTACCGCGATCCTTTCATATTAACTTTTAGTAACTTTTAGTAACCTCTCAGCAATCGCATTTTTATGTCCTCTCAGAGGTCTCGTTTACTCGGCACGAAGCGACACTTCATACTCGATAAATTTCCTAACAAACTTTCTCGCAACAGATATTATTCGATGCAGATTTTATAAGTAGTATAAGTGATTAATGACATTTTCGCTGTTTTTGATGGCGCATCTACTTTCTACGTTTGCACTGAAAGCTAGCGGCTATATACGTGTTCTCGAAGAAATGTTTACTCACCTGGCTTTGGCCGACTCGATAGGACGCGGGGTCGACGTCGACGGTGAGCAGCATGTCCTCCACGGCGCGACGTTCGTCGGTCACGGGGCTTCCAGGCCGTGCATTCACATCGCTTGACAACAGTCCGAATCGACGTCTGAATTCACCTAAGGCCATATGCTTCGGGAATCCAACCTTGTGTAAGCGGATAGCGTCGATTATCTGGCTCCCGCGAATCTGTACAAGCACGTTAGA
The DNA here is from genome assembly GCF_000956235.1 of Wasmannia auropunctata. Classification (NCBI taxonomy): domain Eukaryota; kingdom Metazoa; phylum Arthropoda; class Insecta; order Hymenoptera; family Formicidae; genus Wasmannia; species Wasmannia auropunctata. The sequence goes on from NW_012026816.1 coordinate 2,031,268, forward strand.
ATATGTGCATTAGATTCGATATTAGATCTTTGTTATAAAAAGAAAAAATGAAATGCTATAGTGAAATTGATTAAACTTTATAAAAAGCGATGCCCATATTTAAAAAGTATTTTTCCGATAATGCGAAACTGATATCTTTTATTTTTCCTGTAAAAGATTTCATTTTTTTATATTCGTTTAAAGGATCTAATAACTTTAAATCTAAATCGATTAAATAACTTTACCTGTGATCGTAGAAGAGGCACATTAATGACGTTGTCCTCGCTCTGATTCGATTTCACGGAGAGGAGGCTTTTATTGTCAGTACAACCGGCGTTATGTTGAGGCAGAAGGCAGTGCACAAACTTGACGCGAGTTCTCCGCAGTGTTTCCACGAGGCCATCCTAGGGACAATTAACGATTGTACTTTTCCGATGAGCCGGAGGCGTATGACTAAAGTCGCGATAAATAAAGAATCGCCGTATTGTTCTTACTAGATAGAGCGCGAGAAAGAGAAAAATCAGCAACGGCACAAGAAGGTAATATCCGAGCGTCGTAACACAGATTTCACCGAACATTTTCAGTATCTCGCGTCTCTCGCTTAGGGCGAAGGTCAATACGCGTTAAGTTAGCTTGCACGACGCCGTGCGGCCTTGTGCGATAATGTTTTAATGGAACACAGCGATAATAGTCTGATCTTTGACACCGCGTTCGACCAATCGCGAATAAGCGGCAAGGGAACAGATCAACTGTCGATGCCGCGAATATTTCAAGAGTGATTCGAGAAAGATTGAAAATTCGCTAATAAGAGAGCAAAAATTTCGAAACGCTGTCAATTCAAATTGCCACCGGAAAGGAATCGATACTCACTACGGTGAATTTCACTTGCAGGCAAACGTTCTTTCTTTTTACGGCAGTGAATGTTCTTCGTATGCTTGACGCACGCCTCAGGGATTGCGAGCCTTCGAGTCCCGGCATGGAACCGCATAGAGCACCGGAAACTCCAGCGCCCCGAGCACTTACGAACAACTTGCTCACGTGTTCTCTAGAATTTTTTAATAACATAAAAATATAATGATGGAATTTAATTTAACTCATTATAGTTAGTTATTGAAGAGTATTTGAATAAACCGCAACATTACCTCGTGCTTTCCTGAAGTATCGTAATGGCACTCTTGGCAACGGGATTCTCACGTGTAGCTTTGAGCCAACCGGTCGCGGTGTAAAGCACGGGATTCGTTCCCAGCAGATGTTGCAAAACAAATTGATTGTTGCCCGGCGCCTTTCGCAGAAGCATTTGGTGATCTGCAACAGCGACGTATCTTGTGTTACACTATAGTTTTTACACGTAAAATTAAGGTAAATATCGAGGGCGGGAAATTAATTCTACCTCGATCGCCATAATGAGAAAATAGACGGTCCAGGAAGGTTTCGTCGCTGCCTCCAGGACACACGGTCTCCTCGTCCAGCAGCCAGAGTAATCCTTTTCGTTCCATCTGCCTGCCGCCGCTGAGATCGCTTTGACTAGTTCGCAACATTGTCGCGCTTTGCGAGCTTCCGCGATCCAGGAGGGAAACCAAACCTTGAGGCGACCCAATGCCTTCCTCGTCATAATCGTCCTCGTAATCTACATCGATGCCTTCCTGGACGTATCTGACAAATTTTTATAAATTATATTATAGCCATAATATGATTTATTTAATAATTATATAAATAATAATATATTATATAAAGAGTATTTTGTCGAGGAGTTAATCTTACAATGCTTGTATGAATAATACGTGCTATTTCTGATGGTTAAAGAGAAATCATTAAAAATTGAAGAATCTGTTGCTCATGTTCCGTACCTATCCTTTGGAGCTACCAACGTAGTATGGTGAAACAGTAACTGCAGACGTTCCTGCAGATAATTGTGGCAAAGATCTTCGAAAGTTGCACCGGTTTGTCGGCCGCATGAGGCAGGATTTTGAAAACCTGGCGAATCACACAGCAGCAGTGATGAGACTGTATGTACAGCGGATGATATGGATCTAAAAAATGACAAGGGCATTACTAATAAAATGTCAAAAGTATATATGCTGGCAAAGAGTCTAATAACTTTGTACAATGTGATCGATTTATGTTATTATTAATACTACCCAAAAAGTATCTCACTCTCAAAAAGTATCTCAAAAGTCTCGTCATTCTCTTAATTTTTTTTAAATTATTATTTTAAATAATATATAAAATATAATATAAACAAATTGAAATATTTTATGGCGTTTGAAAATTATTTAACGAGCAAAAGTTATTCATCAATCTATTTACTTGTTGATAAGAGCCGCGACGCAGTGGAAGACTTCAGAATAGAGTCCGACCAGAAGTCCCTCCAGCGCGTCAAGCCCCGTGACATCCTTGCCCTGTTCCGTCGGGCTGGGTGTCCTCAGAGCCGGTCTCGGAGTGCTCGGCGTTCCGGCACCGCCTCCGTTGGTGGCGAACACTACCCGACTCAGTTCCTCTACCGTAGTGCCCAGCAGATTGGCGGCTTTCTCCGCGCATTCGACCCTCGCGAACTGCCACCTGCTCTGCGAGCTGGTGCCGGCTTTCACGGCGCCGGCGCAGCTCAAGTGATAAATACCGGCCAGCACCAGCCAAATGACTTTCTCGTCGGCCTCGGAGATGCCGAGTATTCTGAACGCCGCGACGATACGATTGAACTCGACCATAGCTCGCTGCTTGTCCTCGTGCTTCTGCAGGGGCGTGACGAAAGGATTGTTTTCGGCGACTAGATTCGTGAGGTGTAACTCTTTCCTCAGCGCGCCCTCCGCGCCCGCTAGTAGACGATAAACGGCGTGAAACGTCGGATCCCCGTTCGCTCGTCGGCCTATCCTCGACTTCTCCAGGAGCAGCACCTTGGGAGAGAAGATGGAATGTCATTTATTTTACAATGTAAAAGGAGGATGGGTGACACGAGGGAAGAAAATGTGTTCTTCTCACTTGCAGAGAGGCCGATGCGATTTGACCCGACTGATCGAAGTCGAGGCTGAAGAGCTGCGTGAAACGCGTCGCGTTCGAATTCATGTGAGTCCTACTATTTCCGAAGGCCTCAAGAACTGTGAATAGCGCATTCAGCTTCTCGATCGTCAATATCTGTAAGAAGGAACGATCGCTCGCTCAGAAACAATCCGTACGGAAAGCGTTGGCGGCATGTCATTTCCACGCTTCTACTCGCCTTGTTAACCGTACCAGCGGCCAGCACGAGATAATGAAGGGCGTGTTTGAAGTTCGTAGTTTTCCCCGCTCCGCTACGCCCGAGGAAAACCAGAGAGTGGTCCCTGCGTGTCGCCAGCATTCCTCTGTAAGCCGATTGCGCTGTGGCATAAATATGCGGCGGCATGTCTTCGCTTTTGCAACCTCGGAACATGTGCGCGACCTAGAGCGAGAAGGAGTGGAGAGAATTTTAATTTTAGAGATAGGCATCTTAAGCGTGAAAAACATAACAGATGTGAAATTTAATGGAACATAAATCGATACGAAATTTGTTAAGTTCCCTCGTAGAACACAAGTCGACCAATAAAATTAGAATTTTATAATTTAGTCGAATCGTTCTACGACGAGAAACTAAGGTATAAGTTTAAGTAAACTTCCAAAGCGGCCTTGCCTTTTCAGAATAAATTGCTAATGGCGCGACTGGATTGATAACGATCATGCTGTCTCCTGCGTACGTGTGTATCAAGTTACTGGCGTAACGTTGCCGCAGCGTGTGGAGAACGGATGATTCATTCAGAAATCGCAACTGCGAGAGTTCCTCGGCTTTATCGAACTGAGGTGGATTCGCCTAAACAGATGCAAACAACGATAAGTTATAATGATATACAACGTTTAATTTAATTGATTAATAAGCGTGCCTACAATCAGCGTGCAGTTAAAAGTTAATTATGAAGAATCTTGGGAAGTAATCATAATACCTTCTCTACATCTTCCTCGTCCACGAGCAACTCCTCTCCGGAAATAGTCAATCGGATCCTCAGTTTTCCTGTGTCGGGATCGGCGGAACCGCATCTTGTGGCCGGAGTAAAACCTCCGCGATGCAATAACCAAATTCTTTCGGAACTTAACCATGCTTGCTCCTGCGCCAGATGTTCTTCCGACCGCGCCTGTGCATAAAAAAGAATCAGATAACATATCAGCACGCGCGAATTATTTATAATGTATTTAAAAAAAAAAGCGCAAGAAGATAAAAGGATATTTCTTATATTGAAATTCGCTATTATAAAAATGAAGAACTCGAAAAATTAAATTTTGTTTACATGCAATTTTGACTCGATAAATAAGTCTTTTTAAGTGTAATTAAAAGTTATATCGAATATGGGATCTTTTCTTTTCTCGAGTGTATCTTATTCAAGAGAAGATTCAGCGAATTAATTGAATTGTCTACGTTCTTTCAAATTGTCTACATTCTTCTTCGCTTTCACAGTCACGCGAGCTCCTCCTTTTTTTTTCCACGGCGCGAAACGATCGACCACGTAGTGTTTTGAGCTTTATCGAAGTCTCCCCACTGGCAATTTACTAAGCACGGCCTAGCGAGGACAGCGAGCACACCTACACGATAAAGTTGAATCGACGACGTCCTCGACGATCTCGCTACCGGCGCGGCGGCGGTCGGTCGCGAGTGAATCGTTATGAAACGTCTTATTGCGTGGCTGCGCGGTGTATTACTACTACAGACGAACGGACCTGCGTACCATTAACTGCGGCTACTCATTAACATCCAAATGGCATTCATTCGATCCTTTCTATTTCTATCTTCCCTCATTTTCATGTGTCCTTCTATACCACTTCAGGATAAAATGACTGTTATCTCTCGAAGGCATAGAAAAATAAGCGTCATCAATTTGTTACTTCATATCGAAGCAATGTCTGCATTGAAATAGGAATACAAATGGTCTTGTATTGGCAATATTGGCGATTTCCATACTGAATATTATCAGCATGTTTTATTACCGATTACTTTTAATTAATTAAGAGACGCTAATTGAAATTATGTAATCGTTTAGACGATTTGTTAGCGTATCGTTAGATTTTACGCGAACGAAAGTTAAGCGCGCGTGTCCCGCGGCTCTGTTCTCTTTAAACCCGTGAATCACTCGTGCGTCGAGGTGCAGCTGCGAGTTCTCGCGTATCGATTTCCGCATCGAGCAACTGCGGAGCGGTGACTCGTGTATGGCTCCACCAGGTAAGGAAGACAGACAGCAAATTTCCTGGTACATACATTACTATGTATCAGGTCTTGGGGCACATTGGTAGCGCATAACACGCCATTGTTTTGCGAATACGCGGCAAACGCCGCTCCTTCAAAGGCCTAAACGAGGGGATTGTTTGAATATTACGAGTTTGCCCTTTAAACGCGTCTCACGCGCTCTCACGCGATGACAATTTGTCAGAAATTTCCTGAAATTCTCCGAAGGCGCATATTACGCGAAATGAAGATGAAGCTTTATGCTCTAATCGCGAGATTGCACAGAACATCTCAATTCGTTTTATTGAAATTGATAGTTTGGTAGAGAATACTCTCTAACAATAAGACAAATTGATAGAAGAGAAGTAAGTTGATTCTTGTATCATGATTATTTCGAAATCTTTATGTGTCGAAATCTTTACTTCACAAGAATTATGAAATACATGATTTTGACATTTTTTAAATCGTTTTCCATTGAGAAAAATTATCTTCCGTTGGTCCAGATTGATGACTTCTGGACGAAATTTTCTTCGAATCTTTCGCGAAACATACCTTGTCTGTTTGCGGCGTCACTTTATTTTCCAGCAGGACCTCGAGGCGCTTCATGCACTCTCCTTCGTCCTTCGCGCGACTACTTTCTCCGTCACGTTTCACACTCTTTGTTACGTTCGACTCCACTTTTCCGTTCTCCCGTATTTTCCGCCTTATCTTTCTGGCCAGGGCCATCTCGAACAGTTCCTCCCATTCGATGATATCCTGAATCGGTTTCGCGCATCTCTGGTGACCCGGCCGACTCCGTTTCGATACTTTCTTCGAGTTATTGGACCAATTATTCTTGAAACCGAACATCCGGAGGCCATTGTCCATGCTCGGTATCCTCTGCTCTATTTCCGCAGTGATCCTATGCCACTTGCGTTCCCTCGGCGTCCTGATGACGTTACTGTCATCCCAGCCCTTTTCCATCCTCTTGATCTTATCATTCATGCATCCTACGCGCAAAGAATCCGCCCAACTCTCCTTCTTGAAGCTTTTGGTAGCTCGTAATGACGGCGAGCACTGATTGCTCCCGTGAGATCCTTTGATCCTCTCTTTGGCATTGGATTTAACGCTCGACGATCGTTCGAGGCCGCGATTCGGGTTGATCAGTCGATTCTCCGTACAGCCGTTTTGTCCGATCTCGGAGGAGTGCATGCTGTCGCTGTCGCTGCACTCCCACGAGCTCGTGCTATTTCTGCTGTGCTTCCTGTCGACGACAACGCCGTTGCTGAACTCATGCTGCTTCGAGAAGTCCTGCGTCGGTGACTTCGCGATTTTTTGCGGGGAGAGGCTCTGGAGATTGTTTCGTTTGGCTATTCCGCTGGCGTGAGCCTTACCTCTGCAAGATCTGTGAAGAAGATGATGTGCACCGAGCGACATATTGTCGAGCTCATCCCTGCTGCGCGGCATCTTCTTGGTCTCTCCTTAAAGAAGCAGGTTTCACGTTGTCACTTTCCCAAAGCAATTATCACTAATCCCGACGGGGTCCCCCTCACGCTTTCCTAAGTTTACTTGAAAATTCACATGTATAGAATTCTTCATTAACCGTCGGAAACCGAAAATTTCTTCATTCACTTAGCGCGACAACGTGAGATTATTTCTTGAATGTAAGATGTTTGGTAATCATGATACTTCGTCATACCATATATGTCCCGCCTTGATTGGTATCCACTGTTGGTGAATCATTATTTCCTATTAGCTCTACATTTTCCTTGAAGTTACGGCAAGTAATAGAAAACATCAATCACTATATTTTCCACTCGCAATTCGCTACATGATGTATCTTCATAAGCAGTTCTCGTGCAGCATCACTGATCACCGTCATCGATCGAGATGTATCAATTCATAAAGACGTAAATCTCATCGCGCGAATCTGTCAATTCCTCGGGGCGTTTCTCCTGGTTTCCGTTTTAAAGAGTTTCGACAAACGGCTGGTATCCGCGAGAACTGAGACGCGGCTTCCTCCGGGTGGTCCTTTCATGGCTCGAGACGGCTGCGACGGTCACGAGGACAGGACCCGATCACGAGGAGCATCACGGGGGAGCTCCCGAGTGTCGACTGAAGCAACGCTGGTGCTCCGAGACAGAGACAGGTCCTCTCGTTGAGGAGAACCGAGGAGAACGAGAGAGGCGTGTGCCCACGAGAGCCGCCCGGGAGTTCTTTCTCTCCATCACGAAACGTAATTCTCCCGCTCGCTCTCCACGTTCCTCCGTCCTCGTCTCCCGCTTCCGTCGCGCAGATGTCCCCTCTCTTTCCCCCCTTCCTATCGGTCAGCCGTACCATACGCTCGGCTTCGGTTACTTCGTCCTTCCTCCGCGATTTGTACAGACAGCGAACAGTCGGCTAGTAGGCCGATCCGATTCCACGGCGGTTGCGGATTGAGATGCAATTAGCGCAAATTTGAAGATCCAGGTGAAATAATTCGACATCTCAAATCGTATATTTTTTTGCGACATAACACCGTTTTGACCATTTCAGTTAGAAAAAGATTAAATCCATAATTCTCTACTCCCAATGAAAAATCCGAAGTTTTGCGTTTAATATATATTATTTAAAATTAAAATTATTTAACACGTTCATTCGTTTAATCTATATAAATCTTCTGTTGAATCTAATGGTATAGATGCATTCATTGTCTGAAGTTAAATGGCAAGCTTCCTCTTAGAGGCCACGGAACCCAACTTACGGAAGCGTAACGTGAGTGCAACGAGGAATCATTTCTGAGAAATACTCGACTCGATCGCTCGCTTCAAATACATGTAGCTGCCGTCTAGAGTGCAAAGCTCCCGCACTTTCGAAAGCTTCGGAACGGAGATGCGGAGAAAATGCCGGGAGAAGTATAGAAGTGTTTATATATAGCTTTCCTCAGAAGGGACTTCTGGGCAGGCACGGGAAATGTATTATTTAAGTTACTCTCGGTCTTAGTCTTGCGCCTCTTGAGCATGAAAACTAGCATATAATAATTTCTTTTTTATAGTCCCGTACTCTGTACTTTGCGTTTACTAAAGATACGTTTCGCTAGAAAAAAAAATACTATCTAGCTTTTTTCTCAGTTCAAGTTCTACATCCCGGCAGCTATCGGATGGAATTACACCGTCGCGACGTCTTTATTTTGTACATGATTATAGATGTGGCGATAAGAAAATCGCTCTTTCAAACCTGAGGAAATCATTCACGGATCGGTCACGTGCGGTGCGTCGAAGTCGACGAGACTCGGTGCGTGCACCGCACGTGCGCGCAGCCAAGAGGAGCGCATTCGTGAAGTTTCGAGGGAGCACTGCTATTTTAAGAAACTCGTAACACGCGAGATTGCGTCCAACTAAAGCGGAGTTACCCGACGGGCGGACATTGCCACAAACACGCGTCTGTATACGGGGACGTAATATAACGACGCAGCCGGTGTTTAGCTCTTTGCGGTCCGCGAGGCATCACCGCCGCGGCCATGTTGGTCGCAGGAAACGGCCGCAGAATTTCTCGATGTACGATAATTCGCTCTCTCTCTTTTTGCATATCGGCAATATCCAACTATATATATATATGCAAGATGATGGCATATCGGTTGTAACAAGGTAACTGATAAGGAAGCACCCCGCTCCTTTAGCTTCCTTCCTCGTATCAGATGAAACTCGCGAAGTAGGAGCAACTTGGAAGAAATAAATTCATTCAAGGACGTGTAGCGTTCGATGAGCTGTGAGGAAATGAGGCAATTAGTTTTCTAAACGTCGCTATTCTAGGTTTTAAATTATGCCAGGCCGATGACGCACCGTCGTTATTGTTCGACAATAGTGCGTGTATTCAATACGGAGACGAGAGGAACGTCGTGAATCGATCGTGACGTGTGGGTGGATTGCTATACGACAATTTCTCCGTTACATTTTGCCTGCGGCGCGTGGGACGCGTCGGATCGATGAATTAGAAGCAGGTAAAAAATATTTACATACGTCGCGCGCCCCTAAGACCAGAACTCCAAAAAGGAAGAACGACGCGGTTTTGGGACCGACTCGGGATCGTCGCGGCTTGTAGTGGCTTAGCATAACGATTTAGTTGAACGATACGTATCGATAGCGATCAAAGATTGGAAACAAAAAAACTGCAACCGGTGCGATTTACTCGTACGCGCACGTAAATCGTTGGTATATAATCGGATAGACTGAAATTAGTTGCGCGCAGAATGACGTAGCATATCTGACATAAATGCCTCGTTTAACGCACATATAATTATCGTCCTCAATTATCGTCATCGATATCGGAATTGCTTTTATCCTTCGTTGCGACACACACGTCGATCGAGGCTCGTTAGCGCGAGGCTTCTTGCATATAGTTCAGAAGTTTCCCCGCCAAGAGAGCAGCCCCCGATCCGAACGCGGCGTTTTCTCACGGTGCGCGATGTGTGACCAGGCTGTTCACGGTTACATTGTGTTCCGCGCAGCGACTCGTGCTATGCGCCTTTTTTACACGCCGCGCTTACGGGAGAACGGATCGACGACGGAGGAGAGATAGGTGGAACAACTGGAATTAAAGTGTAGGTCGAAACGGCCGGTGATCCCCCTCGGTGCGGACCGCGCGCCGAGTGCATAACATACGGCGACAAACAAGGCAAACTCGACTTGACGCGCTGCATTCTGCGAACAATTGGATTTCAATAACCGTTATACCCTTCTAACATAGCCGCGGCGCGGTTATTGTCCTATCGCGCTTCCGAGCCGGCACGTTACTGTCTCGAAGAAATTACGGTCGATTTCGAGATTTTAACAAATCTGTCATTTTACGTAATTAAACGTCACAAAGATAAATGTAGCCATAAATTCCGCTGGTATTTGTTTGCCCGTAAGAATTACAGGAATGCGAATACGGTATAAATCTCGATGAGAAACTATCGAAAACACCAATAGAATCCACGGGGGAAGGTCGTTCGAGGCCGCACCAGGTTCTCGAGAGGAGGAGAAAAAAGAAATGAAATGGAAAACGAGTCCTTTAGTCGCTCACGCTGCGCGAATTGCTAAATCGACCTTGTGCGTTGTAGCGTTTGGCGTAGGCGTGGTTGCGGCCAATGAAGTTGTTGTAAGTGGTGGATTTAAGAAAGGTATCCAAAGGTATTCGATGCGAGAAGGAGAAGGAGAAAGAGCCGCGAAAATTTAAAGATCCATAAGAGAAGTCCAGAAAAAACACTTTTTTTTTAACGAAATAGGTGTTATTGATAGTCGTTTTTTTGGGCAGATAAGCTAGACTCGAAAAAAAAAGCGACAATGACGGCATCTGAGTGAAAACTGAATATTGTTTTTGATCAGCGGGCAAAAGAATAACGTTCGATGACTCACGAATTGACGGACAGACCGGATTGACTGGTACGGTCATAGCAGACGCGAGTCGTAAATCTATAACAGCGCGCGTACTTGGGGCCACACAGTGCGAGCTAACATGCTTACATGCACGCGTCTAAACCATCTTGATCCGATTTAAAACAAGCTCGCTCGATAGAATCCGTACATATATTCGCGATATGATTGCGCTCCATTTCCGTAGCATCATCCTAACATTATTTACTGATTTTTTTTAAAAACTTCTAACAAAACTAAGTATATGTTGTCAAGTTCAACTTACAGTGCCACAAATTCTGGCATAAATAATCATTTGAATACAAAAAAGCTATTTGTATACATATATTAAGAGATGGAAAAGTATCATATCACATTTTTCAGTACGCATTTTTGTACGAGAAAAACTATTTATGTTAAGATTATCTGCAATTCATAAGCATCATGTTTCATTCAAGAAATGAAAATAGTCACATTAATGCTAACGTCACAAAGGAGATTAACTTCTCGACGGAGTAAAAGAGAACATCGGGAAGTGTACGAGGTATCCAGCACCAGAGGAACGACGATGGAGGCAGAAAGGCGGTGTCAGAGAGGCGCCAAGGATCAGCCGGAGCGTGTAATGCACGCGGCATCTTCTCGCCTATCGCAATCAAGATGCCTCTCGCTACGAGCCGCTGACGGCGCGCGACGACGCGGGGGTATATAACGCGTTAACGCCGTCTCGCATCAACGTGGGCAGATAAGAGGGCGGGTGCGCGCGTACGTGTGCACGTACGTGGACTCCCGAGCCACCGCGATTACGTGCATAAAATACAAATTACGCCCCGTCGTCGTGTCGCGCCGCGCCGCGCCGCGAATGCGGCGGCGACCGACTTCGCCTTTTGCCCACCGATCGCAACAACTGCATGCAAATTTATTCGCAAGCGGCACAGCCGGCTCGAGTGGCCTATTCATTTTTGCGAAATAGCACGACACCGATGAAAAGTTAAGCGAATCGCACCGTTCTCATTAGGATTTTACGAGTTAAAACTGATAACGTTATTCGCCTCTTCGAATTCATTAAATTCGAAGATATCTCTGTAATTATTATCCTGATTAAAATTCGGATCGCAGACTCTCGACTCCGACATCCATACGAGGTTAAACGGAGGATAAAAGGTTTCGTTATTTATATTTTCGCTGCTGAAGCTTTTAGTACCGCGCTTCATCGACGCCGGTATGCCGGCAATAGCCTGCTGCACAAACCATAGACGCGTACGACGAGGGGCCGTTAAACTCGCGTGGCCCTCTGCTCGCGTGGGCAACCTACTTTTTTTTTTCGAACGCCCGATATTTATAGGCAATAAGCTGACGTCATTATAAGGCTGCAGCCGTATAGGTGCATCGCTTCTTAGTGCCACATGCGTTATCGCACGTTTTCTTCCCGTGAGAAAATTCCTTCGCCTTATCGGCAGCAACATTGCTCGCATCGAGCTAAAGAAACGTAATGAATTTGCGGCATTACGCCGTTAATCGAGTCCGAAGGGGTTAACGTCCGGCGGGTCTTAACGGCGCGCGATTTTCCGGATGGAAAAGGAAACCACGCTCACGTTCCTGCACACGGCGGAGATACACGATTATATTGGCCTACATATCGCGACGAGCGACCGGCGCGCGGCGCGGCGGGGATCCCCCGGCGATCGGCGATGTTATCGCGCGTATACCCAGTACCTTCCTCGCGGGCGTAATAATAGTGCTGCGGCGGTAACGGCGTAATTACTCACCACGTAGCGCGTAACGTGCAATTCTAATTACGTAATTTGACATTTACGTAGCCGATACGTCGTGGTAGAACCGGGCGAGCGTGCGAGCGAGCGAGCCGTCACGGTGCACCGTGAGAAAGAGAGAGAGAGAGAGAGAGTACGGAGAGCTGCACGAGGACGTTGCGAACCGTGTACCACCCCGAGCAACTACCGACGTTGCATTTTGCAGCTGCGCGCGTTTAGCGGCATTCGCCGGTTCTTTGATTAATAAGATCACAAGATTGTCGGTCTGTGATTTTCTTTTTCACCGGTGTCGACTTACAGACCTTTAATATCCCTGAGAAGTGATCGTTCCCTGATCGTTGCCCTCGGAAATAAAGTTCGCGATACGACAAATGACGAAAGACGAGAAGTTTAAAAAATTCTACGCTCAATTTTTAAATTTAATTTTCCGTTGAAAGTCCCGTGGAAATTTTCTTTCGAAATGTACCTTTCTAGTCTTTCCTCGTAATTTAATATACCACGTAATCTTTTTTCTCCACTGTGAACGTACGAATTTTTTAAAAATGTTGAATGAAGTGGATCCGAATTTTTTATTCAATGTATACGCAAGAAAGTTTTGAAAAGGACGCTTTTATCGCGAAGGCAGGAAAAGGCAGCTATTCTCGTTGCTCGCTGCATTTCGCGATGTTCTCCACAACGGCATTGTCGGCAGCACGTCCTTTGCTGTACCGCCATACTGTCGGCTTTATCGACCGTCAGTAAATATCATTGTGCCCGTTCCACTGTGCATTTTAACGGCAGCATAAGTCGCACTTTGTTAGAGCTAATTGCCAATTACGACACGTTGCTCGCGTTCGATGTGCGTACAAATTGCGCAGTGAGCAACGACGCCCGTGTTCACGATGATCATGTTCGTTTCATTTCCGAGAACAATTGCGTTTCGCTATTACATTCTTGTTGTTCAAGCGAGACCGACGAGATCTGATTTGAAATCTTGAGATCGAGGAAAGCTTAAACGAACTGATTCCAACTGAGGTGACAATTTAATTACAGAGTTCGCTACCAATGGTAAACCGTGTTTCTCGCTTACCGTGAGGTTTACGGGAGTATTTATATACTTGACAGACGTGTTATTTCTTAACTATTTTGAGATCACGTTGAAATAGAATATCATCAAACTGTCGCCGGGAGCTTAATAACGCTCGAATATACGGAATCCTGTTAGATCCATCCCATAGGAGCATCGTGGGAAAATATTGTTAATGTACGTGAATGCAATTTACGTTTCACGCTTATCGATGAATTCAGAAATGCGGATGCGATACCGCTCATTCTTGGCGTGTTCTTCTACAACGGTCGCTTCGATCTCGTTGCGATAAGTGGAGTAGGAATGCGCATTACGTCACGTGACAGTTTAATTTAATGAAGGCAGCTCCGAAAGCCCCGCAAAGCTCGACTACCGGCGAAGCCGCGACATGATGAGCCGCAAATGGGTCGTGTCTCCAACTTGTGCGGGAATAATGTGACACACATGTTCGTTTCTGCTAACAATATAAGCATCAATCCCGGATCAATGTGTATCTCGTTCTAATACTTCTGTTTGTGATACATGCAACTGTCGCATCATTTATAGTAACTACAGCTTTCAGACGACAGAAATGCGTTTGCCACATTCGGGAAATTTGTGTGTGTATGAAAATATTCTTCACTTTAGAAATCCATTCAAGATAATTCTTTTTCTTTGAATAATAAATTCTTTGTGTATTTTCTGAGGCTTAATGCTCTGCGTGATGCACTCTGCATCTTTGTGAAAACGTGACCGAGCCGCCGTGAAAAGCCTGCATTTTCTTGTAACGGGCTGCGCCCATAGTTTAGATTACAGCTCGAAGTTCGGCGGAAACGAGGTATTACGGTACGAGGCAGTCAGTAGAGATGTACCGTTATGCGATTGCTATGCCACTGCGCCGCTCTAGGGAATGTGGGTGGAAAGTGAGCGTCTCTCCACTATTGTCATCCTCTTTCCTCGTTGTCGCATCGCGCTGCAGCCCCGTCGCATCCCGCTGCAATTTTGTACCCTCTTTGTGCGTCATCCTTTTATTAACTTTATTTCTCCGCGTGCCCTTCGCTAAGTCGATTGCGTTTTATCTCGTTTACTTATGCTCCCTTTATTCTTCAGTCCTCTTTTCACACGTGGATGTCACAGAAATTATTCAAACTACAAAGCTATAGGTAATATTATATTGAAACATAAAAAATAGAAAGCTGGAGAAGCCTGACGGTATAGCGAATAATTTAATTTTGACGATTGAGATAAAAATTGAAATGATACAAGTCAATAAATTTATTATTTATATTTTTTAAAATTCTATTTCTTCTCAGAAATTCTTTTGCGTTGACTGTCGAAAGTTTAAGAAATGATCTAAATTTCTTTAATTATTTCTTCCGTATAAGGATTTGTCAGCACAAACTTGACTTATATCATTTAAGCTCTAAGCGTTAAGACGGGAAATGACGATAGGCTTACTGTATTTTGATGAAACCGCAAACTGCCGGACCGGCGAAGCGTGCCGCCGCGGATATTCGCAGGTGCCAATTCGACTTGACGTCCGTCACAACTGCCGCGTCTCGATAATTCCGATAGCTCGGCGACCGGCTGCACCTGCAACGAAATCGACACGTTAAATTTTGTAATACGTATGCATCACGCGAGCACGCCCTTGAGCGTGCTGACGATTGCGGTAAAATTCATTTATGTTCGTTTATGAGTAGTCACGTCATGAATGTCGATACGATAAATGAAGCGGACGGGCATTCGCTGCCATCGCATCGGCGAGACGGACGTGGATGGAAATTTTCCAATTGCCTGGATTAAAATGTGTTGAAATTCCATTCCGGAATTTTTTGGAGAGTTCGGAACAGCATCGGATTTTTATCAAAAGATACTACGGCTTAAATTGATCCCGATTGAAAGAAAAAGATGTTATAAATTAACGTATAATGCGAAGTTGGTATCTCTCCCTGTAAGGATTTTTTTTATACGTACATCGAGAGATCTGAAAATCTCTTTGGGAAAAAATCAGGATTCGATCTAGTTATATCGGGATTCTGAAAACGGGATGTTCGCAGAAGTATAAATATCGAACGCATATAGAGCACATGTTCCTCGCCATTCGTCTAATCCCGATTAATCACCGTTATGGACGGCTCCGCCTGTTATCGACGTGTCTGCGTGCCCGATACGCATACACTTTGTCCATATCGGACGTGTATAACGGGGCACGCGTGCATACGCACGACTTGCGCGCGCGCGCGGGGCCGAGCTCGTGCAACACACAGAGAACAGGAAGCAGGATGTTGACCGAGAGGGGCCTGTCGCGCGATGCGTTACCTATACATAAGTATGTAAATCACGTCACGTTCCTTTGGACGACGCGACTGTCATGCCGTGAGAGAGAGAGAG
>NW_012026816.1:2047043-2117885 GCF_000956235.1 Wasmannia auropunctata
GGGGGGGGGAGGACGGAGAAGCGAGGATCGAGTCCTTTACGAACGCATTGGGACCAACGACACCCGGTAGATGCAACCTTCCCCGGTCAGTATTTCCCGCTTGCCTCGACGGCCATTCAGATCCACGGAGTTACCGCGATGATAAATGAGAATTGCGAATTAAAGCAGGTATCTTCACGCTCTGATACACCAGGACGGCTGCACGCGATATTTTCAGATTTGAAAGACGTAGCTTATTAAGTAAGATGCCGCGCAAGTTAAAGTTGAAAAATAAACGCAATCTCTCTCTAAGATTCCTGAAGGAAGAATCTCTAGCAAAAAGTATACGAATTCTGGTACACCCTGTATGTAGCATATAATGTGCTCGATTTGTGAGTGAATTACATCCGGTTTCTCCCCCTCTGCGTCTCTCTCTCTCTCTTTCTCGCTCTCTTACGCTCATTTCCTTTCTCTTCCTCTCATTCTCTTACGTGCCCGCTATTTCCGGATATTTACATGCTTGGATTCTGAAATGGTTGTGCATCGAAATGGGTGCTTAAGTATCTTAATTTTTAGACAAATAAACTCGATCATGTATCCACACGCAAAGATATTATCCATTTGTCGGGTCTCTACATGGGTCTCTGCATGCTCGTAGCTCCGTTTTCTCCGAGAAACGTTTCGTCATCGCTCTTCAAAGAAATGCACAGTGCAATACGGAAACGCACGCGTTGCGTTTCATCGGACGCGTTTTCTGACGCGCGTTCACGCACGCAATCCCCGAATTTAACCATTCAATCCACCCCCGGAGATTACATTCTGCGCGCGTGAGGAAGCGTGAGGAGTGAAAGGGAGAACGGTGCGCGCGCGCAACGGACGGAATTACACATTTCGTTTCTGGCCGCGGGAACGCGGCGGCATTTTTAGCATTCCGCGGCTACGGGGCAAGGTCAGACACGCTTGGGCATCTCCTCCTCCCGCCCGTAGACCCCTTTTTACTTTTACATCTCCGTTCTCCAGAGATCCCAGGGCCCGCGGAGTTGGCCCCTCTTTATGAGGCGCGCGCGCGTCGTGGTGGTCGATTTGCTCGACGGTGACGATGGAAGAAGATCGGATTCTCGGTAAGCCTGCTATTTTCACACGACCGTCCCTCGTGTCTCGAGTACAGTTTTATTAGCGGGGACCGTGACTCACGATCCCGCTATATTCGTTGCCAGCAGTGGCAATGAACCGGCCGACATCGCGCCGCAATCATTTGCGCCCTACCAAGTGCCCGCCCGCACCTTTTGCCCGTTCGCGGCTGGTCACTCATTTCTCGTTGAAAATAAGAATAGCGACATAATGCGATGCGCGTCAGAAAAACGCGGCGGTCGAACATCAATGAAAATAATGTTAGTTTTCGTAGCACATGTACCATTGCTACTTAACGTCATACAATGTTGTTGTCTATGCGAACAGAAAATGCGGGAGCACAGACTTCGATCTTATATTCGACAAGAAATAAAAATAATGTATTCGGCATTTATAGCTTCCTCACGTTCTATTTGAAATTAAAACGAAAAGAATTGCGCGATAGTCGGCGCTTTATTGATTAGAACGCAGTGCATTTCGCCGCTATGTATCAAAGGTCTATGGAACGACACTCCGACCCCTTTCTATGACCTCCGAAGAACCTAAGGATTCCACCGACGCCTTTCACCACGTGCGGCACGGATTTCCCTGTATATGATAGCGAACAACGTGCACTCGTTTTTCAAACGATATTTTTCAAAGATTTCAAGGTTAACCGGTGACAAACGCGATAACGAGACGTAAGTGTTTAACGAAAGGCGATAAGCAAATCATTGACAACTGATAATCGAATGTAAGGTCGTTGCAGTCGCGGTGTCTGTCGTTACATCTCGCCGCGTTCGATTATTAGAGTGGCTGCTTTCCGGTAAATACCATCAGATTTATGTTAATAAGCTTGCTCCGCGTGCGGCAAGAGAAAGGTTTCGTTCGCAGAGTACGCGGGGACACGACCGGTCTACAGAAGAGAAAAGTATGAGGTATAGAGAATACTATCGCTTGCGCAATATTCAATGTACGCTCCGACTTCCCAGTTTCTCATTATTCAACCGATGATTTACAAAGGCATCAGTCACATGATGAGAACGCTAACACGAGTATAGAATCTAGATTAAAAAAATGTACTCTTGAACACCCTATGAAATTTTTTTTTTATAGACAGGAAAGAGAAATACGTATTATCGCGAAGTATTTCTAACATGTATTAAGTTGTATAGTAATTTTCTTTTTAAATTTTTTTCTTCCTTCAAAACTGTTCCCAAAAAAAGATGAGAGTGCGAATATGTTTTTTTTTTTTTTTTAATAAGTGTATATGATAATTGATATGAGGATTACCTTTACGGTGACGCTGCTGGCGGAGCTCTTGATGAGATCGATTATCTCCTCGCGCGACTTGTCATCCACATTGATCCCATTGACCTCGATCAGTCTGTCACCGGGCAATAGACCCGTGTCATTGTTGTGCTGCACCAGAGCGCCAGGTTCGGCGAAAATCACCGGTCTCATCTGCGTGACGCCGTTCGCCGCCCGCTCGACGATCACGGCGCGACGAAGCGAGAAGCCGAAATCGTTTCGCGGCGGAGGTTGCCGCTGGATGGTGAGTTCCCGGGGCTCGGGTAACTCGAGCGGCACGATCTCCGGAAGCTGCAGCTCGATGCCCTGTTCTTCGAACGAGACCGACGACCGCCACCTCGAGAAACCCTGGGACTCGCCGACGGGCGACAGGCTGAACGGCGGCGTCGCGAAACTCGAATTCGTCGTGTCCGTCAAGGAATCCGCGGATGGACTAGCACTGGTAACGACCTGAATGTAATGGAGAAATATCTCGTTTACGCATTAAAAATTTATTGCTGATTTATTATTTATTTATGCATTGATTTATGCATGATTTTAAAAAATGTGTAAATGAAACTATAAGAATTATAAAATGAATTATAAAACACAACATATTTATTATTAGTGTTTAAATTAAAATAATAATTAATGAAAGTTAATATCTGTAGCACACTCTCTAAATTTTCTGGAGTGACTTTTCACTTTTTTGAAGTGAATTTCACTCCAAAAGAAAATACTGTCACTCAAGTAGCCGAGTGGCAGTATTTTCAATCTTTTCGAGTGAGATTTACTCCAAAAAATTTAGAGAGCATTTATTACCAAAATTCAAAGTAAGTAAATAGTTAATAAAAGTTATTTGCACAGAATTTTAATTGAAAAAATTCGTTTATGAACATATTTACGAAAAATTTATTCTACGATCGCACGAACAAATTACAAGAGATATATTTTGATCTCGCTTGCTTTATTTCGCGGGACCTTCTATCGATGTCGGATCACGTCAAATTTTAAACAAACCGGCAACCCATCACTTGGCATCTCATTACACGTTTCGGAAATGATCCTAATAATCGGGTTCGGGCCACAGCCGATGCGCGGAAGAGAAAGCGGAACGTTATCTAACCTGAAGCAATTTGGCGTCGATTTGATGATGCTGCTGCTGCTGCTGTTGTTGTTGGTATTGTTGATGAATTGTGTGTTGCGGCACGGAGATGTGCCACGCGGTTTGACACAACGTTTCCTCCTCGCTGTAATCGTCCTTGCTCAGAACGCTGTTGAGATGCGCCGGTACGTTCTGGTAGGTGATCACCTCGTTCTGAAGAGTGTTTCTTACCAGCAGATTGCTGGCCTCCTGGTAACTGTTTTCGGTGCCATTCGGCAACGCGTTCTCCTCCGAGAGAACGTTCACGCTGGAACTGTTGACGGTCAGTCGCGGCCCCTTGAGGATTCCCCGCTTGGGCGGCTTCGGCGGCAACGGCGGTAGACACTTGCCGCCGGACTGAACGCCGGCGTGACTCGTCGTCGTCGACGACGTGGTCGTGGTCGTCGTCAGCGAGGTGAGAGACGCCTCCGACGAGTCGCTCTGCATCAGACCGTCGGGCGTTTTGATGCCCCAACTGCTGGCACCGGCGCTGAACGTCGAGCACGGCCCCGCGTTCTGCGTCGCGTCCAGAAGATCGCGGTCCAGATGCGCGAAAAACGACGCGCTGTAGTCCGCGGTGATACCACTGGGCAACTTCTCCTTCTCCTTCCGACGACCGGGAATTTTCAATGACCTACGGACCTGCAACAAAGCGCGTAAAAATGACAAGACGTTTTCAGGAAGCCTTTCAGCGGCACCGAAAATATGTACCATGCAGAATCCTACGAATTTTTTCAAGAGATTTCTTTTGTTCTTTGAATGGTGCGATTGCAACGACGTGTTGTCCATATCGCAGAACAATTTTGCAATTCTTATTTTTCGTTAATGTGCAACGAGTATGCGAGACCAGCACTTCTTATCGTGTGAAACCACATCCGATTGGCGACGATATTAAATCTACAGAAAAGAAGCCTTTCAAGAGGAAATCTTATCGCTTTCTACGCTCTTTATTTCTATCTAAATATTATATCTAAAAAAAAATACCGACCGATTGAGTTCTTTATAATGTCATGACTATAAATACACACGTCTTTTAAATCTATACAATTTATTAATAATATCAATTTGAGAAGAAAGCCACTGGGAAACGTTATCGCCACGTGATATTGACAGCCCCGTTTTATGCCGATAAGAAATGTAATCCGAACAAGATATCGGTAACTTCGTGCAGCTCATGAATTTGTAAGCAATATCAATGTACACCCATCTTGTCATCGGAGGACGCGATAACCAAGTGCGCATCCGTTATGAGCTCAATATAAAAAATTAAACGACTGACAAAACTTGCGATTAAGATAAATAATATAGTTTGTAATAATTTGTTATGGTTTTGCATCAGGAAAAGGGAAATGGATTACAGCAAAGCAGGAGTATTTTCTAATGAAAGTTCTTGCATTTACCTCATCCAATCGCAGAAGCTCCTCCGCGGACATGCTGCTGCGATCACGCTTCTTGACATCCTTCCGCTCCTTCTTCTCGCGCTTCCGCTTCTCCTTGTCGTCCTTCTCCGCGGCCTTCTTCATAAAGTTAAACATCTTCTTCACTCGCTAAACGTCCCAAGAACGCGAACACGAGAAAGAGACAACATACGATATCTCGTTTCTCGATTTCTCGATTGGCCCTACACGACGCGATCGCGGACAGTCTTGATTTCTTGCACCTCGTAGCATATATCCATATATGTATATGTGTGTGTGTGTGTGTGTGTGTATATATATGCTATGTGTTATGTATCACCGTGATCACGCAGCACCGTCTATCAAAATAAGTGAACTTTTGCCGCGACTCGCGCGTGATCGACCGCTATTGGCCGTGCGAGACACGCGGAGTCGCGCGCATCGCTTCGTCACCGCCGCCGCGATGCCCGGCACTCACGACGATTCGAAAAGCGGCGGCTGTCTGTCACAATTCGTTTCGGAGCGGGCCGCGTCGTCCGTCCGAGGAAGGCTCTCCCAATGCCCCGGCTCGCCCCACAGCGCACCGGTGCACCCTATCGACCGGCAACGGCGCGGCATTCATCGAGTTGCCCTCGTGATCGTCCCCTAGAAATTCATCCAAAGAAACGTTAGTACGTATACGCGAGGTGCATCGCTAAATAAGAACATATATTAATATATGTTCTAAGATCGCTAACGAATGCTGCATATAGCTTGTAATTTAACGAACGATCCGCGGAGCTCGGTTTCATCGATCGTGATCGAGATTGGAACGTGCGCGGTGCAACGCTCGCTTCCGCGAAGCGCTCGGCGCGCAGAATGAAGAATTTGTGGATTGCGCACTTCCGGAATCTATCTTCTCGACGATCCGATTAGCGCCAATCTCGGAGGTCGCCCGGATGTGGTACGCGCGCGTACCATGCAAGGGCGTGAACCGAAACGCTTCTTCGCAATGGCCGGACATTGCTTCCGGCATGTGATTCGATACCGCGAGGTATGCGGAAACGGGGCGACGGCGCGGCGTAAAAAAAGCGGCGATAACGCAACCGTTGTTCGGTGCACGCGTTCGGTCGACTCACCGCGAGGCGCGAACGAGGGATGGGGGGGGGAGGCATTTTTTTGTCCTCTTTCCTTCCCGAGGCGCGCACCAAGCTCGCGCGCGCGAAACGCGCGAATGCGCTCCCCTCGCGTTCTCGCCCGTCGCGTGACGCCGCCGCGCGGTCAGCAGAAATAAAGAAAGTTGCCGAACCTGTGCATTATCGGGCCCGATTACCTCAAACGATTATCGACACGCGCGTTCTTTATTGCGTGAAAACGGAGCTGACGAGCGAAACGTTTGACCGGTCGGTTTGATCTGGGATTCAATTACGAGGGGGGGCGTTATTGCAATTTTTTTCTCCATACTGCAATAGCGAGACGCGACGCGTCGAACGACCACTTGCAATTTGCACCCCTTGTTACTCGCTTATTTACATGGCCCCGCGAAAGACAATTAAGAAGTCATAACTGCACGTCCTAGGAGATCTGCGAGAGCGTAGAAAATTAGAAAGGCGACAATTAACCGCTGCTAATGAAACCGCACACATTCTACAAATTTAATTGCGCGCGTTCCTACGTACACAATTTTCTCGCGCGTATGCACACCAGTCTGGGACGAGATAATTTAAATGTAATCGGAGCGACGCGGAAGTGCATTACGCAAACGTTGATCTTACATCATTGAACTATCACGCTCGCGTGGAAATGAGCGACAGATGTGTGGCAAAAAAAAAATATCTACACGAAGGACGTAATGTATCATGTAATCTATTCTCGCGCGTGACGTTCATAGTACCGGCGTTATTAGCGAATAGCGCACATACACTCGCTTTCCACCACACCTTGCTCCGCGTTCTTTGCGCTACATTCAAGGGCGGCTCGGTAAATCCCGTCGGTCTACGCCGGCGAATCTACAGGCGTGCCGATCGATTACTCGGAGCCGGCGAATTTTTCGGAGCACGCGGTGTGTCGCCTCGGAGCGAACCGCTCTGAAAATCCCAACGGGCGATCGATGCCCCGATTCGCTCCGATTCGCGCGATATACGTTATACGTAAATCGAGTGCGCGCTGCAAAGCGCACCGAGAGGTTTATCGCTACCAGCAAATTTTGCAAGAAGAGAAAATAATTCAAATCTTTTCTTTGCAAGTCGCTCGAAAGATCTCAATCGTCTCTCGCTACGACCAACAAACGTCCAAGATATCTTAACGGCTTAGTAGCGCTTCACAGCTAGAAACTTTTGATAAAGGCTACATGCAACACCGGCGAGTCGTCCGAAGCATGCGACCTTTTCAACGAGGTACGTCTCGACCGCCTCGCCGCGATCGATGCCCCGCATACTCGCTTTACACTTCGCTACGAGCGCGTGCGATGCTCTCACGCCTTCCGTTCGACGGCTCGAGGCTGGCTCTAATCGGCGAAGGAGCCCTACCTACGGGGTTCGACGAGCCGCATCGGTCGATGCCACCGAACCCAGGTGGAGAACGGGAACGCGGCTGCCTTGTATTGTTGTCTGACGTTTCCTCGTGCTCCGAAACTGACAGCGAGCGGGCCAGCCGTGCGTGCGGCCACGAGACGACACGCGTCACATCAACGGCACCGCCACCACAACACCCGCCATTCGCACGAGCCACCACGACGCGTGCTCGCGTAGGACGCGCGCTCACGCTACGATCCTACGGAGCTCCCGGTCCGATGATCAGTGCACCCAGGTACCTGGCGAGCGACCTGATAGGCGCGAGTGCTAGCTCGCTGCGGCACCAGCACCGTGACGGCCCAGCCGAGGTCGGATCTCCGAGATCGACCTCCTCGCAGTGCAACGCGCTGCGACGCGAGTACGTGCATCAGTCGGGGGAGGAGGAAGTTCAACAGCGGCGCTCTTTAAACGGCGTTACTACGACTCGGTCTCGCACTCGCTGCGGCACGGAGGAGGACTGTCATGGCAGTCATGAATTGGGAGCGGGGCCGGTGGCGACTGCCAGCGCCTTCGGCCAGACAACGGTCTGTTAGCCAGCACCCTTCTTTTCCAGACAGCTACTCCAGCGTCGGCGCATGCGTGCGCGTGGTTTTTAGACCTTTCGATCCACCGGCGGAGCACGGCTTTAGCGGCATCTTCTAAAGCGGCCCAGGTCTTTGACACCGCGCCCGGCCATCGCTTTCCGAGCTGCCGCGGAGAAAGAGAGTGATTTCACCGTCAGTCGGTTGGAGAACCAAGCAACCGTAGATCTGATGATTCTTGATAAAAGAAAGAATTTGAATGCTTGCTTCAATGGATATATCGCATAGCAATATGATTTAATAATAATTAAGAATAAAAATGATTGAGTAATTAATAGTATATAATTAGTTTACTTTAAGAAAAGAGGTTTATATAAGAAATATGGAGAACTATAGGATTGTTTTACATTAATAATGTTACTTTTTAAAAGTACTATTCTACTCTACTATGTATATTCTTGTGTGGAAAATAGTTTGCATTTTTATTAATTTTTTGATGTTTAAAGCATCTTACTTCAATGTTGTTTTATTTTATTTTATTTTTTTGTATCATCGAAATATACAATCGTCTTGGATTCTTGTCGATAAACGTTTGACAGACATCTATCCCGCTAGCTGGCAGCAGTTTCTTGTACATAACACGCATAACATTATAATACATACAATATCCGATGAATCTCATAGTCTATCAGTTGACACAGCTGGTACAGCGTTAATAACTGATTGAATCTGCAAGTCAGTAGCTGATTGATCTTGCATCTGCCTTCCGTAGCGTCTAATGAAGCATCATGTGGTGCCGTAACATCTTGAGGACACGTACTATTCGCAATAAACCGGTTATTTTCGCCTGCCTACAACGTTTGACGAATAACAATTTCGATGGTGTCACGTTGAAATATCCAGCGCGACGCTTGTTTGTTTCGGACGCACGTGGATGTACGATCGGCGACGTTATCGATCAGTGGAGTCGCCGATTTGAGAGCGAAGGCGTACCGGAGCCAGTGGAGTCCATAGAGCACATAGTGGCGCACGTAATAGGAATCAAAAAGGTATCAGCAATATTGCTATTCTCTCATTCGTGACATCTCGTGATCGATCATTGATGTTCAGTGAATGATAATTATTGATAAGCTAATTATTTGATTATTAGACATAATACGACAAATATACTTTGCAAAACGATTTTAAAAAGATACTGAAGCTTGATTTTAATAAAGATCTTTCGCTCGTAACTCCAAATCAGCAAATAAAAAATTCTCTCTAATTTTATCTTATTACTTACAGATAATAGATATCTTGAACGTCAGAAATGATCCTCTCAACGCTAGTCAGCTCGAGAAATTGGAGTCGTTATGCGAATGTCGATTGTCTAGGTAAGAGGTCCTTAAAGGAGGCTTTTGTAGTCTACTGGGTCATATACTGCGCGAAGCCCTTCGCGCTCGCTTATGAATGCCAAGTCCTTGCAGGATGCCAGTTCAGTACATTATCGGCGAATGGGATTTCCGGGACATTACCGTGAAGCTTGTGCCGCCGATTTTTATTCCACGCCCGGAGACTGAAATACTCGTAGATTTTGTATTGAAAAGACTAAGTTCGTCGCAAGCCGACAGTTGCAAAATCCTGGAAATCGGCTGCGGCTCGGGCGCGATGTCACTGGCTCTCGCTCACGCTTGTAAAAGGGTATACGAGATGATAATTTCGCTGAGCTACTTTGTATCCTGCTAGGAGCGGACTCTGATGATTATAATCAATGAAATAACGCTTTTCTAGATAAAATGCACAGCGATCGATGCGAGTCCACACGCTTGCGACTTGACGATGATAAATCGGAGCAACCTGGACTTAACGGAGCAAGTCACAGTAATACACGCGAATCTAAAATCGGATGCGAATATTGAAGTTTTGAGTAATTTGAATGGTGCCGATAATGAGGATTTGAATTCGAGACTGTTCGACTTTGTGATCAGTAATCCGCCGTACGTGCCGACGAAGAAAATACCGGAGCTACAGCCTGAGATAAGAATGTATGCGCAAAGTGTGACCGCCAACTTCGCGTTATAAATACGTAAATAATTAATAACATATTTATTATGTAGTTATGAGGATCTCAGGGCGCTGGATGGCGGTGACGATGGATTGAAGGTGATTAAGCCGCTCTTGAAATACGCTGCCAAAGCACTAAAACCTGGCGGACGTCTCTTCGTGGAGGTTGATCCCACTCATCCGGAATATGTTCAATTTTTTACAAATAAGTATCCCGATTTGAAGCTCTATCATGAACACACGTACAAAGATTTTTGTAATAATGATCGTTTTGTGGAAGTGATGAAAGTCGCTTGAAGAAGCAATTCTTGACGCTACATCACTTTTTGTATATACGAGTATTTTACAAAATAGTCTTTTAATCTTAATAAAAACAACACATACAGGTTATATATGTATATATATTATACTATAAGTTTATTGCATACTTTGAGTTACAGATTGTATATCCCTATGTTGGACGGATCAGTCAGGAGGTTGATTTTAATATTTTAATAATTTAATCAGTCAAACCTTTCTGTCCATGATTGTATTGTTAAGTTCGCAAATGCATTCTATGTTGAATGATATATACAGCGACTGATTAATAAGTTAAATTCGGTGGCTCAATTTTGATTTATAACAGCAAAACTTCGGCATGATTTATTTTTCGCCTCTTACTATAATGTGTTTATGCTTTCACGTAAATATGATACGCGTAAAATGTTTCTACTACATTATAATCTATGTAATCGAAAACTTCGACGTCGAGTTATAAAATTTTGTGGAAAAGATTGATTGAATATTTACACTGTTCTTCGACTTAAGATTAAGTATATCACTTCGCGCGAGTATTTAAGCTAAATATTGCATCCTATTGCACTCGCTACAGGAGGGGGCTCTACTGGGACGAGAACTTTTCAAGTTCTTTTTTGATCGACGCGATCAAAGGCACCGCAGGATCTTCCGGCGGAAGCCTGCTGTCCGCCAATATACGCCTGGTGTCCACTTCCGGCAAGTTCGGCCGATGAAACGGACCCGCGCTGAGTGGCCTGGAGCCCCAGGCACCGCGAGAGTGAATTGATTCAGTTTGGCCGGTCTCCGGAATATCCTCGTCCATACCTTTACGTGGTAATGATGTACGGGGTCGCGTCTTCATTTCCATCGTTGGCGTTACTACTGGACTGTGTAGTTATACATTTATTTTTATTGCCCAATTAATTTAATTATTTATTAAATTAATTTACTGCACCAATAGTATATATACAGATCTGATAATTACCGTGCCATTTCTCTTGAGTAGGTAGAATTGAATAGGTGAAATTGAAAAATTCTCTACCGTTTTACTATTTTCTCAATTAATGAGGAATTAATTAATAAAGCTCTTCGAATAAACGTGCATCCGCGTAATTTAGTGGCAGTGTCCAATGTTACACATTATTTGTGGTTGCTATAGGTGCACGCTCCTCCCACGTGCGCGTAGCAACCATAATTTTCGCGTGGTGCTAGGGTATCTCTATTTGCCAAATCGCGCGGACGCACGCTGATTCGCATGATGCGCATCATTATTAATTAATTTTTTAAATTACTTAATTTAAATTAATTATTAATTATTGAGAAACTCGCTAAATAGTAAAGAACTCTTCTATTCTGCTTAACTTGCTCTACTTGCCCACAAGAGATGGCATGGAAATTACAAACACTCAAATCTGTATATAATGATGCAATATATCGCGAGACGATTTTTCATTGTAAGTCTGACTGCATTTAAGAGATATTTATTTTTCTTTTATTGGTCCTAAAAAAGTAGAGGAATGTGCATATTTGATGTTAGTAATAATTTAGCGACTTTAGATTTTGATAACTGTAATTACCTGTTAGAAGAAGTAGAAGAAGAAGAAGAAGGATATGTACCTGACGTGGGCGGATTTGCCTCTGGTTTCCGAGAGGATCGCGAGCGTATCCGGTGTACGCGCAACGGAGATCGGTGGCTGCGGCAGTCGCTGCGGTTCTTTGATCTTGACGTCTCTGCTTCCGAAGAGACTGAAGGAGTCTTCGAGCAACTCGTGCAGTCTCCTTCTGGCGCGGCCCACGGGTCCGGGTGGTAGACGGTACACTCCATCGATATCCGTTTCGGATGTACCATTACCTTTAGACAAGTCGAATCTTTCGAGAGATTGTGAAGAAACGAACATTGCTTACACCTTGCAGCAGTCGATTGCGAACGAATGAGCTGGTGTAAAACTTTACCCCATATTTTTGAATTGGAAAATATTATTTTTAATGTACATTTATACTTATTCGTTCGTAATCGATACTAAGAGAAACATTGGTGTCACTAGCAGGACATTTTTCAATAATAGATATTAATATTAAACACATAGTTTAAACAGTAATATTTATAGGTACCTTCTGTGGAGAACAATTGTTTATTAAGATTCCAAACAATGGGTCCTACAGCTCCAGGATCCTTCGAGGCACTCGATGTTCTCGCGAGGAACGTGTCATCGGTATTGTCTCTATCGTGATACACTAATTCTGGAGAATCGATGTCTAAGTGCCTGACCTACAGTACATTTTA
Source organism: Wasmannia auropunctata (assembly GCF_000956235.1). Classification (NCBI taxonomy): domain Eukaryota; kingdom Metazoa; phylum Arthropoda; class Insecta; order Hymenoptera; family Formicidae; genus Wasmannia; species Wasmannia auropunctata. Next base: position 2,059,640 of record NW_012026816.1, read on the forward strand.
TCATTAGTATAGTTGAGGATTTATATCGGTCGACTCATTTTTTGAAAATTACCATGACAGGTTCCAACACTCTTGACAGTGGTTCTACGCTGCGCATACTAGGAAACTGCTTGCACGATGGCATCGATAAATAAGATTGTGGCGAAGCGGTAGATTCTTCCTTATGTTTTACATAGCCATTTTCCAAGGACTCCAGTGTCTCTATATGATCGGTTAATGAGTCCGGTGACCCGGCTCGGTCCATTGCGTCCGCTCTCGTCATTCTTCCATGAGATGCTCTATATTCCGTATAAAATGTACAATTATCACATATATATTTTGTCTTTTACTTATTAATTATATAATTAATTTAATATATTTATATATATTAATTTTATATTATTATTATTAATTTTCTTATAAGATCAGCAATTATTAATAATTAATCGCTCTTAATTCAGTTGTTACGAATTTTGCTGATTACCTTGCTCTCTTAGCTACGTGTTCTTGACCCCAAAGGACCGATCCGCGAGTTTTCTTTGGTTCTTCGTCGTCGTCGCTGGAAATTTCGTGAACGTCTAATTCCAGACTATCGGGCGTGTCGGGCGTGATCGGAGTTCGGGATAACGTCCGCGGAGTTTGCCGCTGACTGGTACCGTCGGTCTGCGAACAAGGGTGGGCCGGATAAGAGACGGTGATATGCGATCCGAAAAGTAACAATTTGCTCGGCGGGGTGGGAGTAATGGCGCGTCCATATTTTGTTAGAATCGATATTGTGCCTGACATCGTGAAACCGGATTGTCTTCCTTTCGTAATAATTTCCAACATCGTTTCGTTGATCGTTCGCGTGCCGTAATGGTTTTAATGCGCTTATTTCCTCATGGGTATCCCATAGTAATCTTTATCACGCAAGAAAAGAACTTTAAAACTTATGAAGTATTCTTTTACAAGAGACTTCCACAATTCCACATGATACAATTTAGCAGACGTATACTGTTACACGCGCTCTGCATATAACAAAATATGCATGCCATGCAACAGAAATTCAAGCTATCGCTGACTCGCACAAAAACTCGCACTCCTAATTCGAAAAATAATTTTTTATCTGATTAAAAAGTAGGAATCGTATTGCATACCTTGATTTCTGTCTCCGACGTTGAGAACGCAGTGTTGTCGAGGCCAGACGTCGTGGTCGCGTATTCACGTTCCTTTTTAAGAATACTTTTGTTCGGTGGTGCAACTACAGCGCTATGTGCCCTCTTCCTTTTGGCAACCAAGATCAAGCCAACGAGAACGAAAATTAGCAGAACGACACCCGCGCTAGCGGCACCAATCAGTAGCCACGCGTCTCTCCTCCTCGACAGAGCCAGAGGTCTACTCTCCTTCAGATAAGCTACAGAGAAAATGTAACATAACTTGTACGTCCACAATTTTACAAAATCCTTCTCGATAAGATTATTATTTACTTACGTTCGCTTTGAATGATTACCGGTGCACCGAGCTCCAGGGCGACTTCCTGGGGCGAGAGAAGCGCCATGTCTCTCGCGGCCGTTTCAGCAGGAACGGGCTTATCGTCGAGATGAACCGAATAGATCAATCTCATCGCGCCGCTCTCGATAACGCTCGTATTCTGCATTCTGACTTTTACGACCCCGGGAATCGAACCGCCCGCTAAGCGCAATCTCGAGCGCACGCTCGCATCTTCGTCATTAGATCGGCTTCTGGAGATGCTATCAGTATTCGATTTTGAATCAGACGAGGGAATTGGCGTCGATTCTGGTGGGGATTGTTTGCTGGTATCGTCAATTGCATCGGGAATAAGATGTGTCGGAGCGACGTTTATAGACTCATCGTTCTGCGTAGACAAGGCTCTCGTTTCCCCCTTCAACGTTTTTATGATCTTCTTCAGAGCGAAATCGTCTTTTGTAGATTTTTCGTAATCATTCGTTGCGTCATCGAATATTGGCAGCAACATCTTTCTCGGCCTGGGGATTTCGATCATTCTCATGGACTTGACTTGCGAGACGTTCGAGAAGAATTGCTCATCGACTAAGCTTGGAACGCTCGCCTCAGTTTCCGCGTGAGTCGAAGAGCTTTCGATAGTGCCAACTGTTAATTCGGATGATTGAGTTTCAGTTGTGTTTGCAGGAATCTCTTCTCGCGCAGCTCTCACTTGGGATGAAGTTCCAAGACGATTTTGTATATTCTGGCGATATTGAAAAAAATAAGAATGAGAAAAGGAATTAATGTCTAAGCGTATTTTTTATACCTTTCGGTTAATCAAATCGCGCAACAACGCGTCTCTTCGTGATCGCGGATCCGTCGACAGCAGGCCAAGATGCCGTTGCTGCTGTCTGGCAAACGCGGCTCGATACAAGCGAGCCAAACGAAGCTCGACTTTGGGCGGTACGGCTTCGCCTGGTCGAAGAACTGTCAACAGCCAGTACCTGTCAACACAAATTTACCTTTCTTTGTTTTCACCTCTAAGCATGGTAAAGCGATATTTATGTTAGTGATATTTAACGACGTCAATTAATTTAAGCTTATCGATTTACTTATCAAACATCTTTCCATCGTTTTGTTGGAACTCTTTATTTGTTAGAAAAAAAAACATGTATATTATTCTATAATTATTAAATAATCTACCTCGGACCAGGATCATCTCCGATGAGGATCCCGATGCTCTGATCGTCGTCATCGTCCAACCTAGGTGTCGGTTCTATGCACGTGACGCATTCTGGACGATGAGGAGATATCGGATCCGACGGGCCCTTCTCGTCGGTCGGGGGATAAACTGTGACAGTGTGAACGATCGTCCTCGTCTCGTAATAAGTTAAACCCTGATTGGGATCCACCCATGGCGGCGCGTCATCCAGGCCGGTCCAAAAGAAATCCTGGAGATGCACCCGCCGTCCCGGCAGATGTTCGATCACGATAATCTCGTCCTCTGTACACCATCGAAAATCGATTCACTTGCTTCTGAATTGATCGCGTGTTATGAGGCCCGATGAAAGACGATGTATACTTAATGAAATATTCATTATAGCAATTACATGATCTGATAAATTTGCCTGCCGTCTTTATTTTTGTACCTCGAATAAGGCATGTCAAACAGGCTATTGTGTACCTAAATATATAATCTTGAATTATTGCCGCAAGTGTACCTTCCGTAAGATATGAATTCTCAATATCCTACAATGACGATAAATATTATTGTGTTGTAAAACGATTATCTTATGGTCTATCGATTGTGTTATGGTCTATCGAATAAAAAAACTCGATGAAAACTCGTGTTCTTCGAGACAAGAAAGGCAAGGAAACACGAGTGTTTGTACGCGGAAGTTTTTCCACGAGGTACCTCTCGTGGGGGCCAATGACCGGCCGTCATGCGACTTATCGGCGATGTCACGACACCGCCGAGGATGAGCCGATCATAATAAATGCGACAATATAAAGACACGGATCGGACTAGAGATTCCTTATCACGCGATCACGTGATCAAAGAGCATAAAAGTTGTACAATCCATTCACATACGTGAGCGAAACTTGAAATTACGGAATCAAAAATATAAACTCCGTTGTCGTTTATTATGTCATTCTAAGAATTCCGGTAATTGTGGGGAGTAATGTACTCTTGAGCTCTGAAAGTTTCATGTTTACTGTTTCACGCTGAAGACTACGAGAAAGAGTAAGAAGTTTAGTATTTTAGCGAATGGCACGAGTTTTGGAGCGAATTGATTTTGATTATTGAACAATTTCAGATTTTGCAGCTTGTCATCGCTGAAATTATATCGCTTAATTATGACACTACGTGGAAATACTCTACGCGTCCATGATCTATTCTCTTCGCGGAATTTTTTTTCACGTTGTTACGACGACCTGGTTTCACGCCTCGTTTGACTTTCCGGTGCGGAAATATTGTTGAAGTTCCACGTATATCCGATCGCTCGCAGTTTCGCAATTTCGTAGGTACATCTATGAGTGAAGTAATTTATCCCTGTCTCCAAATTCACCCAGTTTTCAATGATTGAGAGAATGCAGTGATTTCATATATAAATACAGTGTACGCTGCATTAACGTATAGGCGTATATTCTTTTTCTGTCGCATTGAAGAACTTCATTCAATCATTCCACACATACGCAGAATACAGTCACGCGGCGTTATACCTCAGGTATTTTTAGGTACGTGATGGTAGTGTTAAATCAATAGAAAACGGAGTTCCTATGGTGAGAATGTGCCGAATTGATCGCTATTAACCCCCGTATGCCGCGCTGCTCATTCCATTGCATTCTCGTTGGTATTCCCGTAAATTCATCGCACCGACGTTTCTACGATACAGTAGTAGTATCATGATTACTGACGCATGGCATCAAGTAATGAATACTTTTGATACAATTTGTTTTAAGAAGAATCTATTTTTTATAATATGAATATTTTTTTAACATTACAATACATTGAATATATCAACAAAATTATGACAAAGCTTATCGAGCAAACATCGGTGCCTTATTGGAGTCAGAATAGTACCGTAGTACCATATTTGCGTACGTATATGAGCATGCTGATAATAATATCGATTACCTGGCGCACACCTGCATAAAAGCGCTGAATTACTTAAAGCGGTCTCTTAGACGCCTAAACGGCAACCAGTTCAATTTCGAATAACGCGAGCTGGTAGCCCATTGACGACAAGGTCACGGAAGAATACACTTCGCGCGGAAATGAGATCATAGAGCGCGAAGCACACACTGCTTGTGTTTTTCACGTGCACGTGTATCACGATGTGAAAGAACGTTTCCGAATCGATCGAGCACGTGGAACCACGTATACGCTACCTGCCGCTGGCTGATTCACGCACGCTACCTGTACGCGCGTAAAATTTACTGCGAGACACTAACACCGTGGAGCAAAGACATATGATTTATTCGCGCAGGAAGCTCGTATTTTATTAAGCTTGTATAATAATTTCAGTAACTTATACGGAATGGTACAAAATATCAAAATGGAGGAATTCCTTCAATAAAATAATTCTGCATTAAATTAAAAGTAACAGCATTCTAAAAAAAAAAAAAAAAAATATTGAAGAGTAAAACTAAATACAAAAAATGTCTAATTATAAAATTAAAATCTAATTCTAATTTAATTAAATTAGAAGTAGAATCAAGCGCAATTTGAAAGCTAATCTAAATGCAAAAGTGAGCACTACAATCTCGAAAATGCAAAACAGAGCTGCTTTTATATATCTCTATGTTTATCACTATCTTCATACAGATTCGACCATAGTCAACTACTTTAAAAATACATCGCACTAACCGGCTCCCGGTGGCATGGACGCGAGCACTCTCGAGATATTGGTGTTCTGCAGTAAAAAGATCGCAATCTGCACGACGGTGCCGAAAGACGCGGATAGCGCTCCACGCAGTATACTGCATAGTAGCATCGCGTTAAGCGCTCCCCGCTATACTGATTCGACGATACCACGGGGTGTTCTTCATGGATGAGTGATAGTGTTAGAGCAGAGTAGAGCCTGCGCAGAGGTTGCGTGGGTGAAAGAACTGATGTGTAACGACAGGTGAATGGGAATGTAAAAAAAACGAGAATAGTTATTGGCAGTTAAGATTTTATTTTATCATTTCTTTTTTTTCCTTCTGTTTCCACTTGTCGTTTTTATATTCAACTAATAAATTCTCCGCGAAAAAATTGTGAGTACCAATAATCAATTCAGTTTACCAGTAATCCTTTTTACCTGCTGTCGCTACGTATGTCAATGAGTATATCAACAATTATTTGTGTGCCGTGTTTAAAAATCTTTATCATAATTGACGAATTAAAATTAAACTTTGACTAAAATTATTTTTGTTATTTTAGCAGTAAAATAAAATTCTAAAATTTAATAAAATTGAATATTTTAAAAGAAACATAAAATTAAATTGATTTAAAAAAATTTTTGTTTATATTTTACACTCAAAAAAAATATTCTGTCCTTTAGCGGTACCCTCTTGATGCTAAAAGATTTTCCTTTTATATATGGCTCAAGAGGATATTCTAAAATGTAGAGGAATATCGAATTACTATGAGAATTTATTCTTGATTATAGCGCATGTGCCACTTCTTTATAGATAATATTCTTGATTATAACGTACGTGTCACTTCTTTGTAGATAAATACACGTTATAGCTGAGGAATATGCTTTATGTAAAATTTTTTTGCTTAGAGAAAATGTTTAAAGGAATTTCTCGCTTATATAATAAGTAGAACTTTTTTTTTTTGGGTGTAATTTTTGGCCATTTAGAATTTTTCTTAAATGATAATTCTTTACTATAATACTTATTTATTAGTATTCAAAATTGAACGCTTCTAAAACTGATATAATTATCTTCAATACATATTATTTTATTAATCATTTGTCATTGCTGATTGTTTTCGAATATACTTTTTGATATTTTTAATTATAATATATTTCGTAAATCACAACTGCAACCTAATTGAAATCATTGTTTGGCATTGTAACGTGATTATTATACTTTTGATATAAGATTGTTAATTCTTTTACAACTAAATCAATTATCGTTTCTAATATATATTCCATCTATTTATTATAATTTATTATCTTAAGCCTTTTTAGTCTAAACTTTTGTTCTTATATGTTTACATCTTCATCTCACTATCCATATTAATACGCTTTCCCGTCCGCTCATATTACATAACATTACAGTTTAATGACTCTATTTCCTATATTGTTTTTTTTGTATTCCACGCTGATTCCAATTACGATCCAGTTATTTCTTATGTTCATAATTTAGTATATGCAATAATGGCGCACGGAATGATTTAGCATGATGATACAGCCTGGAATGTTTCCGTGCTTAGAAGCTATTGATACGCAAAATAGGATGCTCGTATTTTATTCATTAATAGCCTGGCACGCATATCAATTTCACAGCATAACTCTCGAGACCCACTAACCAAGTGAATCGCATTACTTTTTAATCTCACCTTTCCACAGAGAATTGAAGAGCACTAATAATTACAAGTATATTCCAGGAATACTTTCATAAGTTATTTCATTAAGTAATTTGCATAATATAAATAAATATAAGCATTTAATTAAATGCGATAAGTCATGTGTTAAGGCGTTCGTAGCATCGAGTGTACACACTTACTTTCGCTGACCTAAAATAATAATTAGCATTACTGTAAGAGTAACTCTAAAATAATGCTCTGTCGCAACACAACATTAAATTAAAATTACATTGCTTAGGCCTCCATAAAGTTGCTACACAGTGCTGCAATCTGTTACCGAACTGTCGAAGTTACATAGCTTCATATTTCTTGAGCTCCGACGTGATTTATCTAAATCAATCTTGATCACAAATATTCATAAAGTTATTATCCAATTATATAATTATATTATTAAATAATTAGATTATTTTAGCATTATGTACTCTTATTATTTTTATATAGAAGGCAACCATTTTTATATATTTTTTCTTTTTTTTCAGGAATAATGTAATTTCTTCTATAATGTCACTGTAATTTTTCATTTTCTTCGTTACTTATTCAAAGCTTCAATATCCTTAGAGTCGTTAACTATTGCCTCAGACACAACTTCGGAAGTGAATTTACGTGTACCAGTTGTTTTTCTTAAGAACTACTGTGTGTAAGAGAAAGTGAAAATATATAGGAACTATCAAAGTGTACTCACAGGGATAATGTAAATTAAATTGCATGACCTCGTGCGATCGGTGAAATGTCAGGGCTGCGGTGAGTCTTAATGCTCCGTACAGATCTTAAGTTAGCTTAAATCGATAGTGAACCAGTCGCGTTTCTGTACTTCACGTGAACATATATTGCTGATACAGAAATTTACTCCACAAATTTACATTTGTTTATATACTAACGTCGCCGCAATTTATTTCTTAAGTATAAAAGCTGTGATATTTTATTTAAAAATATTGTCTTAAACGCATGAAAAACATTATCCTTTTTTTTTCTTTCTGATATCTTTATGCACGTTTTATCCGTTTTTTATGTCTTTCTTTGTACGTTTTGTTTCCTTGGCTTATCCTCGAAGCGTCTCGTGAATACCTAACTACTCAATCATACAGTTTTATATTACGTCATACATATCGTGACTTTCTACATCTTCTCCGTACGGTATAGTGATAAAAAAAGGTATTTAATCTCGCCGAAGAAATTCTCAAGGCTCGATTCAAGCTTGGCTAACAATACTCGCGACGTAAGGTCCAAAAAATTGAGTTCCGCTCCGCACGCAAATGGCGGTGAAACGACATCAACATCGGTACGAGTAATTTTATTGTTTAGCAGCGGTATATTATTTCCGCCGTTCCCACAAGCAGCTTGATCTTTTAAAAATATACTGCAACAAAAAAAATGTATCTTTCATATCGTCCCGCTTTTATTTTAAACAAAGGACAATGCGCATAAGCAGAAAACCAGCAGACAGAAAAATACGTCCTTATTTAAACAGATACATTTGTAGAAAATATTTTAATTTTCAATTTCAGCAAGTTTCAATATTGGAACTTTCTAATTTTTAAGAAACGTTAAGAAAGATTACGTTTCACAATTTGCCAGCAGCTGCTTCGCACGAGCTTCGTGCGATTTCCATTATCGACCGCGTGCACTTTCTCAATGTGTTTGATTTCAACGTCGTCGCATTTCCCCCGAGGTCCCATCCGGTTTTGCCGTATCTTCGCCCGCGATTAGGCACCCAAGGCACCTTACATATGTTAAGTTATGTAAACGCGTTTCCACCGAGCTTCAGAGCGCAGCAATCGCCGCGCTAGCAAGCCGTTACTTTGATTAGATTGAACTTCCCTCTGTGATGCATACGCCGCTATGAAATGGCAGGCTTCCTGTCTCAAGAGAGAATAAACCCGTTTTACACGATAATTTTTTATTTTCTAGAGAGATCGCCGAATAATTTCTTCATGACTTGTCACCCATCTTAAGAATCTTTTAAATCCTTTGATAATAATGAGCGCCTCAATTAGATAAATGCTGATACTTATGTAAATCTCTTGATTATGTTAAGAACATGTATTCCGTCTTCGTAATTGTAAGAGATTGTAGAAGTACCTAGAAAGTATATTCTATATATACGGTATTACGAGAGGAAAGAGAGATAAATCTAGAGTTTACGGTATTTATGAATTATGTATGATTCGCGTCGAAAAGGAAATGCCGCGCGCGATCAAATGATGAGGCAATATTTACACCAGATGATTCGAGGCTATAAATATTTGTTAAATCGCTAGCTGAATCTTGGACACACCATGTGATTCATCCTTGATCCGATCGATTGAAGTTGCAAATTAAATGATTGATGTCGCAATATAGATATCGTTTAAATCTAACAACTAACTTGTAAATAAACCGTCCTTCAATATTCCTTAATTTTCTCGTGATTTCTCGATGCCTATCGATATGATTATTGCCTCCGAAATGAGGTAACTAATCCACTTAAAGTCATCGATCATTAATCGTCGCATTTTGAAATATCTGGCGTCTTACGAAGCGAGACCTGTGATGTCTATATACGGACGTAGGTACAGAGAGGAGATGCGCTCGCAGTTAGAGACTGCATTCTACCTCCCCCCTCCTCTCTCTCTCTCTCTCTCTCTCTCTCTCTCTCTCATTCTCTTATTGCACTTTGGCGGAATTTTTGGTAGTAAACGACAGCGAGAAAAATGACAAGAGACAGAGACTGATAAAATTTTATATCTGATAAAAAAAGATCATAAAAATGCTTTTTCTTGTTCCTTCGTCTACTAAGTTGGGTCCCATCACAATCGGTGCAGCGAAGGGTCCAAAGAGAGGCAGGTAGAAGAAAACACGAGCGATATAAAAGGTAGACGCGAACAGATAGATAACCCGAGAGACAAAGAAAGAGATGTCGTTGGAAGAGGCGCGAGAAAGAGGGAAAGGAGCAAAGGGAGCGGGAGGAGAGAGGAAAAGACTGTTCCTCTCTCTTTCTTCTTCGAAGACAGGCGAGAGGGGCGAGGGGGAGGGCCCCGAGACACGAATTCAGGACGGAATCTGTCCGGCAGCGCCGGTTAGAAGTCGCTGGCCTCTCTCTTTCTCTTTCCGAGAGCGGAGCGCGTTACCGTCGCGGCCGATCCCAAGTCGATCTTCGAGAAGGTGTGGCGGTCAGATAGAGAACGGGGGATATAGGAGAGTAGCGGGAGAAAGGGCAGAGAAGATCGGGAGACGTCAGGGACCTTCGGAACAAGCGTGAGAGGTCGCCATAGGGCCGAGGCGTATAAGGCCTCTGCGGTCAAATCTCTGATCGTCCCTCCTTCTCTGCCGCGTTCACCAAGTTCCTTTATCTTCTTTTTTTTTCCTTCTCTCTTCTTTCTCGCTCGCGCACTATCCTCCATTATCCCCCATGGAATTCAGCATATATCGATATATACCCGAAATGAGTTTCGGTGCGTCCTCGGTGCGCAACAGGTCGGCGAGCTGAGCCGAGGGGCCTCGAAGAAGGCCGATTTCGCTTCTTAGCGAGTCGCGAGGGGCCCGCTCACCTGGTCCCCGGTTCCGTTCCGTTCCGTTCCCGCCGTTCAGATCGGCGAGCGTCACTCGGCAGAACGGAGCGGCCTTACGGCCCCGTGCCCCGTGGAAAAGTGGTTAGGTTCCCGCAGCTGTCAGACGAGGCCGCGAGTTACAGGTGTGCATATCGCGTTCGTGCGCCCACGGTCGCGTGTGCATGTGACGAGTGGCGGGACGCGCGTGTTTCGTTGCGCAGGACGCGGGATATCGCACGCGGATTTCGCGGATTTTCCTCGGGATAGCTGCGAAACGCGAGGCGAAGACCTCCGACATATATACAGGCAAGTGGCGACCTACGGTAGTGTGTTAGCATAGGATCACAGTATATATACTTCTCCGCTGCAGGGAGACTAGGGCTCTCGGCAGAGCCACCAAGATGAGACCGCGATGAAGATACCTTTAAATGTTTTTAAATACCGTCTCGATATAAGTTTCGATCGTGTGCCTCCGTTTTTTTTTTTTAATAATTTAAATCGAGATTCAATTTAAAACTGAAATAACACCAGCGATTTTAAAGTGGGCTCTTTATGAATGTGGAAATTAATTGTGCTTTATTTAAAAAAAGTTGCAAAATTATTAATCTTTCGAGTGTTTTTTTTTAATAATATAACTATTCGCGCGACGACACAATCAAGATATTTGAAATTCGGTGCGCGCATATAGCATCAAGTGGAAAAGAGACGTGCAAAGCACGCTTAAGTAGTTACGAACGAATGTTGATTTAAGGATCAGAAAGACGTATTCGCGCATGAATACGTTCTGAAGATATTTAAAACACAGTGAGTTTTGAAAAACAAGAGGAACTCGCATATTTTCTCATATGAAAGATTTCATGTAAAATCATATTGTAATGATAACGATAATTGAAACGGAGTCATATGAAATATCAAAAACTGATACTTGTCGAGATTGATCACGTTTAGAAACGCGTGAATTTCCTCCAATGATCTATCCCGGCATCGATCGCGGCACGTATCGGCACACTTTCATCTTGCACAATATTTTCGTTATAAAGCATCGTCGTCGTTAAGGATCGGCGGGAAATGATCCGCCGCGAGATGGATAACGTGGAAACGGGTTTAAGCGTGAAAGTAATTGAGGAAGTGGATGAACCGACAGGCTCATACCCCTTGCGCGGCGGCCAGGTAAAAGGCCTGGCTCGTGGAAAATTGACATTTTTCCATCGCGATCGAAAGAGAGAGAGAGAGAGAGAGAGAGAGAGAGAGAGGCGTAGAGTATAATTAAAGAAAAATTATGCAGGAAATAATGTCCATTTACGTTTCACGCGATAGTAAGATTATCGACAATTTCCGTACCTCTGTCAAACACTTCCGCGCGTGAGCATGCGCTAACGTTCGTATTATCGGCAGACTGTGTACATCCCACGTTATCCATCATCACACAAGACTTGATTTCAGCCATTTGATGTTACAACATCTCCATCACGATTCTTAAATTTATTATCGAAACATTTTGAGCCGTAATATTAAAAGATAAAATTCTCGTCGCAGCAGTCAAGAACAACGAACTGTCGCGAGACACTTTACATTATCTTTTTGTACCAAGAGTTTTATAATCATCTTCAAACATTAAATTATCGTTACGCTATAATTTATTTATTTTAAAAACGAGCTCAGCGTTTCAAGATCGGATAATAGAAGTATTGCAAGAGAGAAATCTGTTTGTAATCTTGAATTTGTTCTCAAATCAAATAAATCGACGGCACTCATCCGACGAGTCTCGATTAAGTATCGAATACGCCCATAATAACGGGCCGCTACATCCAGCGCCATTCACCGTATCAATCCGTTTCCTGAATAACGAGTCCCCCTGAGAGAGTCCCTAGGAAGAAGGCGAAATGATGAAATCCGTTTGTTTCCGCGAACAGTGGAGCGATGGCTCTGCGCCTGAGGGGCAGCAAGGATGTCAAGAAGAGCTTCTATTACGTCTGGTACCTTGGCGCGAGAGAGGCCAAGGGGGTGGACGCGATGCCCGGTGCCATAGCTTACCTGCTGGAGCGGGAACGGCTTCAAGAACCTTTCAAGGTCACACTGCAGGTGAGCGGTACCATCCTGAAATCCGGTTTCGGCGGCGCGCCGCAACCCGAAAATATCGCGGAAACGAATCGACCGGCGACGGTCCGCGCCACGGCGGACCCAACCGACCGGAACTCGCGTCGATGTATTATAGTATACCAATCGTAGGTTTTCTTTTTCCCTTCTACGTCTTCGTCTTTTTCTTTTTCCCGCGTGTCCGCACGCGTGACAGTGAAAGCGGTCGCCGGGGAACACAAAAATTGCGAAATTAACGATCTTATCCCGGCGGCCGTAGGTTCGCTCGACGGGTTTTCCCGTCCGGTCGATTGCGGCGGAACGAACGAGTTTCCGACGCGGTTTTTGACGGCGCTCCGGCGCATTTTAGGAACGTGGGAATTTTCGGTACTTAAACGCGCGACCGAAGAGAGATGCGTTAACCCCGATGGTACGCGCGTTCGCAATACATACGTGTGTTGCGAAGGAGGAAGGAGTCATCCTGTACAGCGCGTTTTTTGTAATTCCCGTTAAAAGATCTCTGATCGTCCGTAACTGAAATCGGTGAGAGAGGATGCGCGTTCTTTTCTTCAACACGTTGTCGTTGCCGACATATTCTCGTTACAGCGCGCGCGCGTGCAACGAAATCGTTTTTTTTCCCCGAAGGCAAACTTTGATTATGTATTTGTAACGTTACGCGTTTGCCGCTCCGGTAAATGTAATAATAAATTCATTGACCCGAATCTTACGGGAACGAGTGCAGAGCTAATACGCTACTTTGATGGAGAAAAGAGAAATTAAACGCGCAACGACGCCAAAACTGTTCCGCGACCGTTGAACGTGGACACGTGGCATGTGCGCTTCCCGGCGCATATCAAGTGACGTCTGAAAAAGGATACGCTCGCTCGTTTAGAAATCGCGTTCGCCGCCGGTATATACGTGATGCAATAAATCGCGCTTCGAGAGCCGCAATTTTCGAATCCAGACGGCGCGATTTAGCGCTTGTATTAACGGTGTCAAATGAAGCGAACGGGTTCTTTGTAATAAATTTTTAGCCAACGTCACATTAGGGTTCACCAGATGCGCCAATCCGCGTGCTGTTAAAAGGAGATTATTGCGCGTGAACGGTCTGCGATAGAAACCCGGACAGTTGAGTAACCGATTAGGCTTTATCTCCAACTGTATTCGCACGTCATCGCGAAATTTCGTTAAAGGTTATTGTTTGCTTTATATGATAAAAAGAAAAACAGATATTTACTCTATAAATTTTCTGGAATGACTTCACTCTTTTGGAATGAATCTCACTTCAAAAGAGTGAAAATACTGCCACTCAAGTGGCCGAGTATTTTCAATCTTTTGGAGTGAGATTCACTCCAAAAAATTTAGAGAGTATACATTAGATATTTTTTTTATAAGTATTAAATGATAAAAAAAAACAGATATTACATAAACATGTATTTACGTTAGATATTTTTACATGATTTGTTTTCAAATGGTTATTCCAACTTGTCCGGTGCACTTGCTGTGCAATCGAGATTTACGGCAAAGCACGTACGTTGAGTCGAAAAAAAGCGTTATGAAACAAGATTTAATTGTTGTGTAAGTTTAATTGTTAGCGTAGCGACGATGCGCGGGGAAAGTCGAAGTGTCTGTGGGTGGCAGATATCCATAACCGGTCTCGCGAGCGTTTCAGCAATCCGAATCGTCGCGATGATCGACAGCGCGGTAATTAAGTGTTTTCGCGAAGTGGAACACATTGTACGGGGGAGAGAATTACGCGCGGCACACGCCTTCTCGCATATCTACCATGTGATTCACTTTAAGTACAAGGACGAACGTTTGCGCGGGACGCGAGATGAAGAACAAGGTAACCGAGAGAACGTTAAAACTGCACGCGATGCGAGAAACTTCGATTGATATGAATTGATCGCTAATTAATGCGAGCGATGTTACGTTTATCATCGCGTTGAAAATTCAAGAGGCAAAATCTTATTCCGAAACATCGGAATAAGCATATGCTTTTTATCACTAATCTATATCTATTTTATTAGTTATGCATTTAAACGTGACCGTAGTGCAGAACGTATCGCCAAGTATCCTCGCGATATTCTTCGCGAGGTGCAAACAAAGCCGCGGTTTGCGCAAGGGGCCCTCGCGCGCGCGCGCGCGCGCGCACGAGCTTTGCAACCAGCGACGTGAACGACGTACATTTGTATTTGTTAGGTGAGCAACAAAGGTCTGAAGATTATACAAACTGTTCATCCTGGTGGCTCGACGAGATCGGCGGTGAAGCACTTGGTACCAGGTCACGCGGTGCTGGCAGCTGTGCAGCGGGAGGACGTCGTGGCCGCGACTCTGCTCCTGCCAAATCCGGCGACGAACAATCCCGTGCACGTGCATGCATACAGGTCACTATTTAAATTTATTACAACACAACTAGCATAAATTAGTTGTATAAGTTAAGCTACTTAATCTAAGAGAACTAATTTTTAACGCATTCTTTAAATATTGACTGAATATTAAGATTGACAAAAAAATAAGACAATTCTTATGTTAATTAGCTTCATTCTCTTTCCATAGTCGATCAGATGTATTCAATTCGCTTATTTATTAATCAGACAAGAATGTAGAACTTCGAGTGTAGAGACCTTTATTAAGAATGCAGACGCGCAACATGGGAACTTAAGATTCGCACTCATTTATTCATCAAGTCCGCGCCAGGAATTCGCGGTTAAACAGAGGCCATTCGGTTCATCGCCTCGATCTCAGCCCATTACGAGCCACGTTTCGTACTTTAATTAACGACTTTCGTAATTCTAACGGACCGCTAATGATTTTCATAATCCCGCGGCGCGTTCGCACGTATAGCTCAGCCGCGTTATGTATATATCGTCGCGGCGAAGCTGCGAACGGATAAAAGTATTCGGAGCAACCTTGTCATTAAATTGCAAATTATCAGGGCTATTAGTTCAACGATCTGCTTCACAGCGGCGGGATAATTAGCGCGCGTTCGAAATAATTGTTTTCGGAGCTCCGACGATGCCGACCGAATTTTATCACGTGCACGAGGACGCGGGGAGGGGGACAGAAACAGAGTTGTAAATGTCGTTCCGTGAGAATCGACATCGACGGCGATTGTTCAATCGAAGTTTAACCGCGAAGGCGCGCGCGATCTCTTTGGTATGCTCAATGGAAATCCCGTTAAAGAACATTTTGCTGTATAGAAGAGCTCGGGACGAAATATTACAACTATATATCCCGCGACGGTGTATTGTATATAAGGTATAACTTCGTACACGCCGACGACCTAAATGAGCAGGAATAGCCGATCTTTTTCTCGCTGGGAACGTCGTACACCTATCACGAGCTTATATCTACGTGTAACAAGATGCGCATTTTCCGCGTATTTTTCATAAACAGTGCGGCTTAATCCCACACTTGTCGTACATAGAAGTTTTGTTCCGTATACCTTATCTATACGCAATCTTATTTCGCCGCCGCTCGATTGTTTTGAGACACTCGGTATAGCATTTGCGTGCAACGTTACGTAAAGGAAGACAGGCAAATTACAACTCTGGAGTATCGCTATAGAGCCAACACAGGATGAGATTACATCTGTCTCTCGTTCTACTCCGCCATTTCGACGAAGGCAGAACCTTCGTTTTATCTTATCGCCCTGCTCCTTGACCATTCTAGATGCGACTCGGTCGAGACCGCCGAATTGTTAGGTGGCCAGCTGAAAGCGCTGGCGTCACACGCCGACAATTTGGCCAGGGTCACGGCGAGCGAAGGCAGAATCCGCAGCAATCTAGGCAGCGATGGCCGAAGTACCAGAGAGTCCGAGTCTTCCGAAGGTAGCGGTGAGCTCAGACACGATCCGGTCCAAACCACGACCATTTATGAGTCTTTGGCCGCCGAGTTGCGGGCAAAATTAGGTAAATATTATTTCCTGCAAAGATTGCTTGTTATATGCATTCATACAAGACTATATACAAGATCATATCAAAAAGTAAGTGGAATATTTCGAATACTATATCGCGTATACCAAAAAAATTTTATAAATGAACAAAAAAGAAATAGAAATGAAGTAGAAACGTAAGATACAATATAAATTATGCGACTTTTTGGAATGCTTGAGAATTTCGTTCGCCTCTCGTCATTACCATTCGTATGAAACGCTGCTCTCGCAGTCCGCGATATTGGCCGCGCGCACGAGAGAACGAACGACGAACGTCCGCGCGAGCGCGTCATGCGTGTCAAGGCAACGTGGGTACGAAGCGGACAATCGTGTTTCAGGCAGAGGCAATTCCGGCGACAACGACGTCGGCCCGATATTACTGCCGCCGCGCGACTACGACACCGTGCACAGGCACCGCGGCAACTTGGCCGGCATCGAGTTCAGGCGTTGCCTGAATCAGACCATCGTGGGTGGTGGCACGGCCGTTGACAGGGGTGGCACGAGAAGCGCGGCCAGCAGCGGCATAGGATCCGATAGCGCGGCGACGCCACCGCCTTATCAGACGCAACATCCCATCGGCCACAGACCGTCCAGACCGTTGAGAGATTCCTCTTCTGGTGAGTGACTTTGAGTATAAAGGTCCGACGATAAGCCAAGTAAACCACCATGAAGAATTCTCTTATCGTTGAAACCTCTTTTGGAACACCCTCGAATGCATTTTCAATTTTAAGGCTCCTTAGATAATTTTTTTATGTCCCTAGCAACTCTCTCTATTTCATAAATAGCGGTTTTTATGTGTGAATAAATTCGCGTGGAATCTCGATCGTAAATCGTGAATTGAAAATGTTAAAATAAATGTGAAACCACAAGAATCCGAAGAGCCTTGATTTCACGTATTCTTTCAATAATTATTTATCAATTAAAACTTTCGATTAGCGCAACGCTCCAGAAATACACTTATCTCTGCGACAAACTACAGCTTGTACTGACATTAAGAAGCATATGTATGAAATTAGGCGTAAGCAAGTAGGTTACAATGCGACGTCTGAGAGGCATTTTCGCGACTCGGCCGTTGCGTCAAGTTACGATGCAACATCCCATTTTCAGGCCTGGAAAGAAAGCCTGCGCTGCCGAGGAGCGTGCGTAAAATTGCCTGCGAGCGTGACAATTGCACTCTAGCGAGTGTGAAACCTGCCGTGAATATTACGCTCGCGCACGGTTCATAGAAATTCCGCGTCATTGGCCAATACCTCTGAGAGAGGTATCGTTGCGTAGGTATATACGTTACACGGCCGCGAAAATAGGTTTTCAGGACGTAAACACACGGGTAAACAGGGTTTACCTCGGAGCTGCTATTTCGACGCAATTTACCTTCTTATTTGGCATACTTAATGGAAAATTTATACCATGTCGACTCGGGGCAATTAAATTTATTGCAGCCTTATACACGCGCGATAGCTATAATATCTCGAAAGTTGTACAACTTGTTCGATTTACGCTCTAAGACCGATTCGTAAATCGCGTCGTAAAAATAACGAAAGTCGACGACACGGTGAGATCGATCGCGGGAGAAGAAGATTGAAGTTATATAAACCCGCGCCGTTCAACGCGAGACGCGCGGAATGCGGGGGCAGAAGAAAAAAAGAACAAAAAGCATCGGCTGCATCGTTGCATAATTTGCGGCTAATTGCAAAATGGAAAGTTTTTAGAATATAATCTCGCGATGCCGTTGACTGGACGCGTCATTACGCCGGTTAAACGATAACGCAAGCCGATGCTGGGCGCCGTACGAAAGTGAAAGTCCCCGCTTCTTCTTCTTTTCGCGATACGTCTCGAGAGGAAATGATCGCGCACCCAATAATCATTCTTCTCGAAGCGAAGAGAATCACCGAGATCGGCGAAATCAGCGCTTCATTGCGCGGCAATAAACGTAGAGAGCGAAATGATTGCTCTTCGAAAAAAGACCTCGCTGTCGAAAATTGATAAAATAACAGCGTGTTTGTCGCCTGGCGTCGTCGCCAGCTCAAGCCACTCCGCAGAGACAAAACCATGAACCGATTGAGTTTCTTTATCTTTTTGCCGCGTTTATCCCGTCTCGGAGAAATAAGAAGAATTAAAGCGTATCTCTCAGCGATCTACACGTCTCTCCTGCGCATGAAAGCGGAAATGATTCCACGGCCAAAGATCCATACCCGGCTCGAGAGAGACGACCGGCGACGACAAAAATTTGGGCGCTTTCTACTCGCGGGACAGAGATGCCCATGCGTGCCAGCTCGAATCTTATCGGCTCTCGTAGAAAACTGGGCAGTGGCGAACCGAGCGACCTCGTAACCCAGTTTGCTGGTATGTACAGCTACGAAAAATCGTTTTCTCGTTGTCGCCTTCGAGCACGTCCGCGTTTTCCTTCCTTCTTTTCCGGCTGTTCCCTGTCGGCGATGAACGTCTGCATTGAATGCGGAATCGAGTCCGGCCTGATTTGCCATAGTGCACACGCGCGATCGTTGTGAACAGTAAAATCGTCCACTTTCGCCGCGATCGAGCCTGAAAACTTCGCATTCACGGGATACCATCGGCACGCGTCACGTGTCTACCGAAGTAGATCAAGACGCAACGAAAATTCATTCATCGAATTCAGGAAAGCCGACCGTAACGCGTAGGAATCGCGTCTCGCAAACTCGCGGCCCGGTTGGCGCGTTTCTCTCCGTGTGATAAATCCCGTGTCGGCCGTGTTTAGGCTCTTCACGATCTTGCGCGACTGAAAATCTCTGCGGTTAAATCTCTATCAAAGTAGACGGACCGCAGACAACAAACTGTAACTGCCGAACATGCGATGAGAAACAGAGGGGCGTCCAAAGACTCACGATCCAATTAGGAGAAATTTATTTTCATTTGCAATATACCCCCTTGGGGACGCTGGGAACGGGGGAGAGTAGTCTTGAGAATGGGGACGGCGGCGGATAGAGAGAAGAGTAACGGTGATGTTTAGTATATAAATGCTCCTTTATTGGTACTTGAGCCGGAGAGTCGCGCGCGCCATACGACTCCATCCTACTTGTTGCTTTATCTTTCGCACAAAGCGGCGGAGCGGTCCGATATCACAGCGGTGCACATTAAGATGCACGCGATGCGCGTGTACATCGTGGATCTTCGCGCTCGCGTCCTCTGAGGCGTGCCCACCTCGCGAGAAACGTGTTTTTAACGGACGACTGACCCATATAACATCGTTGAATAAATTTCAAGATGAGGAGGACAGAGGAAAAAAAGATTCCGATACCCCTTCCCCTCTTCCCCGCCGCGCCGTGTACCAGGTAGATACGCTCGGTTCTCCGGCGTTAAGCACCGAGAGAAAGAAAGAGAAAGAGAGAGAGAGAGAGAGATTGTACTGAGCACCTGTTACAGTGGAAGGAATACCGTTAGAACGTCGTCGTGTCAGCGGCAGGTACCAAGGCGATACGACGGGCGTACATATCTCGGCTGGCTCCAGGGCGCACGTACGGTCGCAAAAACCAGCCGATCAACGATATTGGCGGTCAGGACTTTGCACGGAAGCCGGACGTCCGCGGGGCTTCGATAGACCCGCAAATAGAAAAATCCGAGTGTCCCAAGCAATTATGTACCGCTAAGCAGCAACGATTCTCACGTTATGATGAAGAGCGTTATAATTAGCAAACGTATGCAAAGCAACGGCTTGAAATCGTGCGCAGCAGCCTAATTGCTGCAGCGACGATGACTCGGCGCTTTCGAATTATTAAATGCCGTGCAAGTTTTGTATACAGTTTTCGAGTCTTCGAATTAAATTAAAAATTGACCACACGAATTCATCTGCGGTTTCACGGTAAGCCTTCCTTTTCGTGCGGTCCGGCATGTACGTTAAGGCGGGTCAGTCGTCGCCGTGCGACAACACGAATATAGTGAAGGAAGGGAGATATTGTTTACGTTATTCGACGAGACGCACCGCTGAGTCTCTCCAGGGGGGCGAGTGCTGAGACACGTCCGATTCAAGCGTCCAATTTCGAGGCTATCGCACGTGCGCGTTAAAGGTACACGTACACTGACCGCCCGCCTGCGAGAACTCATTCGCTTAATATACACAAGATTTTCTTATTCTCCAATCGGCTATCCGCGTCGTTAAGGCAATAGATTCGTCTTTAACTCGAGTCTCAGGAATCTGGCGAATTTGAATCATCCTTTTATGAATGTCGCGACGCTATATTCGACTGTCATCGAAGCTACACGGCTCCGTGCGCGACTTTTTACGAAGGAGAGGATGATTTGCAGCTTATTTAAAATTAAATTAATCGACTTATTCCCAGATGGAATAATCGACAAGCGACGTAACGCGGATAACGCGCATCCTCCTTCCGTCACGTTTACGTTTCGCATGATTAGAGAGGACGCGACAGATGCTGGACCGCGATGATCAACACCTGATCGCGATTTTTTTTCCACTGTCGTCCCGCCGTGTGAACGGCGCCACGTTTGCTCCTACCAGAAATCCTTGCGGTTTAAAGCGACGTGACACACTTAACTGCCTTCGCATGCTGTTCTTATAGTCACGATTCGCCTCTGCATCGCCTTACGTGACGTAGCTGCATTTCGCGCGAAACTATTCTAACCGCTGCCTTAGATCCCAGCCAGGAGATTAGACGTCAGCTTATCGCTTCGCGGCGATGCTAATCAATTACGCTCTCGTCGACGTCTTATTGTGTACGAATTTTTCGTATCTCATTATGTGCCGTTACGTGTGCGCATACCGTCTCGAAAGTCGCCGGTTACCGTGATAAACAAAAATTACACCGTTGATCATAAACGCTTCACGAATTTATTCGCACGGTGGTAAATATGTAATACTATACGTGACTGCAGTAAACCATATAATCCCAACTGTACGTCGTCGCGAAAGACGAAAGCGATGCGTTTGTAAAAACTCTCGGAGGGGACTGACGACACTCGCGATGAATTTCACCCTCCGATTCTTACCTAATACAGTAACGGCACTCCTTCACCGTGTTTTACCGCGTATCGTTGCGCAAAGGAGTCCTTCTGCGAAGAGGCGCGTTTCCATGCGCGGCCGGGAGAAGGCGGAGGCCGAGAGCGCCGCTCCGTGTCGTCGTTGTTTACGGCAACGGGTAATGACAGTTATGCTGATGATGATGAGACGTTGCCTTGACGACGACGACGACGACGACGACGATGACGACGACGATGACGGCGACGGCGACGACCGGCAGCGCATAAATTCGTGCATGAGTCGACCTCGTGGGAGGCCATTGTACGTACGGAATAAAGTTCCGCATTCTCGGCCCACAGCCTGAGGCATCTCTCAGCCTCCTCGTGTCTTTCTGAGACCTCACGTCGGTGTTCCTTCCTCCTCCTCCTCCTCCTCCACGTCACCTCGTAGCCCGCTACCGCTCTTTAAAACCTTCCTTGACCTCACCGAGATGCCAGATTCCGCGAGAATTACCGCCGGCCGATTTTCACGAATCGAGATTGGAAGGGTCAATCGATAAACGCTGTTTGAATTTCGACCGTACCACCGTTTAACGTCTTATAGAATAGAAGAAAAAAAAAGCGAGAAACTGTTATTACATAAAAGTTCAATGCAATATTTTATTACGCCTTTTATAAAGTATAGATAGACTGAGATAATGATCCATTTTTATGATTAAGCTTCTTACCTTATAATTAATAAGAGCTGCGGTAACATCAAGAATGAAAAGTACTTGACATAAATGGAGCGAAATTATAAGCAGTAACTCTAATTTATATGCTAATTGTTTGTAGATGACGATTGGGGCGTGCCAAACGAGGATAACGATTATCGAGATGATCCAGAAGTGGAGACAGCTGCAAGTCTAACATTGCCGCGGCTGCCGCGAAGCCCGGAAAGGCTACCCAATCAAGTAAACAGGGGAGTTTCGCCGAGCTGCAACAGGAATCGACGAGCGGCGGAATTTAGACAGCGATCGCCGAGTCCTCAATATCAGCCTCGGGTCAACCCCGGCGAGGTGACCAGTCCCAGAGAGAGGTTCCAAGATGCCAAGGAAATGTTCAGGGCGATGGAGAGGGAGGCCATCGCCAGGCCTGTTCTCCCCAGGCTGAGAGACATCGAGCATCATCCTGTACACAGGTGTGCTTAAAAAATGATGTCCCTATAAAAATAAAATAAATAATTAGGTTTTTAAAACGAAATAAAAATCAGGAAAGTTTCTACTCGGAAAGAAATCTATTCTATGATTGTACGATACATAATACGAATGAATATTCTATAGTTTGCGAAACGCGCGATTCAGTCGCGAGTAAAAGTCGGAATGCAATATCGTCGTCGAGAGTATCAGTCCGGAGATCTAAACGCGACGCATCGCTCGTGCTTTTCGTTTTGCACATATACGGTTCTATCCAGCTTTCCATGCTCGAACGGGTTTCAAGCATCAAACATTTTCTCCAAACGCGTTCTCGCAAGAGAGAGATTTATGAGAGTACAGATCTCGATGTCTTCGGAAATTGCAGTTAGCGTTAGTATCCTGCATGTCCACATTCTTAAATTTTTTATAGAAAATCCCTCTTGAATTATTTTGTAAAAAGAAAACAAATTTCCGGAATAGCTCTCGACTTTAATAAATGTATGTATATTTAATAAAGGTATAATCGTATCGTAGAGTCAGAATCTTTTAAATCGTTCGAATTTTTTGTATTGATTTTTTAAAATATTATTTGTTATCAACTGGTTAAATTATAAGAATTTGTTATTTGGCAGAGTCCAATCGGCTAGACAGATTCACTCACTGGAGGATCGATCCAGCCGCCAATATCCGGCGAGTCTGAACTCCGTGTCTTCGCACGAGCACGCAATCAGACGAAGTCAGCCGGACATGCTTGATCGCGAAAATGTTGTGTCTTACAAGGGTCTTACAAGACCTAGACCCAGGACTCATCATTATGCGGTCGAGCGTCCACCTGAGCCAGAAATTTCGAGACCGCGGCCAAGGAGCTTCTACGAGAATCCGTCGGTCGGCAGAGATTTCAGAGATCAGAGGAATCTCGTAGATCAGAGAGATGTAAGAGTCGTCGCGATTTAATATTGCATTTAGCACTGAGTCTAATGTAAGCACGATCAAATTAGGTTTAAAATTGTGACGGTGTTTGTCTTCTTTTCATTGAACAGATTCGAGAATTTCGAGACCGTGTGCAGCACTCGCGGGAATTGCGCGACAAGTTGCGGACGAGGAGCGCGAACTATCAGGAACTGTCGGAGCACGAGAGATATCCTGGACTCGATCGCGAAAGTGCCAGACCACCGTTGGAGATGATCCCGACATCCGGTAGATACCGTCACAGCTACGCCGAGCCGCCGAGATTGGGCCTGGCTGCGCTTCATCCCTACTGATGCGCTAGCCCGTTTTTAATTGGTGAATTATTTAATGAATTAACCGACATATCGCGCTATCGTTATTATTCATGCACTGCGCCTTGACCGTTCAGTGTGTTCATGGCTAATGGCCTTTGTCCCGTCTCTACAATAAAAAAAAATGAGGAAGGACAAAGGAGCTCGAGGACTGCGATATGGATGTTTTTATTTCTCGACTCTGGGATGCTAGCAGGAAACAGTTTTCGAATTAACACTAATATCGTTCCTTACTATCGGTCGCTTAAATTATATAATACTAAATTGTATAATGGATTATTTAGTGTAATGTAATTTACAAAATAAATTGTTTATACAATATTTACAATAATTATTATACATAAAGTAATACAATAATTTAGATTACGTTTTAAAATGAACTGCGGACTGTGACTTTGACGATTTGCTCACGTATCGTGCCACTGAACAGTCAATGCCGAACCGAGATTGTATATGTATGTAACGAGAGTAAAAGAAGCTTGTATATGTATTACACTTTCGATGAATCCAATTCCATTGATTTTTTTTTTTTTTGCGTATCGTTGTTATCGAGTACGGACGCAGGATTTCGTTGACAGAATCGTTCTAGTTAAACGAACGAATTCTAACACGATCCCGTGTACGTACCATATTGTTATGCGTCAGATGCCACACTAACAATATAATAATAAATAGTAACAACACAATAATACGGATAATAACAGTACCAATAATAATTGTAACAACAATTTCTCGTATTATTTATTTCTTCCTTCGATCTACCAAAGTTACCGAACGTCGAGCATGATTGAAAATCGGTTTTACATAAATTTCATAAAAATCAATTTATTTATACATATTTATGCAGAAGATATATTTACATTTTGGAATATATTGTTACACAATTTTATTCATATAATTGAAATGTGCGAAATTTTTTGTATTTATCAAAAACTGGTTATTACATAAAAATTTCTCTTCTTCATTAATAGAAAGTTGCCAATAAATCAATGTCTTTGCGGTAAGAATATTGATATCTCCTTATTAAATAAGATGTACATTAAAAATTATAAAAATTACACAAATAGATATATTTCACCTTATGTATTAAAAAAAATTGAATATTTCTCTCGTTAAATGTATTATATAATACGGTAAGTTTCTATCCCAAGTTAAGATAATACATCTTATCTCGAATTTCTTGTTGCATGGTGGGAATTCTAGAAGATAGCGTGTGTATAACACACCATAAATCTTCGTTAAATTTATTCCGCACGATCATATCCTCGTAGTAACATCGGCGGTTATGTAAGGGAGACATTCAGTTGTAATAAAATGAAATTCGGAGTATCCTCTGTCGGCACTTACATGTGTACGAGATGTAGAGGTGAAAATCGGACACAAGCATGGCGCAAGCAATGATCTCTCCGATTTCCAGGAAGACGTTGCCTCCGGGCTGTGTTACATTTCATCGAACCATACGCTCCGAATGCATCAGGCGTTCCACATTTACAGTAATGTTTAAAGCGATAAAGACGCATATCTGTGCGTCAAAATTTTATAGCTTAGAAATTTGCAAAGTTCCAATCATTCCAAACAGTTAAACATTAAGAAAAATATTAATACAGGTTCAGCAATAAATTATATATATATATTAAAATTATACATAAAATGAAAGACAATGAGCCAAGCTAGATATTAATGCTAAATATTCAACAGTATATTTCAAATTGACTAAACGTTTCGACTAAACTTACCTCAGTAAAAATTACAAAACCTCATAATTGTTAATGTACGATATATCTCGTTTTTTGTCAATGTCGCTCGCAGTCGATATAATAAAAATTTAATACTTATTACAGCAAATTTTAGATGGCAGTTTTTTTATCAAGAGGGATTTTATCCAAATATTAAAATTAATTTTTAGTCATTAGTCCAAGAAATGTTTTTTTTTTTTATAAATTAGTCGTTAGGATGTATTGCCATCATTCAAACAAAATTGAAAGTTGAAGTTAAACTATAAGAGTATTAAAATTAAATCAGTTAATTAGCTTTCTAAATAAAATAATTCGGATGTTTTCAACCTTAACATTTATCGTGAAGATGCCGAAAATTTATCGTGATAAAAAGTAACCAATGTTTCGCTCGTTGAAACTTAATTATTTTAAATCAGAGTAAAGTAATTTCGCGGTTGCGAAGCAAACAAGGACTGCACACATTGTATTGATATTTTATCGTTTTAATATTTTCGGAATTTTTTTGCAAGTAACGAAGAGAAAGTTTCCTTTATTGGCAAATGAATAATATTTTTCTCTCCGATATGTAGCGCGATATGCACAATATGTGCATATCACATATAAATAGTGCAAACAGCAAAGTAGCAGCTAGAGATACCCGCGTATGAACTTTCGCATTAAGAGGAGAAATTGCTTAAACGCAATACGAAACGGTTTCGTTCACAGAAATTGATACATATCGCGGTTTACGGAGGAAAGTACAACGAGCGCCTAAGTGTATTATAATTTCGAGAAAGTCTTTTCGCGCTCGAAACATTACAACATCGAGCATATTTCAATATTCGCGATTTATTCATATCACTCGTTTTCACTTGCAACCCCCTTTCATTTGTTATTGTTCAATCTGCGTACTAGAAAACGCGCGAGATTCCGCTCCGCAAAGAAAATCCGACTCCTGCGAGAGATGTTTCGTAAACCATAATCTCTGAACCCTGGGCTATAATTTCGCAAAGGTAAAGCCGAGATTACAAGAGACGCGTGGAATTGTCGCTGTCTCTGTCTTTTTCCCGCTGATGAGACCCGTAATCGCGCGGAACATTGCTCCATCCTCGGCCAGAGCGTTATACCGGGTGACCGTTATTAAGAACGGTACCCGAGCGTGTCGTTCTCTTGTAGTGTAATTCGCACGCCGCCTAATGTAATTCAGAAATTCGATTACCGTTGCGTTATCGCGCTTTCCACGTTTAAATTCTCAGAGGCGCGGTGCCGCATGCCGGTTTTCGCATTTTTTTTCAAATACAAGAAACGAGAAACAATCTCCCGCCAGGCCTTGAACCCGCGGAACGAGACGTACACGCATGCAAATTGATTATTTGTCCTGTACCTTTTCCGAACGATGATTTTTACCGCGACGAGAGCTGCCGGTGTTCTCCGCGAGATATTCGATTCGCAAATGTACAATTCGCCTGGTGCGTGTCAGTATACGCGTGTGAAATGCAGCACGGATAAACAGGCTCCCCTTCTTCTGTAAAGGGATTCAACGCCTCGAACCTGCTCGCTTCTCTCGATGGCAGTGACCTGTTATAGGGGTCTCACGGGCCCCAGGGCTTTCATACTCGCGCGCGCACGCGATAGTTCCTGGTTAAATGCCAGACGCTATATTGTGCGCTCTGAACCTGTATATCACGATCTTGTCTTATTCACATAGCAGGAGAGAGAGAAAGAGGGAGTTAAAAAAAATGCTTTAAAATTTTTAATTGTATACGCAACTTAAATATCATCAATGTTTTTAATAATATAAATGTCAATTACTTTAATTAAAAATTTGTTTTCTTCGAAAGCTATTTGGAGAGGATTTTCTGAACGTAAATCTAATAAATAAAATTTTCTAAATAATAATTACATAATAATAACTTTGAATATGTGCTTGCTACACGTAAAACAATTTAGCCTTCGCGACTTCATCATCAACGATAAATTGATGTGAGCCTCGTGATGGCCTCGTGTCTATCTAAAGACGAGTACGTGACGGAAAAGCAAATGCTACATGTCGGAAGTGCCGTTGTTTCCGATGTGTATACGCGAAGGAATTTTTTAAACTTTTCCTGCGTGGCTATACATCCGCCATATGTATATGTGTGTTTGGGTGTCGTAACACTTGCAGCTGTATTTGATTAAGTTATACACTATTGATTGGAATATTATTGAATTTTTTAATACTATTTTTCTAATTAATTTTGATTATTAAATCAATTAAATACTGTCTAATAAAATCTAAAATGTCTTCAAAAAATCTTATAACAACATACTATAATAAAAAGTAATAGTAATTCTACAGAAATTTATATTGAAGAATTTATAAGAATTGATTACTGATATATTACAGCTACTGCCACCTTCTAAAATTTAAATAAATTCAAATTGTCATTTATGACATGGAATATTTGCAACGTTTGATTCAATTGCCACTTTAATCAGTAAAAGTGAACTGTCATGATTATGGCAGCGACGCTCGAGAGCGGTGAGTATCTCCGGCGTTTATGTCTCCCGTTATCCTACTCAACCCGGCGACTTCGATGCCCGGTCACGCTATCGCCAAGTGGACAGCACGAACGCAATAGAGCGCAAGAGAGATTGATAGACATAAGAATACTTAAAACACAACCGTTTGTGAAAGAGAAAGAACGAATCGCAGTCTATTATCATGACGTTCCTCGCAATTTGTAACTAATCTTCTATGAAAGACATTGCGGTCTAGCTCTCGATAACTTGACAATTGCATTTATATATGCATTATATAATTATGTATCTATTTTCCAAGGAAAAGACGATTGTAAGCGTTGTAAATTGCAAATCGGTTTAAATAATTATAAAATATTATAGAAATTTTTTAATTTTCCGAAAAATTTATATTTACTTGTCTATTTATTATTTATTATACATATATATTTAATATATTATATATAAATAATATATGTTTATATAAAAGTAAATGTTATAAAAATTATAAATATAAGCACATATATTATTAATATATATTATATTAACTAATATAATAAATATATATTATGTATAAATTATATATATATATATATATATATATGTATGTATGTATATATGTATGTATGTATGTACAAATAATTACAAATTTTTATAAAATAAAGACGGTTTCTGTAACAATGTGCTTGCTAATTACTGTCTTTGAAACGAAGCGCAGTTCACAAGGCTCAATCGTCTTTTTCTTAACGTTTCACCAAACTTTCTCGTGGTCTAATCGAGCGCCGACGCCGTCATTTACGCATCGTGGAAGTTTCAGGCACGCGGAAAACAATTACCCGTCGCATGTGAAAGAAAGTACCGCGCCTCGACAAAAATGGCAACGACGACGACGGCCGCGGCGGCGCGCGGATATTCGTGCCGGGTCGACAAACTTGCGCGTTTCATGGATTTTTTACAAGTACGACAAGACATCGACCACATCGCCTCTATTTGCATAGAACTTTCGAATTGTCCGTTTGGTCGTCTGTTAGAAAGCCATTACATGATTACAATTACACGATACAGAGGTATGCTTTCTCGCTAGACGGACCACATCGAGTTATCGTAATTTTTAAAGCTTTTAGGATGTATCTGTTACCTGAGAGCTACCCGTCTTAACGAGTCGTCTAATTGAAAGTTAGATTATCGAACCAATGTTTCCTAGAAAACTTTTAGAAGTCTTTGTAAATACCGTAAACTACAAATTACGTTTTAAAACATAAAAAATCTTTATAAATATTAATGTAAAAATGTATATAACAAAGAATATAATATATTCGTTACTCTATTTAAATTATGTAATTATTCTGGTTTGTATAATTATTAAAAACAATTATATACAATCAGTAAAATTAATTTTTCAAAAATCAAAACAAAAACATTGTTTAGAAATTAAAAAATGTCTTCTTATCATAGTACGTTCATTTTTGTAATAATGCTATTGGATGTTTTTTTAAAATTTTATTAAGTTTTATTTAGAGGTTTTTAGTACAACATAAAATTTGTAATAACAGAAGATAATAGATCTTAAGAATTTATTGTGTTTTAATATTAAACAATTTATTTGTATTATGCTGTACTAGATAGTAATATATAATTGCAAAAAAAGGATAGCGTCATCGATAAGTGAACCAGTCACGAGGAAACGTCATCGAAGAGGGGATTGGAGAGGATTCTTGGACAAGAGGTGATTGCACTGTACACACGGCTTTTGGAGTCTTTGTAATTAACGTGACGACGACCCACTAACCCACTGGACGATCGATTTTTTCGTTCAACAGTTTGAGACAAACGTTTTTTTAATGCATCTGGACCTCATGAGACTTGAGCGTTTACGGGATTGGAAAGTTTTTGGGCTTGCTAATAATAGTTTTTATTATAATTGTAAAAGGGAAACGTCGTAATTTCTGCGACTCACGGATCGCGGAATCTGAATTATGCACCAGTCGTCCTTCGAGACACAAGCCAGGCAAATCGAAGGGGAGTCGACATTTCCAAGTCCCGAAATAAATATTTGGGAGATTCTACAGTAAAGAAACAACTATTTGCATATTCGAACCTCATCTCGAATACCTATCTTTTTTCCAAGAAACTTGACAGATATCTGGCGACCTTCGTCTCCGGCCTTCATAAACCGCATCTTCATCTGAGATATAACAATGTGAAAAATATGCATATCCACATCGAAGAAAATTGTGATTAAAATAAAAAGTGAATAGGCTTTTAAATTGATTATTAAACATATATTTGCATTCTCGAAATTTCTCGAGAGAATAAAGAAATAATCTTTAACATACTTAATATGCCGTACATTATTATAAGATACAACATAAAGTCCTAAATTAAGAATTTCAATTTTCGAGAGACGACATCTTCTGACCTCTAAGAAAATCTTAAGAAGCGCAAAGCAGGAAATCTTAATTGGATCTCAAGTTTGCATCCTTATCGTTATAAAATTGTGATACAGTTACACGCAACAGTACTCAAGTTAATTTGTACGTTTCATGTCGAACGGAAATGACTCCGCCGTATTCGTCTTGCTTCTAAATGTGTCAGCTGTGCGAAAGGATTCGAGGAGAATTCCCACTGAAAAATGTCGACATTGGGCCACGGTCAGGGTCCCGGTCACGCGACCCTGATTCCGCGTCGCCGCGATTTCACGCTCGCGACACGAACCCACTACCGGATTTTCTCGTCTTCCTGTCGCATACTGCACACGGTTAATTGCGTGGAAAATGCATTGACAACGTTTCATTTCTGTGCGGCGAAACCGAATGAAATATGCGGAAAATGTGTCGTTCGCATGGAAATAAAATGCTTATGCTAATACAAAAGCGCGATGAGAGAAAAATGACATGTGTCGAAGAGATATCTTATTCTTCCGTAACGGAAGATTTATACCGTTACGTAATAATTAATTGTGAAAATTCATTTTAATTATTTTGCGCGAAAATTACTTTAATCTCTCTGTAATTATAAAAATATTATGTAGATAGAACAAAACATACACATACAGGGGTAGATAATTACACGTTTCATGATTAGAAAGAGATCTAAGTAGATTAGAAACACTGAATGCATAGACGCAGGCGGCAAAACAAAGCCAGTTTAGAAGACCTTTACACTTGTTGCTCGTCTAACCCGATCGTTTTAGAGATGTCTCAGTTATGCAACGAATTTATGATTTCACCTTCGTGGTCATGTTCTGCTTCGACGACATGAAGAGCGACCTAGAGACCACGATTCTTACCTCTTGTCAAAAGATAATCGTTCACTTCCCATGCTCCGGCAGTTTGTATGTGAAAAACGTGCACTCCAGGGTCTTTCCTTCGCGGTACCTACGCAATCTTTGACCTATAAAGGGCAACGTGCACACCGCACGCCGCCAGGTGTACGATTCCACGGATTTCTATAATAAATAACAAATATGAAGATATGCATGCTATGAAAGTATATTGCTCGTTTTCAATTAAAAATACAATATTTGAGATACAAACTCGATTAAAATTTTTTTAGGTCAATACTCCGTATTGACTAGTTTAATTTTAATTTGTAACGCTAGATCTCTTTTGATGATTCAAGAACTTATAGTTTTTAATAATTTTATTTTATGACGTCTTATTTAATATCTTTTTTTTATAAGTATTGATGGAAATTTAAAATGATTCCGAGCCTTTTTATCCAACAGTGGAACCGGTTGATAGGCAATTCGCAGCTTGATTCAGGATCATATAGACTGTTTTTTTCACACGGAATTGTACAATTGTGATCATTGACAATGTTTTAATATTAATGATGGCTGAAAATGAGGCCGAAACGTCTCTACAGCTTATGTATTATTTTAAAGATTATAATTTATGATGTGATTCTACATCTGAATTATCATTACAATTTGCGCATCATTTATCGCGCTGACTCCTTTCAACCCTTTCTATTTGCTATAACTATTTGATTAAAATTTATATTACAATCTAATTTCCGCATCTGCATCCGTAACTGTAAATTTACGTCGTCTGACATTTAAAATTGACGGCGTTGAAGAGTCAACTCTCTCGCGACATCCTGGCGCGGTACGGGATTCCTGCGTGCTAAAATGTCACATCTCTCGAGTCAAGGTACTAACTAGTATTAATAGCAAAACAGCGCGTTGCATCATGTGCAGAAAAGAGGAAGCGCCATTAACGTTTTCACATAAAATCGAACCGTGGAATGTCCATTTTCCTCGGCATAATTCCCGTCCTATGAACGGCGGCGCGTTCGCCACCAAGGAGGTAGGGTACGGCGACAGGATCGGAGTCCAGGGAGTGACCCGACGATGAAAAGCGCAAAGGAGGAGAGTGGGAGAGTGTCTGGTAGTGAAGCGGAGTGGGACCCAGTCACGAAGTCTCACGCCTTCCACCAGTTCTCAGTCCGAAGACGAACGTACTGGTAGCTAGTGGTTCGCCGCTCCGCTCCGAGACCATCCGTGCGCGTGTGTGCGTGTGGCGTGGTTGGTGTGTGTGCGCGAGCGTAGAACGGCACCAAGAGCGGCTCCTCCGCAACGTCGATGTGTCAGTGTCGATCTTGAGGCTCGTACCAGCTTCGCCGTTCTTTTTCGAGCCATCGGCCGTCTTCGCTCGCGAAAGGTCGTCGATCGCTCCGGGTAGCATCGAGTCGGTGATCGAACAAGAGCAGCATCCGCCATTTTCGCCATCTCCGTGCGTGAGGGGCCCAATGAGGCCCACCGGTGCTGGTACAGTGATTCGCGCGGCCGACGCCTGCGGCCGCGCCTCTGGATTCCTGCACAGACATCAGCACACGGCTTGCAGGAATAGTCGTTAAATTTTCACCACCGGGTATCGCCGGGCCGTTTTTTTTCGCTCGTCGTTCTCCACGGTTCTCCAAAGGGTGTCCACGACAGCCCCTAGGCCGCGAGTGTACTATGTGCTGAGTGTGCGTATATACATGTGACAGCGGCTACACGTGGAGGTGCGTCAGTGAGGGACAACGACGACGACGGCTACGCCACTGCGCCGCATACCAGCGAGGGCCTCAGGTCTGGGTACCAGAGAAGGGGGTTTAGAGAAGCCTAGAGAGAACTGAAAGGAAGCGACAGAGACGGAGCACGGGAAGGGGCCGCGATAGAGGGAAGAGGCACGAAGGGAAAGAAAGCGACGGGGAAGAGACGGAGACAGCGAAGGAAAAAAGAGAAAGAGAGAGAGAGAGACACAGAGGGCAAAGCGGGACCCGATACTGTCGGAGGGGGATTTACAAGAAGGCGGCCATAATGGCCTGACGCGATCTCGAGCGAGCGGCTACAGCTGCTGCGAAATATCCGCGCCGCCGAGTTCCTCTCGCCGTTGCTGCGCGCACGTATTTTGCAACGCCGCGCTGCGACGACGTGTACGCGCCCGCTTGTCCGCCTGTCTTTGGAAAGCAGCGACTGCGTAATCGACTGCGAGTGCTACCGGGCGGAGTCTCGTTGTAGCGTAATCGCTCAATGAGCTCCTGAGTCACATCCGCAGCTCTATGTTGCGCGTGGGAAACAATTCGCCGGCTAATAATTAAGGTTCCCAAGAATCGTATCGCTGAGTATCGCTGTCGCCGATCGGGAAGATCGACGCTTCAAGATCGATGCGTGGGACTTACGTACCACGCATCGAAATCTCCGAACAGTTTCTCCGTTTAGAACAATTCTGAACCACTTTTGAGTGTTGTTCCTACATGACAATACGCGACTAAGACGCCGCGTACAATTTTTTTTTTATTGAAAGTAATTATTTAATAAAATTATTTGTAACCGAATTAAACGAATGTCTCTTTACGTTCTACAACTAGCAACTGGATTATCAAAGATAATTTTCTCATTATCAATCGCATTCGCGTAATTTTCAAATTGTGTCGAGATCGAAGTCGATTAAATCTGTCTGATTGATAAGTTAATTGAGCCAAATCAAAAAAAATGAGGGGAGCTAATCAAGATACGGCGACACCGTATTGTCGCTGCAGAGTACTCTATTTGGGTAG
Organism: Wasmannia auropunctata; assembly: GCF_000956235.1. NCBI lineage: Eukaryota > Metazoa > Arthropoda > Insecta > Hymenoptera > Formicidae > Wasmannia > Wasmannia auropunctata. The sequence continues at coordinate 2,093,847 of NW_012026816.1, forward strand.
CTCAGTACCTCATGCGAGCAAGGAGGGACTCCTGGGCGTTCAGGAGCCTTTGAGAGAACTCTATCCCGAGCAGGGTGCGTTGGGTGCGCGCGGAATCGACTCTTGGCTAAGCGTTTGGAGCAACGGTTTACTTTTGGAGAATGTTGACGAACATCGCAAAAAGATCACACGGTTCTTCCCTATCGAGGCGCTTCATTATTGCGCCGCGGTTAGACACGTCAAAGGTGGAAACGGCGATACGTCCAATACGCGTTTCCTGCCACTGGACTCACCGTTCGCGCGGACGCCCAGCGCGAATCATCCACCCCTGTTCGCCGCGGTGCTGCGAAGAACAACCGGCATTAAAGTTCTCGAGTGTCACGCGTTCATCTGCAAACGGGACATGGCGGCCAACGCCCTGGTAAGGTGTTGCTTTCACGCTTATGCCGACAGCAGCTACGCGAAAGGCCTGGAGCCATCGTCGGCGACGACGAACGGAGTCGCGACGAGTCATCAGTCGAACAACAGTCTCTACCACACTCTGGGCGGCTCGAGCACCACTCTGGACAGTCCTCAACCGACCCGTTTGGACACAGCATCGACCGACGACGTCAGTTTGTACAACGGCGATGAAAATCATAAGGTTTGGGCCAGGGGTCGCGACGAAGTCGACGGTCTTTACCAAGAACAGGGCACCCTGCGAAGCACGAAGGGATCTAGACCGCGCCAGTTGATCGCCCCACCGCCGCCACCACCACCGCCACCCCCTCCCGCCCAACCGTTGTTGCTGGAGGAATCCTCTTCCGCACGACGGAAAGCCAATAAGAAACTCAAGAAGATGAAGACTCGTTCGTTGCATGAGGACGCGTTGCAACAACAACAGCAACAACAGCTCCTTCATCATCAATTGCATCAAGGCGTATACGCCAATGGCCACGGACACCACACTCTGGGTCATCCTATCAGGCAGCAACACTATCATCATCATCCGCTACCACCCAGCAGCCGATCCGTCGCTGGCACTTTGGCTAGACCGGCGCCGGTGCTTTTGGTACCAGCAGCCACCCTACCGCGAAAGAGTCACCATCATCCGCGTTTAAGGCCCATCCCGGCGGCGACACCAATAGTCCCAGTCTACGCTCCCTTACCAGTGGTACCGCCGACCGCGGCACCGGCGGCGGCCATTTATCCAGCCACATACGGTACCGCCGGAAACAGAGGCAGAAGACACATAGAGGCGGATAACTCCACCTTGAGCACATCCAGGAGATTAGCCGCCTCTCATGCGGACCTCACCGCGCCGGAAGTCGCTCGACAGGCGGATAGTCCGGAAAACGAGTCCCGCTTCGGTACCGGCATATACCGACGGAAGGGTCATCTGAACGAGAGAGCCTTTTCTTACAGCATTCGGGCGGAACATCGTAGCAGGAGTCACGGCAGTCTGGCCTCCTTAGGCTTCAGCGCGCAAAACGGCAACGCGTTGCCGAAGGAGGAGAAAAAGGATCGCGAGATCGCCCAGCTGGTTGCCGGATTGAATCTCAACGACGGACCAGAACGGATGCAGGCTCCGAATTCGAGAGGTGGATATCATCATCATCAACAGCAGCAGATTCAACCGTTGCCCAGGCCGAGACCCCGTTAAAATCGCTTCTTGAGAAGCTGGTCACTTGCAGTGTCATGCTGTCTGAAGCTTTTTAGGTGATCCAGAGCGATTTCTGGATATTCTTTTCATAGAAGAAAATACTTTAAAGGGAGCGAAGCATTTTTAGTTAAATAGACGTATTCACTTTCTTTATCAGATATCTTGGTCATAAATTCAAATACTAATGTCCCTCACTAGATTAGAATGCTAACAGATATCGCGTGTTCGAATGTCAATCCGGCTGCCAACGATAAAGTTATAATGAATAATTAATAACTATTGTTCGACCGATAGAAATTCTTCGGTGCAATCCTCTATTCTTTTAGCAGTGATGTTACTGCTAGACAATTGTTCGAAATGAATCTTACTTTTTCCGGTCGATCGCGTTGATGCAATAGCGACTTTTGTCTGGGTTAACAAACATCTTTTTGCAGCTTGCTTCACCAAGCGTGACATCGGCGCTACAGTTACGAGCGATTTCACGTTCCGTCGTCATGTCACGTGGAAAAAGATTGGCATTGCAAAACGTTGCAATTCCGACTCTCCGCAAGTTTTGCCATAACGGTATTATACAGCAGCAGGTGTATTTTAAATTACCTTTTCTTAATTACTTCGGTGACAAAATATAATTCATATTCATATTTTTATGACAAAAGTATATTTTCATGATGATAATCATGAATACGATTATCTATCAAAATTCCTGTATAAAAGCATTTTATTGAATCAGATTAAACGCATTCCATATGTGTGAAAATGGAAAATCAGCGAAACATTATAGATTACAATGATGACATAACGTCTCGAGAAACGCAACGACCTTTCTGTTGCAGAACAAACTAATTAGACAGTAATTATTGTCGGCCTAGGGAAGGAGACAGTTCTACTGTCTAAGCTCATTAGATGAATGCGCAAGGCATGGAGGAAAAAGAGACTGCTATATGTATTTTCTCTGTGAAAATAAGTTGAAAGATTTATGAATAGATTAGCAAAGATATTTCAATGTCGCCGGCATTAAAGATTATTTCTTCGGATACTTGAACACGTACTTTAAATATCAGAATCTCAATGGGTTCTTAATATCTTCTTTTCATATAATTAAATAAAGTATCTTATTTGAAAAAAAAATTCTTATAGTACTTTAACGAGATATAAATTAATTGACTGCACGCATAACATCTGTGTGCGATTTATGTAACTCGTGGATTAAAAAGCAAGATGGTGTGTTACATAAATAACAGGTAAAAAAAAAGTCTGGTCGGAAATCTCAATATTTGTATTCCCGAGAAAAATACGCGAGTCACGTATATTATGTTGACCGAGAAAAGTGTCCTTGCTTATGACATTTTGCGCGCTTGTTGAAGTTTTATCATAGCACATTTAGCACTGATGTCGTAAGCAAAAGCTTAAGCGCAAAAGGAATTGCGGTCTCGTTCGATGTTGGAACGTATGTTTTTCTGTACCCGAAAGGTCTTCAAAAGTCACGCATAAATATACATACCATACGATTATCGCATTATTGAAAAAAAAGTTATTTTATTATTGCCGAGGAAAAGATTATTCGCGATATTTTCATAGTTGAAAGAAATCATTTTGCGAGAATGTATTTTTAAGGACACAAGAGAATGACACACACACCGCACATTATAAAAGATGTTAATTTCCATAGATGATATGTGCAAATGTCCGATTAAAAATACTTAACGCATCAAGATGCTTTTGCGTAGACGTCAGTGCTGGTGATGATCATGGCGGAGATCTTGATCACGCAGTCACTATAATTAACACTTTCGCTTTACTTCATTGTGATGCAGTTACGTAAACGAATCTCGATGTGTCGCCTGCGAATTCGCGAAACTCGCCTAAATTTTGTAAATTTCAATTCTGCCAGTTTTAAATGTCGCTCGAGGTAAATAAAAATATACGACAAAGATCCTGAATGATTCATGTACGTATTAATATTCAGTGATTAGTGATCGGGAACTGTTGTAAGAACAATTATCCGTCATTACGCAACTGGGACGTAGCATTCAAATGCCGCGGAGACGTGCGTTTCTCTTTCGATCGGCACGTCATCGAGCGCGACGATTACGAGCGATAAAAAAAAATGGTTCGCCTTTCGCCACAAATTTCTCCGTGCGGTATAATGATGGGTGTTACGCAGAAAAATGTCGACGAAGGAAATACGAATGAGGAAAAAATAATTCGACATTTGTAACTTCATTTACGTGGATATCAAAAATGTGGATAAAAAATTTTATTTAAAATATTACATAATATGGAAATTTCAATAATATTTATGAAAATTTATTTAACGTGCGTGGAATGACAAACGTAATCTTATGTATATCAATTTTGCACTCTCAACACGAGTCTTACATAATTGCCATGTTTTTCGATCGTATTCAAATTAATATTCGAATGGGATCAAATTGGAAAATAATATGCAAAGCGATTCGATGTGTAGATTCGGAATTATAAGCAGCAAAGTTTTTATATATACATATTATACATACATAGTGTTTATAGAAGCTGACATCTCTGCTTAATCGACGCGTGACTTCGAGCAGAAAGTTGCGGCGACACGTAGGCATCGTTGTTAATGCGTCACCGCGTGACTTGTTCACGGCGGAAGTATTATGCAAATCAGGAAACGACAGGTAGTGTCTTTTTCTCCGAAACGATCCTTCCCTCGCCGATGAAAGAGAGCCGCAAATCATATCGCCAATATGCATATTTAGAGATTAAATTCCGCCGGATTAAATTCTCTCTCCAGTCGATCAATTATCTGATTATAAAAAAAGAAAAAAGAAAAAACATTTAGGTGCAAACGCAACATATGTACAAAAAAAAACGAATTCCACGCCATTGATTATTATCGCTCACCGTTATGCATGCATGGATGCACACTTTATTAGTCACTGACTATCGTTATCACGTTATTTTCACGCCAAGGCTGCAACGCGGTCGTATAATTTCCCCTTTTTTTATCTTTTTTTTACCGTGCTCTTTCCAGACATTCGATCGAAACTTCGCGACGTCTGATAAAGTAAAAATGTACATTGATTAGTTATATATTGCTGCAGCTACTGTAGTATGTTGCTGAAGTAGAAAGTGAGTGTAAAATATTTATGAGAGCGAACCGCACCACGAAAGTGTGCAGGTGTGTACGTACACAGGTATATCTACATACGTATGTATTTACCAAATAAGCCAGTCAAAGCTAATTAAGCGAGTATGCCATTAAGTCGCGCAGAAACGTCGGGGAGTGTCTTTGATTCTGATTCTGACGCGCGCGCAACAGAGACACGACGAGGATTATTTGTGTCTGCAATTGGAAAAGGTTTTTGCGTGGCACGAAATTCATTCATATCGAAACGTTATGTATTTCAGCAAAACGGTCTTGGCTGATAGAAAATTCAGACTTTTATCGAAATCTTTTAAACAACGAAGACTTCGAATTTCGAATGCCGGGGCATCACGGTTGTTCGGACACGAGATGCGTTATTTCACTTACGGTGCATTATATGCACTATGCACGCGAACCTTTCCGTCGCCGGCCACATTCCGTTCTCCCGTGTAATTTTCAGGGTTAACCGCCAACCGTCGTACGCGATACTCTAGTTTCAGGATTGCAACAAACAACCGGTGGAATGCAAATTACCTTGATTGGTAGCTCAAGTGGAGCGCGTTCTTTCTCTCTTCTCCGGTTAATAAAAGAGCTTTTTGGCGGGGTTTATTATTTCCAAGCGAGTCGCGAAAGCTGGATATAAAATCTCAGACATTCTCCAGGAAAGTCTGCGCTCTGAATGCTTTACATGTACGAGAGAAAAATTACTAAATTATTAGACCATAACGAATTTCCCCAAAAAAATGGAAAGGAAATGTGCGGTGTCGGTGAAAAGTGTTAAGCGATGTTCGGCACGAGAGGAAAAGTTTTATTTTGTGAAAAGGAGAAAATGCGATAGTAAAAGATTCTTCAGATTCTCTTCTCTTTCATCGATGTTATACAGAAAATGTAATTATTATTGGAGTTTTCAAAGAGAAGGAAGTGCTACAGGAATCTTGTGTTTTTTCTCCTTTTTCAAATAGGAAGGAAAGTCTGGTTTCGAAATTTCGAACATTTTCCCGAGCTGGAGTACTTCCACGCTCGTCTTATTTTTCTAGCGTTTTCTCGCTAGGATGCGCAGCCATTGTACTTGAATATGTAGGATAATGCAATGTCATGTGAGACGCGGCTCTAGCGATTTACAATTTGCAATTATAACGCATAATTATAGAATGTAAACGGCGCTATCTAGTATAAATGCTACGAGAGAGCGGGGTACAGTTACAGCAGACCGACATTGTAACTGTAAATCTCCTTGTCGATTTAATCGCTCTGTACGTTCGGACAATCATTTATCGTCTTCCATTCGATTCCCTCTTTTTTTGCGTACGTTAGTATGCCAAATATATTAACTCGATGTAACGACTATACTAACCGCGTAACGAACGATATATTAAAACTTATCCGTGTTTACCGTGCGGTAAATGACCAGCCGACACCGAAGACCGGCTTAGAAATCACAACGAAAGTCACGATACAGATTAAGAAATGATAACATTGTCCACGGTCCGGCCGTAAATAATGATTTTGTTTCTTACTCTGCGTTATTTTCTACTCGTTATTTTCCGTCCATTCGCATTGTTGTTCGCAATTCTATGTATATACGACTTCGTCGTGTCTAGGCTTTAAAACAATACGCGCGTGACGAAGCCACGTTACCAGTCGATCGCGTAAGGGGACACGCATAGCGGTACAGGCGCGTGTCCGAGAATAGTGCCTCAACTCCTCTCCTTCCCTCTTACCCGCCCTTCCGCCGATGTTGGTAGCCGGTGCGCGAGTACAACAACCGCCGGAAGAGCGGTGCAAGATGAAGGGGACGAAACGCAGGAATGCGCTAATGGCATCCGGATGCCGGTGCACTACTCCACGACCTTGCAGCTCTACGCAGTGAAATGAGAAACTGCATAGCTGCTTCGTGCGGTAAGGCACAGGTCGCCACTTCATTGTATGACAATCAATAGTACCATAAATTAATGTATGTGCATGCGCGTATGTGTTATATATGTATATGTGAGAGTGTGAGTGTGTGTGAGTGCGTATGTGCGATTGGACGCGATAGTTTATTTAAAGGCGATTGCGTCGTACGTAAGACGCAATCATTGTCATTAATTATTAACCCTCGCGTCTGAGACGAGCACTGATAGGAATGTGCCATCGAGAATGCGAAAGAAGACTCATTACGTTTATAACTGCATATATATATTATATATATATAGATATATAGATAACATACGGTACGCACACGCGGAACGCGGCGAATGGCGAGGAATGAGGATGGAGTTATCTCTCAGCGGAGAGAAAATGCGAAGATACCCGACGTTGCGCAAGCCGCGCTTTTCCTTCACGACGAAAGTGCGTTGCCGATCAAACTTCCGCGTGTACGTACACACGTAGGCTAATGTCATAAATAGAGAAGTAATATGTGAATATAATGTACACGCGTCTTGTCGCAACAAATAAATATCATTAACTAAAAAAAAAAGAAACATCGTAAACCAATAAAATATCCTTAATTATAAATCCTTACATCTCGGTCTGCGGTGCAGGGCATACTTTTGAAAACGAAGAACAAGATCGTCGAGATTATTTAACAAAATTAACAATCCGGAAATACTTACGCTATACATATATGCTACTCTTTTTATTTTGATATAAATAATTAGTAAAAATAAATAAATATTACGATACTTGTAATACGAGTTGAATGAAAAAGCAATATCAAAGAAGCACGATGATGAGACTGCAACGTGAGAACGCAACTCGTTTCACTCTACCAAGGAACTTCGCGACTCGGTATTTCCTTATGAATTTTAATATCGGGCAGGGTGCTGCACCCGATGGCCTTCACAGATCGTTGATTAGCGGAGTCGACCTTAACATTCACAAATTCCTGCGATAACGTAACGTAGGCCGCGCGAGCTAAAAGCTCGAATTACAGTTAGATGGTGATTCCGCGATTTACAGTTACGCCGCGTACGCTCGTATACGGGCGTACAGGCATGAAGAAAATCGGGTCAGAGACGAAATTAGTTTTTAATAATCCCGTTCAGGCCGGCGTCGAGCGCTTCGATTCACCCCCGCCGAAAGGATTATTGCACTCTAACATCTCGTGCAAAATTAATTCCTAACGGTGCAGATGGCGATATAACGGACGGGATCGTTTACCGCGCAAAGCGGTCGGCGTAATACTTGCATATGCACGTCAATTACAACAACCGATTGCTATTTCTAATACCTGCACCTGCCGAGCTGCGTATATACTCCTTATACGTACGTTTTTTTTTTCTTTATTTTAATATACGACATGAGAGAGATGTTAACGCGCGTGCAGCAATGTATCTTCTGCAGTAATCGGATAACTCAGCAAGATCTGTCTCTAAAAAAAAGCATTAGCGAGGTATAATATATAATCTTTTTATTGCATTCACTTTATACGATTCGTGCAAAGTCCATTTGCTGTTCAAGCGTCCGTTAGCTATCCTCGTGGACTCACTCTTCTTCATTTCTCTTTGTCTCGACCGATGACAATAGGTCCATCAGAACGTTCCTTTTCGAAGGAAGCAGACTGTGTAATTGCATCACGCACATTTTACGGCGACTGTGGCCACGAATCTAAAGTACGAGCAACGCGCGGACAGTAGAGGGTCGCGCGTCGGGGTGCATCGGCGAGGAAAATAAGGGGGAAAATGATCTAAAGTAGGGGAAGTCGAAAATGTATGGGTTAACGGGTAGAAAAAAGTACCGTCGATCATTAAGGCGGTCGCATGATGATGACATGGCGAATGAATCAATACACCAGCTGCGTCCGAAATAATGTCTCATGATCCTGTTTCGAATAGCCCGAGACCTGATTTACTTTCTACGAAGAAGAAATATCTTGTGACGCTCGCCGATAGATGTCGGCGGCTGCACCGCTCAGAGATGGTATATTTGGCGATTTTAATGAGTGGTACCGCAAGCACGATCCACGGCCGACCGTCTTGGACGCGATTATTTCTTTTTATCGAATTTTAGAGGAATGGATAATAAAAATATTTTATTCGAAATTTTTTACAATATTTCTCAAATAAACACAATTTTTCATATTTATTTTTTATACTTTGAAATTTTTATAAAAGAATTTGTATATATAGAATCACGCAGCTGTTTTAATAAAAAAATGCTTCCAATTTAACGCTTTCAAAACGCGCATGCTTTCATCTGCTTTCCAACAACGGATGGAAAGAATCATTTCCGGTTGCGAATGTTTTTTAAATGTAATTTCGATGTATTATAATGCGGTAACGAGCAATTGTGAATTATGGGAGGTTCCGCAATTAGCTAATGGAGAAACGGCATTTAAACACGGAACTCGGTGTCCGGGAGATCCGAGGCGACAGCTGCAAAGCCTGTCTGCGTGACAAATCGATAGTCGCCAATACTTCCGCCTGTGGGACGAATCCTTCCAAGTGATTTTAAAACCTTTCACGCACGCAATCACATACCGTGGAGACTTCCGCCGATTTTGTGTTAAAATGAAAAATAAAAGGACATTATAATACCGTGACTGATCGAACGCAATTTATTAGTTAGCAACACTTACTCGATAAAAAGTCAGGCCGCACATTGATAATATCTTCTTCCTCGATTCAGAAATCAAAACTCTCTTAACAAATGCTTCTTGTTAAATATTTAATCGATTCGCGACGTGCATGTTCATGCATATGTGTAACGAGAAATAAGACCCATTCGACGGACAGATATGGAACGGATCAACAACTGGATTGATGAACTGAACCCCGCGAAAATAGCGGTGCAACGGTGCACTGCAGTGGCACGCCGCCTAATCGGTGGTATCCGGCTCAAGTGCAGCATTCGCGTGATTTTCAAAGGATGAGAACACAACAGATGCGGGATTGCCTTCGTGAAGAATTGGCAGAGTCGCTATAGCGCCTCCCGCTAAGGCAAAAACGTTCTATGGCTACGGGGCACATGCCACCTGCCGTTGACCGAGCGATACCTACGAGACTGTAGGCCGTAATCGCGCAATACATAAAACCGGCGGTTATTATGCTGACTTTATCTATAACGGGTCTCTCCATCGATCCTGGACGGAAACATCCATCGCGCTGTTTACTCCGCGAGTTTTTTTCTCTAAATCAGCTCGCGCCGCGAGCCTCTCCTTAAGGGGGTCTTTTACTTTAAAGGCCTTTTTTTTCGTCGTTTTTTTAGGATTTTTTTTTAGGAATCATGAAAACATACTATATCGGGACTTTTATATCATATTTATTAACATTGGAAGTATGTTTGATAATTTTTTCAAAATAAAATATCGACAAGAATGCGTTGTACAGAGCGATAATGGCATGTATCTAAAAAAAAAAGTTGTCGGATGGCGCCCATGATTGCAGTTCACCAGTTAATCTGAAACAAAAAAACAAAATAGCATTTTAATCTATGAATGTGTGGCTATCTTCGGTACCAAAAACTAACGAAAATATTGAAAATTGTATATTTTCGTTAGTTTTTGGTACCGAAGATAGCCACACATTCATAGATTAAAATGCTATTTTGTTTTTTTGTTTCAGATTAACTGGTGAACTGCAATCATGGGCGCCATCCGACAACTTTTTTTTTAGATACATGTCATTATCGCTCTGTACAACGCATTCTTGTCGATATTTTATTTTGAAAAAATTATCAAACATACTTCCAATGTTAATAAATATGATATAAAAGTCCCGATATAGTATGTTTTCATGATTCCTAAAAAAAAATCCTAAAAAACGACGAAAAAAAAGGCCTTCAAGTAGAAGACCTCTTTAAGACTAACGCGCAAACAATTAGGCATATACAATTGTTAAATATATATAACAGCCTTAACAGTTATTTCTATGTTTTATTAATGATATTCATACAATTAACCCACTAAGCACAGATCTCTCTGTTGCGACGATTAACACAGAAAAATACGCCTCGCATTTAAAGAGCGCCGCAATCATCGATGGGCGAGTGCTTTAGCCTACAATTTTCTAAATGCACGTAAAACAAAGATAATGCACGGTTTAAGCGCATATAATAAATGTATGTATGATATCGTTGAAGGTCGACTTTCTCGCCATTAGTTAAAAGTTAATGTCAGCAATGTGCTCCACGGGCGTTGCGGCGTCTAACAATACGCAAATGAAAGTAAATTGTAACCAGAAATTACGCGGCACGGTCACTTTACCCGATTCGCTCGCGATTGTGTCAATTATTTTTCTCCACGGAAACTTGCTGTTGCCAACTTACAAACTTACCGTTTTCTTTCGGCATTTATATTTCGGCACTTAATACCGTTACGTTAACACGGCTGAGCTAATTTGGAAAGCAGTGTAAATCAGATTGTGGCTTATGCAACAAATTTTGCTAGTTGGAAGAATCTGATGATTTTTTTTCAGTTGTTACTTTTTTCAGTCGTTCGCTCGAAGGGACGGCAATTCCAAATCTCGGAAACGGTGGAAAAAGAAGGAAACTGGTTCAATAGACGTGAACGGTAACACCGCAGCCGGACGTACGTGTTGTCGCGGAATTGTAAGACGGAGCGAGACGGAGACGGCGGCGGCACGAGAGCGTTCGACGTGGAAGTGGAATAGACGGAGAGGGAACGCCAGGGAGCCCGCATAGTTGGAATAACAGTACTCTCACATTGGTGCGGCCATCCGGTGAGCACCGTCGAAGCGCGGTACCGTTACCGGTTACGACGTTAACCGCGGCGAGCGCGCACCGGCTTCCAATGCCGGCGGTAATCAGAAGATCGAGACGATGCCATACGGTCCACCCGGCTGCTCATCGATTTGATTGCAAATCTCCTTCTCTCTCGCTCTTCCGCTCTCTCGGGACGGAACCCTCTCCCGCCGTTTGCCTTACCTTACCGGTCCTCTTGGCATCATGCGACCTAACCCGTCTCGCGAAACCAGTCGGATATCGGTCAACCAAAGTACACGCGATATGTACGCATTGTACACATAAATTGCCGACCTTTTTTTATGGTTTATCTTACAGATTTTTTTATCTTATTTATCTTAAAATTTATCGCTAATTTGAGAATTTTCTTATCACTTGCCTTAGAATGAAAAAGAGGAAATATATGCACAAGAGCATTTAAAATGCTGTCTTATATTGTGAACGCAACTAAATAAAGACAAAATAAAATAACAATTTGCAAACGGAGAATGTGTGGTCAATTAGAATAGAATTTCAATATTAGAAATATTAAAAAAATTGCAAACAGATGCTGATGGACGAAGAGGGAAATACATTCCCGATACAACTGTATTATTATATCCTTATTAACTAATTTCAGTTTAATTACTCCGAAATGAATCAAGATACCTAAATGAATCAGATACCTCCTTAAAACAGGCGGGCAAAAATTTCTCCGTGAAGCCTCACCTCTTTAGATAATAGCGGACGTAATGGCGAGGGAAGAAAGCGTCTTATCCGGCAAAAGTGCAATATCGTGGGCGTGCCAGTCGAGTTTATCAGCGCGATATCATTAGTGCGAGATTTCCGGACGTTCAACGAGAGAGTTAGCCGGTAGCTCGCGACGGCCGAGAGCGCACCGGGAGAAGGCCTCGCTCGCCTTTCTCTCTCTCCCTCTTTTTCTCTGTCTTTCTTTCTCTCTCCGCCGATCTTCATCCCTCTCCTCCTGTTCGTTCCGCGGCGCGGAGGCGCCGACTCACTAGCTAGAGGAACTCGGGCCTCTTCTGCGGAACATCCCCGGCAGTTTCACGTCGACGGCCATCCGGATCGACTCGCCGCGGCCAAGGTCGGCGGACGCAAGGAAGAGAGGAGCCTTCGTCGAAGGTCATCCGAGGGAGATGGATCGGCGCAAGGGAACGATCGTGAGTGAGGCTCGTCGTGGTGCGACATGCTCTCGCGAATGACCCTCCCGGTTTGCCAATTAGATTCGTGATTGATTTTTGTATTCGACAGTGATATGACAGTGCGTGAGTTGATCGAACGGTCGAGACCCGTGCCAAGAGCGGCGACGCCGAAATCGGATGGTTGAGTTTCATCTCGGAGCACACGTGACGATTGGCAAGGAGCAAACAGGTATATTTGGGCGATTAGCCTTGTCGACGTTGTGACGTAAATGCGCCAAGTTTTTCACAGAAAAAGAAATAAATCTTATTGTCACTCTAAATATCTGAGTAGTACGACACGTGACAGAACTTTGTGGATATGTAAATCTTAATTTCAATTTGATAATTAGGTGCGATAATTAAATCATTACGCGCGACGAAACACGATTGTAGGACTCGCTCTTCGATTAAAATTTGACCGTCAATATTTTATCCGTCGACAGCCGCTGCAGTATATGCGTATCGAGTAAATCTCCTGATCGATAAAATCTCCTGACGCGCTCGATAATTACTGAGTTTCTAAAATTCCCGGAACCGACCTTTTTAAAACCGCTAAGAAAATGATCCATCGGCGATCGAAGCGACGATGTATCGAGATGTGTGTCTCGCGCGCATGTGATTATCGGCCGGTTCGATATCCATTAAAGCAGATGCAGGCGGGAAACGAGCCGTGAACCTGGTAATTGCAAGTTGAACGACGCACACGCATCAAAGTCGAGCGCGTATATTATATCGACCAGCTCTCGTCTACAACGCACTGACACGTGATGCTGTAATCTGTTCACCGACCTTAATACCGTTGCCTTAAACACATCGCGGACGCTTCGACAGTTATGAAAACAAGGAGTCGCTCTCGGGAAAAACGGATGCATGGACGCGTAGGTATCTCGTCGGCGGACGAGCGTCGCGCGGATGCGGATCAAACGATCGGTTCGCAGATCGATTTTATTTTCCCGCGATTTCCTCGTCCACGCTTGCGAATCTTCTCCTGCAACGTTTTCGCTCGCGAATCTCGCAGCCCCGCGCGGCGCGCTAGAGGCCATTAATTTTTCGAACGTCATCCTCAACTCAAATGCGTAGCCATAGACAGTTAATAACGTCAATCAGGTAGATTCGTGCTGCTGCGGTGATTACGGTAGCGTGCAAACCGAAAACTGGGTCACCGGCATCAAGAAGCTCACCGGCGGTGATTATTCAGGGCCGGCTTCAGGCGATGAGCAAGGAGGCAGTCTTCTCGCGAGCGATCTCACGACATAATGAGTGGCATCACACACGTTTTATGCCGTATAAAGCGAAAATTGAGTGTCAGGAGCTATTTGCGATGAGTAGAGCGCGGAGAGAAAACTTCCGTTTCGATTAAATAGCAAGGTGTGCACGCGGCTACAAAAGCGGCCCTGTTAATTACCCTGATGCCACTGATGATTATCGTGACGCAGCCTCTGCTCTTTCTCGAAATGCCATTGGCCCCTCGGTCAACCGTAGCGAATCGTAATTACAGCGCTGTTTGGCAAAACGATTCCGTCGTGTAACGATCAGCGCGAGCGGTCAGCGCGTGAGGTCGGCATGCGTTCAGGTTCACGAGAGGGGCACGGGTTGACAGTTATTCCAGATTGCGTGCGTAATACCTAGGCCCCGAGACTCGACATTGACACCTTTCGGCTGCCGGCCGGGCTAGGTTGCCGGCACATCCAGCTGGTCCATAACTGTAAAGCCTAACTGTGAGCATTCTATAGACATCGCGCGACAGCTAGCTCGTAACAGACGGGAGACTGACATTGAATCTTCATCGCAAAAGTATATCCTTCTAGTGATATAAAATTTGTAATTTGAAATTTTTTAATAGCTTTATAAAATGTTAATTTTCAATTTAAATACATTTAATTTATAAAAAACGTTAATTACACACACATTGTATTAAATGTTAATTTAATTTTAACTGAATTTATTAAAGTTTTTAGTTTAAAAAAATGTAGTTTTAATCATGAGAGATTTGTGACAAAACATAATCGAACAATAATCGATTATGTCCTTCTCGATTAAGAAGAAATCATTTTAGAAACTATAATAAATTTTTTGCGAATTCGTTGAAACTTCGCACTTGGACGACAGCACCGTTTTCTCGAAAGTTATTAAAAAAGCAGCGCGCGTACCACGTTAATGAAGAAATGCGTACAGTTTCAACAATTGGTGAAATCCGTAGCAGCAGATAAACACGCAATTTTTCTATATATGTATATATATATATATATATATATATATATATAAAATGTGTGTGTATATTCCAGTGGATAACAGTTTTTACGATTTCTAGTTTACGGGACAATGACCTTGATATCGATTCAAGGCAAAGGAGCAAAGTACTCTTTATTACTCTAATTTACGCTTATATGCATAGTAAAACCCTCATCGTTTAATACGTTGACCGGTACGCCGAGTTAGGTAGCGTTTGCATAATCGCGACATCATCGTGCAAGAAAATTCAAATCGCCAGTGCCGCGGTCAACCGTTTTATCCGTCACGCATCGACGATCGCGAGCTCATTGTCCGCATTTTCCTTTTGTCCTGATCTCTGATCACTTTTACCGTTGTCGGCACGTATCTCGTGGTGTGTTGCAGAACTGTAGAAGTACTGCAGAGGCCTGACCCGGTCCTGCAGTCTACGCGATTTTAATTATTCACGCACCGCCTGGTGCTCGCATAAATTTAACGCACCGCGACGCCGGTAATGAGTGCCGCGAATACTAGATGAAAGCCGAAGGACCCGATTGTGCGTATGTACGGTCCTAAGAACTTTTCCTTCGATAGACCATTAATATCGTATTCGGGTCATTCGGGAAACCTTGACTAAAATTTCTACAAGGTTGTTAGAACAAGCAGATACGAATAATTACCGTATACGAGTTTTCTTAGATACGATCAATGAAAAATAGCGCGAATTATGTCATCAGCTATAATAATTCTCTTCTAATTGAGGACACCGCAATAATAATGTTCATTTTTTTTTCTTTCATTCTTTTTTCAGAACGAATGACGTCAGCGGATAACACAATAGAAAAACAATTTGCGAACACACGCATCTCGAACGGGTTGCGTAACATTCAGGCAAAACATGTCGACCTTAGGAATATCCCATTACGAGGATGGGTTCCGATTGGGTGGGCCACCTTCGGAGTGCTCCCTCCGCAGCAAGGCGCAGATCGACGCGCTGTTCGAAGACTCCAGGTGAACTTAATAAATTGCATTACTTTAATTATATACATTTGACCAGTTAAAAACAGCAGGGGATTAACATCGATCTTACGCTACTTACTTTTTATCTTTATTCAAGTGCTATAATTACATTTGATCAATTAGAGCGTAGTAACATTGATCTTGCACTATTTCTCTTTTTTTTTTAAATATTTTTCCATTAACGAATCTCGATCACCATAGGTCGATCTGCAGCTCGACGTTGGGAGGGTGGTACGCCGGATTGTCGGTCGTGATCCCGGGCAACGACGCGAACGAGGAGCAGAAGAGGGTGAACAGCGCCGTCCAGGCGCGCATCGAGGCGATGTTCGCCTCGGTGGAGGCCGAAAGTGGAACGCCCGGTGAATGTGCCGCCGCAATCCTGCCGGTAATGACACAAATAATTACGCACGTGGAGCACTCGCGAGAGATGCACGCGCACACCACTTTTGCCCGAACCGTCGGGTCGTCGTCGGGGGATTCAGGTTCGGGGATCTCGCGGTGATTAAATCTCGCACGTAGCGGGAACACGCGCGCGCGCCTGTACATTTTCACTTATGTTAATTCCATTGTGCATTCGCACACGTCCTCTCTCGCTCGAAAAATCTCGCACGAATCCGCATGGCCAAAACGTGATTCCGTTTCCGTTCTCTCAAGGGACTTTAAGTACCGCGACGAAAAATTCACCTACTTCGCCAGCGAACGTGACCTCGCGAGCATGCGCGTTCGTTTCAATGTCAAAATTAAAACAACTATACGAAATTTCACGAAAGAGAGCGCTACAATACTTAAAATTGAAGGACGTAAAATAATTGTACGACCTAGCTTCTCCTTCGAGCAGAGATATGATTTCACATATATGTATGTACATTAATTTCTTTTATTCGCGATCATAATTAATAAAATTCATTTATTAATCAATTCGCCTTTCCCATTTCGGGAATCCAAATCGTCTTGTATGTACGTTTCATCGAAGATCGGATCTCAGAAATCCAAGTCATCTTATATATTTTCATCGAAGATGGGATCTCGGATCTAGAAGAACGGTGAAAAGCTTTGTGAAAAGAAGCACGTCGGATGGTATCCATTTTCCGCCTCAGAAATCTCGCATAGATCACCTTGACGATCGTGCTGATTCCGTGTCAGAAATAAAATTGAGATCGACGTATAATTACGAGCTATTTGCTCGTTAGAAAGGAAAGAATCGCTGATCTTTTAAGGAGCGATGTATAGTATATACAGAAATTGTAAAAATCAGAAGAGAAAGCAAATTATACATCCGTTCTGTTATATTTAACGTGAGAGAGATGATATCAAACCCTTTGAGGTTTAATCGGTCTCGCATACAGCAGAATTAAATTTTTTGACGTGTGAATTAATTCATATATTAGTACGTATATTTATAGCTGATATTATCGCTTTGAGATTATAATAGATTGCGATGTGCGATATAAAAGTACACTTTTAATAGGCGAAGAAAACGCTTTGAGGTAACATATATTAATTATAAATAGAATTGCAAGAAGGCTTACAATTTCGAAATCGTAACAGTACAAATAATATAATGTTAGAATAGATTTATATACGATTAATTACGTAATAAAATTACAATATGTATAATTAATGCATTCTCTGAGGGAACCTTGGATACTTTGATACATAAAAATTCGATCTGATCTACATTCAGCGTGCGTATTACTACGTACTGTCGCACGTTGCAATATTGCATACTCGCCATACTCGCGGACGTGTCTCGATTCGCGAAAAAGGGTCGCGAAAAGTCCTTCGACTTTCCTCGGGGCGTCGATCCGGAATTTTTAATCGTCACTTTCATTCCGCTCACGATCCGCGAAGCGTGACGGACTTCCATAAACTATTCGGAGCGCTGAAAAATTCTCCTTCAGTTGTTACACCGGTATGCGAATTCTTTATCGCCGCCGACACGGTATCCTGTTTTATGGGCCCCGCCGCATTGTTTCGCCTCGCTTCGCGCACTTTGATTGGAGCTCGCGAAAGAAGATGCTGATTAATAGATCGAATAAAAGATGCTGATCGATAGAGTTACATCAGAGAACCCGATTAGGCGTGGCAATTGATCAATAATGACACGGTAGCTGTTTGTTAAAATCAAGAGCATTGACTCTCTCCCGCCTGTCTTCTTTACGGCTGAAGTCACGCCTCTCGCTCGAATATCGAATCGTTGAATTTCAGATAAAGTTACATGATAAAAGCAATTAACCTTATTTCTCATCGGAGGAACGAAATTTCATATACAAAGTACGATTCGAGTTTTATGTATATTGCAATATACATATATTACAATGTTCAACACATTCCGCAGGATAGACATTAAAGCGGTAGCGAATAAATAAGCGGCGACGCGATAAAATTCCTCGGAGATACTAGTTTTAAAATGTTCGAAACGCGCAAAATGTGCAATAAAATTCCCGTTTAACGATCCCACCAGTTTATCTTCAATATTGCCCATCGTGTGAAACAGGTTTTCCTTACTTTCAGACACGCACAAAAAGAATGCCCGCCCTTTTGTCAAGTGCTATTTTTGACATGAACACGTCAGTCTCTCACAATGTCTGAAGTAAACAAAAGTTTTTACGCTGTTCGAAACTCCATTGACTTTTTATTCTCGGTGATCATATCAATGAAATAACTTACTCCAAATGGTAAAAAGCAGATATTAATTGACGAAGACAATGCTTAATTTGATACGTCCAGTTGACGTATCAAATTTTAAATTATTTTCTCTGCCTTGTTTTTTCTGCATTAAAAATACGTTCTTTAGGAAAATAGAAATATTTTGCGCTTTCGTATAGGTAAAATACATGGGAGCTGCCCCAGTTGGTGGACGCGTGGCGAGCGTACGAGGTCTTCAGGAACCCCTTCGTCAGCTATTGGAACGTATGGAAGGATGCGTGAGGGCCGAGCTGGAGGTCTCCAGGCGCGGACTGACGTTCCGCACGAGCGAAGTCTGCGAGAAGAATAATCCTTTCCGCAGAATAGCGGTATGGAGTGCCCTGCGACTCCGATGTAAGAGAATACCATCGGGCGATGTGCATCACGCCTTTTTACCCTTGGTCGGCGACCAGGACCAGACGATGGAAGACAAGCACGCCGAGCTCTACAGGTGGGCACAATGCGTTATTATAATTAAGTTTTTGGGAAGACAAAGATCTAGATAGCATTGCCTATTATATTAACGTTTAGAGCGCATATCTATATATTTAAAAATAAAATTTCTGGAATAGATTTTTAATTTTAAATCTATTTCTAGGACAATGCGCGGTTTAAAGAATGAAGCGAACTTCTATCCTCCGATCTTTGCCGTGGTGATGCGACGACCTGGTGCCGCCAGGCTGTTGGAGTGCCACGCGTTCGCCTGCGAATCCGAGGAAGACGCAATAGCGGCCGCGGCCACGTTGTATCGCGCACTTCTCGCCGATCTGGACGCGAATCGACGACGACCTCGTCACACGAACGGTGTCGGCTGCATCAGTCTGGCCTCCGTTGCTTCCAGCGTTCGCGAGCCCAGTCTCAGCAGCAGGATCAGTTGCCTGCTGTCTCCGCCACCGAGGCCGACCGCGCCGCATCCTGTGAGACCGCCAAGAACCAAGAAGACCTCCGTCAGCAGCTCCGTCACGGAGGACGAAGGCGGGAAGCCTAGCTTGCAGAAGGTACCACGTAGAAAGAAGAAGAACTCCGACGTGAAGGCGGAGGACATTCTTGAGGCGCGCGGAAGAAAACGAGACAATGCCAAGCTCGAGAAGAGCAATCTGGGACAGAACAATCGAGATATCGTATTGTCTAGAAACGAGGAGCTACAAAATTCGAAGAACAAGATGTTCTCTGCCAAAGATCAGAATTCTTTGAGGATCGAGATAGAGTCCAACAATCCCGATAAAATTTACAGCGCTTGTGATAACAATACAAATGGAATTTACGAGAGGCAGCCGAACAAGTATAAGAAACTGTACAAACGGAACAATCCGAGGAGGGAATCAGCAGATATGAAAGATGACATTTACGAAAGAAATTATGGATCGTACGATTTAAATCGAGCAAACGCCGGGAATTGCGAATTATACTCCTCCGGAATCGACAGCGTTCTGATATACGACAAGGTCAATAAGACCGGAAGAAACGAGATGAGCTGTGCTTACGAGCAGGTCGGTAGAAAGAAGGAAAATGTTTACAGTCCGCGCATTGAGGACGCCGATAAGATCCACAGTCTGGGGACCGAGGACATTTACACGAGTAAGAACAACAGAAACAGCCAGATGAGAAGCTGTCAGGAAGACATCTTCTACGCGAAGAACTTGAAGAATAATGGACACTATCAGTCGCACCACGAACATTCGGACGGCACGATAAATCAACAGAGGCGCTCGAGGGACCCGGAGAGAGCGTACTCCGGCAAAAGAGTCAGCCGAGTCGTCACCATGGACAAACCGTTGAGGAAAGAGCAAGCGGATTATTCGTTGAACGTGCCGGAGTACAGTCATCCTCGGAGAAGAAGAAGCAGAGCGGGCAGCGAGCCACCCGTCAGTCATTCGGAGAACGCGAACAGGATCCTACAGGAGAACGCGCTGAAGAGGTCGCAGAGCGACGTAGACGTGGACAGGGGAGACCTGATGACGAGAGTCGAGTTGCCTAGAAGAGGCAGTTTCCTAACTTCAGGAAGCACTCGGAGAACCAATAACGTCAAAGGCGGCACTCCGCTCGGATTCACGGAGCTGTTTGACGAGTTCAGGAATCAGGAGGGCTTGACCAGCGTGGATGACATTTTGGCTGCTATCATAGGTAACAATCTACTCTCAAAATAATGTAATGTTGAATAAAAAAAGATTTAGATCTAATTATTTTGATAATTTCCCAGATCCGGAAGGTATGTCGTTTAACGACTTGAAGCCGCTGTACAAGGAGTTCTTACTGAAACTGGCCGCGACCTTAACGCAAGATGAATTGTATCAGAGATCCGCCAGTATCATGAAAAGACGGCGAAGACCACAAAGACGAAGATCGAGTCGTCGATCTTGTTTATTGGGCAGAGCCATAAAGAGGTCGGTTTCGAGATTGAAAGGTGGCCCCACGGAATTCACTTCCGTGATATTCCCGGCGAGAAGATTGAACGATAGCTTCGGCAGTAGCTCGTCGTGCGACGTCAGGAATAATCATCGTAACCGCGTGCTGGCGAGTAGACTCGGTAGGAGAAAATCCTCACGGAGAAAGAGCAAGAACGGGATATGTCACACAACTTCGGAAGACAGTGACACATGTATGTAGAAAAATATCGCAATTAAAATCAAAATTAATTTTAATCAGCTCTAGATTTTTGGTAGCCTTGTCTTTTCTCCAATTTCCAGAATATAATAAAATATAAAACAAATATTATAAAAAAAATATCTTAATCTCAGTATAATTTGTACTTATTAAATGCACAATAATTACGAAATTAATACAGGTAGACGACTTAGTCGCAGCATGGGTGCCACCGCGAATAGGAGCAGCAGCGGATATGTGAGCTGCAGCGAATGCAGCTACGACTCCGAGTCGTGTACGTGCGTATCAGCGGATAAGTGTTACTGCTCATTGTCCAGACGAGTACAGGCTACGCCTGTACCGGGAAACACGGTTGTTTGCGCTTGCGACACTGACAGTTGCTCCGAGAGCAACAAGTGTTATTGCGCAAGGAAGCCGATACAGCCGACTATACTGGAGCAACTCAGGCAGAAGGGAATCGTGCCGTCGGAGAGCACGCTCAGCAGAGGGGACAGTCCCGAGAGGATCCGAGGTTCGAGATTGACTAGTAGTCATAGTTCGTCGCGCAACACCGACTTCCTCAAGGTAGCCAAGGAACTTGACCATTAAATCTGTTATTTTAATTTTGCAATCGTATTAAAATCTATTTGCATGATTCCCATTGCAGAACCGATCATCGCCGGTTTGCGGTAGTTCGGATAACTTGGCCTTAGACTACGATCTCTTCAGTCCAGGGAGAAGATCTCAGCAGTCGTCCGGCAGTGAAAAAGTCCTCGTGGTCAGCGCCAGAGATACTCAGGGCCGTTTGGTTTACGTCGGTGGCGCAGAACGAGACAAAAAGTATTCTTCCCGCGGTAGCGGCAGATCCGGGGCGCATCACGAAGCGCTCTCTATTAAAAAAAGCGCGGAAATCGCTGCGGTTTTCGGTGCAGGCGAGAATCGTGTCACGAGAAGGGCTAGTAACGCGTCGAGTACGAGAAGTTCAATCAATCTCGAAGCTGGACTCGGCTACTTACCTTGAAAATATCTAAATTATATCTCCAACGGTACTCTCATATATCTAATATTTAATACTATGATATTTGTGTAACGTCTTGCCATTCGCATTATGATTGAAGGATTATTCACGAACATATCGTGATTCAATTAGTCGTTTCTCGATAAATAATATGCAACTACTTGTACCTGTCTTCATATTGAGAGAGATTTTAGCGCGTAAATTACAGTATAAAATAAAAAAATATTATACATTTTATTCCAATTTTAAAGACCAGTGTTTAGATAAGCGATAAAGATTAAGTTATGATATTTCTTTACGCTACGCTGGACCTGATAGCTTATTATTAATGATAAATACGGGGCAGTGCAATATGAGAAATGAGATACAAAGAATCGAATGTTATAATTACCTTTAACTTTTATGTTCATTTCTTCGTTCGATAAGTATTACGAGTATGTACACTGTATGTGCAATACTTTTAGAATATTATATATATATTTATAATATAAACTTTTGCACTATCTATGTATTACTAATAAAGTCGCATTTTAGCGAACATCTCAGACGGCACTTCTAGTTCTTTCAAGTTGTCCAAGCCGATTTCTTTTTCGGTCCTATAATAAATAAATACAAATTTCTTTTATATAAAAAATCATATTTTACTATAAGTAAAATTCTATTCACAAATGTTTATTTTATCAACATATTCATGACATTTTCAGACGCCAAAAAGCATCTCTGATCCGTCTCCCATTTTTGAAGTTCTCTAGAGAAGCACTGAAAAACAAAAATATATATTTCATACTTAATGAAATATATATTTTTGTTTTTCAGTGCTTCTCTACCCACTTTTGTTACACAGTTGATGTAATGCTTCTAAAATCATAAGTTTAAAATAACGTAATGCATTAATTTCGTGAATCCGTCTATCATCAAACAATTTACCTTATTTCTGGATCAGCCTCTCGAGTTTTTGTTTCAGGATGATAGTAAATAGTACTTGGCAATTTATAGTAATATTCATTTCCAAACTCTTCTAAAATTACAAGTGGCAACAACAAGTATGACAATAAATTCACTTCGGAATTTAACAACCACTCATGATTCTTCTCTGTGTCAAAAATGCAATTTTTCAAAGTATAAATAACGATACGTCGTTTAGTCCAACTGTCAGAATATATGAATGGGAGGAACCGTCGAATAAGGCATAAACAAAGGCATAATCCATCAAATATCTATAATAAAACATCTCCAAAATATAATTTAATGAAATACAAAAATAATAATGGCAAAAAATAATCATTTAAATTATACCTTCTTACATGTAGCGATTGACTCAAATGGTAAAAGACATCTCCAAGGCAGTTCAAACTTTGTCCTTTAGTAGTGTACAGTTTATCAATAAATGCAGTTGCTATATCATTTAAGGTGTAACCACTTTGGTCGATAAATGTGATCACTCTGTCTAACATATGAAGCGATCTCCTCCAAATGTTGGTCATATTATTAAGTATTTTTCATACCATTAATACATATTAGAATTTATTTAGATTCTCGTGCACATACACGCGTGTACATTTTTCGGCAGTTCATTACCAGCATTTATACGTTGTATTCAGTGAATGTTTTGAGCTGAAAGATTACAACAATGAAACGCAGATAAAAAATAAACGCAGGTCATAAGTCCATTTTCCAGAAATAGGCGCGCGCTTAATTGCCAAAGTGATAATGATGATGCGTCACGGACGTGGCTATTCAGTAATCTTCTTTGTATATACATACGCGTGTAGTTTTGGTATAGTATAATTTCAGAATGAATATTTACAGAAATAATAATCATTTAACTGTAAAATAATTTAAGTCGTATGTTTATTACTTGTATAAATATTTGATATTAATACATTAAATGTTTTTCATCCAT
>NW_012026816.1:2118940-2119873 GCF_000956235.1 Wasmannia auropunctata
CCTCTTATGAGTCTTAAATTATAGTAAATGGATGCACCCAATATCGCCTTTCTTTCTTTAAAATATACTTTGTGTATATAAGATAGGCAAAAATTATACGTTTCCTCTGGTATACATCCATTTCTAATGGCGGCGGAATGCGTACTGTGCGTCTTTCACCGTAATGTGTGAATTAATCTGCTGCGGCGCCGCAGCGGCGCCGCACAATTAAAAAACGGATGTGTGCACCGGGCCTTAATAATTGCGTTTAGCAGAGTCAGTAGTTTTGATTCATTAATATGAATGGTTTATAAATTTTGATCCAGCGAGAAACTATTTAAGGAATTATTATATGGTATTATATGCTAATTTTGACACAATATTACAATTAATATGCACTTTTTATATTGACCCTAATAATGTAATTAACTTGCAAGGTATATCTCGACCATGCAACGATTCATTAGTTGGTACGAAGGAGAGCCTTGGGTTGAAGGAACACCAGCCTATACAGACATGCAATTTGCGCGTAAAATGCATTTAATGATACAGTCAAAATTGCGCGAACTCGATCACGAGCAAATCGAAAACGAGTCCAAAATTGCAGAGCTATGGTGCCCGGATCGCGAGTTGTTTCTAAAGGATTTCAATGCGGCGTGTCCACTTGAGAAAGATGGACAACGTCCTTATGTCATAACTAGCAAGTCACCATACAAACCGAAAGGTATAAATAACTTTGACATGGCAGGAATACAGTGGTCTTTAATAAGTTTAGTTTTGCTTTGTCCGCAAAAGATCGGATTGCATAATGCGACCGATGAAGACATCGAGGCCTTTTGTCATATGTGGAGATGTTACGGATATTATCTCGGGATGGACGATAAGTATGCATGTATTCTTTTAATGCCAGTAAAAATTTTAGATGTAATACTTTAGAACGCCATCTCTAAAATT
>NW_012026816.1:2119893-2175789 GCF_000956235.1 Wasmannia auropunctata
ATACATGCCTTTCAAAACGATGGCATTACTCACTACGGATACGTTAAATATAAGCATGCCGCATTTGTATGCGTCAATGACTTACGCGGAATGGATTGCTTATAAATGCTGGAGGTGAGCATATATGCAGATATATTTAATCTATCTTATAATGCAATTCTAGATCCCCAAATATTAAACATTGTCAATAATTTTGTTAGACAATTATGTATTGTAAAATACGTAATTATAATATTACTGTAGAATTATAATTTCAATTGTTTCAGATTTCTATTCGGCTACGTTTTAAAATTCTCAAGCTTTCGTGTAATTGCTAATAAAGTAATGCGCAAGATAATTGATCAAGTGAGTAATTTCGACCAAGAAAAAAAAGCAAAACTTCAGAGAAAATCGGAAAAACAGTTATCAAACTTTTCTACTATGCACTAACAGCTTATCATCGTCTCTTCCAAATCATAAGAATTAATTAATTGTGAGGATTTACAATTGTAAAATGTTTGTAAGAATAATCGTTTAATGTATTGCATAACTGCGTTTGCGTTTCGAGGGGTATAATGCAACGGACTTCTTTGAGTGTTTACGTGTAAGAGAGAGAAATTTAAAATTGAATAATTACAAAATAAGATTCTTTTAAGATTCGGTTTGTGCTAGCATTCTGCAAATGAAATTTTGTAACAAATACTTAACAAAATTTGTTTTCGCCAGATTCGGAACCTAATCAGAATTTTATAAAAGTTTGCCTGAAAATGCTGAGATAATATATTATTGTACTTATTGTTATTCTATTAGTCTATTCTATCTGTTTCGGATATTTTTTCACGTTCATCGATGTACAAAGAATGTGAAAAATTTAATTGTACCAAAAAATTGAAAACTACAAAACAGTCACACAAGTGATGGACATTTTCGATAAAGAAAAATTGATTTTAAATCTCTTCGAGTTTCATCACAAAAGAAATACATTCTCCACAACAATCTCACGTATAGTGAATTTGGTTGGACGTACCAGTGCGTACTTAGTACATATATTAAAACTGTTGTACACAAATCGACGTAAAAATGTGTTTAATATAAATATAAAAAGGTGTTAAATCACGAAATTCTTAATAGTACTAGTAATTGTATAATAATAGTTATTTTGTTATTTGGTAAAATATGTATTAGATATTTTTATTATTCACTTTATTGCATCGAGTGCGCACATTTGTGCATCCAATTCGCTAGTAATTAGCAATTAAAATCGATTTCGAATCACGTACTGCGAGTAAAGTAAAGATCGTCTAACAAACGTACTATTAAATAATAAAGCATAGAGAACAGATTTAAAAAATTAGTAAATATTCCGTTTACTTCTTTCGGTTTTATTCTTTTTTTGATGTTTGGTGCAAAAATTATTACGTCGGTAAAACAAACGACTCCACTCCAGCATTCCCTTAAGCTAGCAGCACACGATGCATGTTTTTCTGCTGGTTTACTTGCGTTTTAGTAAATTATTAAAATAAATAATTAAAATTACACCACACAGAACGTTGAATTTTTAGCAATTTACTAAAACGCAAGCAGTCCAGCAAAGAAACATGCATCGTGTGCCGCTCGCTTCACGGGGCAATTTGAGACATGAGATACAAAATTCGAATGTATTATAATTATCATAGTTTTATGTTTGTTAAGTATTATGTACACAGTATGTGTAATTCTTATAGAGATATTATATACATTTATAATATAAATTTTATATTGTCTATGTATTGTTAATACAGTCTTCATCCATTTTATCGAACATATCCGTGTACTTAGACGGCACTTCTATTTCTTTCAAATTGTCATGTCCGATTTCTTCTTCGGTTCTACAACAAAAAGATATAAATTTATTTTAGACAAAAAATCATAATTAACTATAAGTAGAACTTGATTTACAAATATTTACTTTATCAAGATATCCACAACTTTTTCACACGCCAATAAGCATCTTTTATCCTTTTCCCATTTGTGAAGTTCTCTAAGTATGAGGTAAGTATTTTTGTTTCTCAATATTTCTCTACCCACTTTTGTTGCACAAAGTTGATATAATGCTTCTAAAAGCGTAAGTCTAAAATAACGTCATAATGCATCATTAATGTATCTTTGCATTAATTACATTAATCTGTCAACTATCAAATAATTTACCTTATATCTGGATCAGCCTCTCGAGTTTTTGTTTCAGGAAGATATTGTAAATTAATTGGCAATTTATCGACATCTTCATCGTCAAACTCTTCTGGACCAGCAAGTGGCAACAACAAATATGATAATAAGTCCACTTCGGGGCTTAACAACCATATGTGATCTTCTGTGTCAAAAGTACAATTTTTCAAAGTACCAATAACACCACGTCGTCTAATCCAACTATCAGAATACTCTGTGAATGGGAAGAGCCGTTGAATAAGGCACAAACGTCGATCCATCAAATACCTATAATAAAACATATGTATCTTCAAGATATAATTCAGTAAAATAATAGTAAAAAATAGTCAACTGAATGGTACCTTCTTACATGTGGCGATTGACTTAAATTGCAAAAGACATCTCCAAGATGATGCAAATTTTCGCCTTTAGTGTTGTACTCTTTTGCAGTAAATGCAGCTACTACATCATTCCAGGCGTAACCACTTTTTTCGATGAGTGTTATTACTCTGTCTACCAGATAAAACTTTCTAGTCATATTAGAAAGTATCATACTACATCGATCTGCCTGAAGACTAGATTTATCCATTATGGCCCTGTAGGAATAACATATAAAATATCCGAAACAGATAGAATAGAGTAACAATAAGTACAATAATATATTACCTCAGACAAACTTTTATTAAATTCTGACTAGATTCCGAATCTGGCGAAAATAAATGTTGTTAAGTGTCTGTTACAAAATTTCATTTGCAGAATGCTAGCGCAAACCAAATCTTAGAAGAATCTTATTTTGTAACTATTCAAAATGTTCTATTTATGAAGTAATCAAATTCTTCTTAGTTCTTTTTTTTGTCATTATAGATTACTGTAAAGTTTTACTGACGTAAACAGAAGTAATGCAAATTGATATCAGCCTGGTCGAATCTGCTAGCACATCGTTAAGTAACATTTTGCTTACCAGACTTGTTCTTCTCTGCTGAGTTACTCGACTCTGAAATAATCAGCATCGCATTGGTCCCTGATTCATCTGCGACAATATTTACCAATAAATCTGCAGCAAATTTTCTAATTTCACAGCAAGGGTCTTGCAAAAAAATAATAAGTTGTGTCAACATTCTTGGTAGTTTCAGCAAAAGTTCCAGGCCATCATCGGTCTCTGTCAAACCTGCGTGCATTTTAAGTTACGTGTTGAGGCTCTTTTTGCCAAGTGAACAAACGTAGTAGAACACAACATATGTAATAATACACAATAAATAAATATGTAATAATACACAAGAATACGTACAGAGCACGTGGTGCAGCACAGAGAATTTCAAATCAAGTCGGATGTCAGCAGTGTCAGAGCTTAAATCGAGGAATTTAGAAATTTCTTTCAAAGATTCCATTTTATAACTACGTATACAACTTTGCAATTGTCGATTTTTCGAAAATTCCTGTATTTTTCACGCATAGAAAATAGTACTATCAACACAAATTCACGTGCATGAATGAAGATGAAGTTATTCAGTGGCCCTCTATATGTATACACCTGTAGCTTAGTATAGTAATTTCAGAATGCAGTATAAAGGTACATATACCACTTGGCAGTAAAGAATAGAGCGAAACAAATTTCACTTCGCCGGTATATACAAAAGTTTGAGAAATTTAATTATATTATACCTGTAAAGACAAAAATTTAAAACTACAAAGGTATAATCGCACAAGCGATGCTGATTTTCAATTAAAAAAAAATTAATTTTAAATCTCCAGGAATTTTATTCACAAAAAAAAATACATTCCTCGATCGCAACAATCTAACGCAGCTCGCCAGATTTGGAACCACTGCAAATAAATTAAGTTACGTAGATCGTCTATCAAATGTGCTATTAAATAATAAGGAATAGAAAGTATAAAAAAAAGTTAAAAAATAATATATATATTTCGTTTTTTACTTCTATTAATATTACCTTTTGCAGGCGTTAATTCAAGTTAACATTTTCGGACATTGGTAATGCAGTTCGTGGCGATTGCGCTTCGCTCGTCGTCCGCTTGTCCGCGACTTCTGCCACGTGACGGCCTAACCTCAAACCTGCGAGAGAATTATTTACATGCCGGAGCACGGTGAAAGCGCACGTTTTGTCAACATTTCCGAACGATGGCGAGCGAAAAAATAATACGTATGGAAGATATATTGAATGCGGCACCGGTGCTGAGTAAAGCAGCACCACTACCAGCAGAGTCGTCGTCCAGTGTCGGGAAACCCGAGAGGCAACACGTCCCGCGAGGAAAGCCAAAATCCGGCAGGATATGGAAGGAAGAAAAAACGAGGTAAATTAGTTTCGACAGTAATACAATTGTACACAACATAATTCTTTTTCGATAACATTATAATCCAAGTCAAATCACGACCTGCTAGAAAAAAAGCAGTTGTCTGTAGATCTTGGCTTCCTCTTGGTTTTACAGTTGCAATTTTGGGAGAGAGATTGTAAACCCCTTGACAAACTTCCACTTTGAAACTTTGTTTTGAAGTTTAGTCGTTGCTTAAAAAATTTCTGGTTTCTATAAATTTTGTTTTCCACGGATCTTTTGCTCGTTTTAAGCTACTGCTTTAGCATTGTATTATTATATCATTTATAATATAATTATAATAGTGTAGTAATATAATTTGAGTTAAAATAATAAGAAATTATACACATATATAAGAGTATATATATATATATACTCTTTAAATTCTCGCCGAATAATAATTAATTGTATTCTAACATTTGTATGAGTAGAAACAAAGGTATGAGTTAGTCATGCAAATGCTTGTTTGTAGATTTTCTTCTATAATTAAAACACGTGGAATTCGACAGTCATTCGCTAAGAAACAAAAGTTGAGAGAAGATTTGAAACGCGTTAAGGAGATGTCAAGGGCAATCAAGGCACAAAAGCAGGCAGAGAAAGAGGCTAAGAAGCAACGAAGAAGAGACAATTTAAAGAGAGCAGAGGAGAATAGAAAGAAGAGCGAAATTGTGCAAGTTGTAAGTAAATGCTGTGATGTCATTTATAAAATATAGCATATATATATATGTTATATATATTTGTTGTATATTATAGCTCTTACATTACATCATTATTTTTAGATTAAGAATACCGCGAAAATAAAGAGGATGAAGAAAAAGCAACTGAGAATGATTGAAAAGAGGGACACAACTAAAATGTAACATTGGACAAAATTATGTAAATAGAATGCTTAAATAATACATAACATTAGAATAATTGTTAGTCATTTTTAATAAAAACAATGTTCTTCATCAGAGCATAAAATTCATTATATCTTCTAAGAGGAAGTCTTAATTGTTTGCCAATTTTGCTCCTCTTTCACGTGCAATTTGCAAGACTACAAAATCTTGAAGCTCTATCTCCAAATTTCCGTAAATTCCGTAATCCCATTTATCATGATCTCTTTTCTGCAACACAAGTAAATTATAAGTATAGATTGCAAATATAATTTATAATATTTACTTCGGTAACTGAGACTTACATTTTCTCTAACCCATTTTGGAAGATAGCCGATGTTCCTTTCCTCGTTAAATCTATAGAAATTACCGTTTAAGTATTTTATTACATTCTCGAATATGTTATACCTATACGTACCTTTTATCTACTAGTAGTACAGCACCCCAATCATCTTTATGCCTGACACAACGACCTATTGCCTGATTTAACGCCCTAAACGCGTTTACGGTATACCATTCACTACCAGATAGCAAACCTTTTGATTTATTTAAGTCATTATACTTCATCTTCATGTCTATTTCATTGGATTTAAGAAGATACGGTATACCAACCTAATAAACGTAAGAATATAAATACATATTGTATGTGTAACTACATACATGTATTACAAATATACATGTGCAAGCGTGCGAACATATAAGAATATAAATAAAATCAATCTATTAAGAATGTTACTTACTACCAATACGCAACGAGCATCGTTGTCTTTGAAATCGATTCCTTCCGCCACCTTTCCTCTGAAAACTGCAAACAAGACAGCTCCGCATGCTACTCGATAGTCTTGTTCCGATTTCAATGACGATTCCTCAATTACCCTGCGATAGTTTTGCATGAATTCAACCAACTTGGTATTATCTTTCGGCTCCACAAAGATTTTCTTCAAGTTGGAGAGCTCCTTCCACATGCCGTTACTCTTCCATCTATCGTGAATTTTGTTCATTATGTTGTAAGACGAAAAGAAACATAGTACACCATGTGGCACTGCGTCACACACTTGAAGAACCAAATTACCGAGTTCGTCCTGTTAGAATAAAAATTTGTGTACTTAATATCGCATATACGTGTAACGTGGACGTATCATCTGAAATAAAAATTATTAAAAATTGATTACTTCTTACCTGAAAAAGAAAGGTAGTCACCTTGCTGTGTATGGCATGTAAAGGCATTTTTTTTGGCCCCTGTGACAGGCCTCTTATGTAAACTTGCTCCTTCGGTACAATGTGACTGGGATTCGCTATATACGGGAATTTCGTGCCGAGTTCGCTTTGAAACGACGTAGTCGGCGTCAGAGTACCCGAAGCTAGTATCACAGATCGGGCGTCATGGGCCAAAGGCGCAAAAACTATAGCGGGATTCATACACAACAGTTGCATGGTTCGTATCTTGACTGTCGTTCGGACATTTTCGGCCTGATAAAAAAAAATGACTACATATAATGTTTGATACAATTATGCAGATCGTAATTACATCGAATTGCTTAGATATGCGACCTTCTTAGTTTCAAACGTTTCTACGACGTACATCCTATAGTCATCAACAAAAGTATCTGATGCAATCATTTCCATAGCGAAACAAAAATGTTCAAGAATTGTCTTAGTCTCTTGCGAAATAGTAGGCAGCATCTTCTTGGGATCC
Source organism: Wasmannia auropunctata (assembly GCF_000956235.1). Taxonomy (NCBI): domain Eukaryota; kingdom Metazoa; phylum Arthropoda; class Insecta; order Hymenoptera; family Formicidae; genus Wasmannia; species Wasmannia auropunctata. The sequence goes on from NW_012026816.1 coordinate 2,126,956, forward strand.
TCTTGCTTCATATTTATCTTGAAATCCTCAATTGCTGCCATACTGGCGTTACGAAAATTAGGAAATCTAGGACATCCGACATTATGCACGTCGAGCAGCACCCGGAATTCGTGACCAATCCAATGTTTACTGACCATGTCGTTATTTAAACCCTAAAGCATACATATTCTACTATAACAAGTAAAAATAATGATTATAATCATTTCATAAAATGTTAATCAATCTGAGAGATACAAAATGGAAAGTTTAAATAAATCATAATGACAAAATTAATTTTTGATTATTTGATAAGTATATATGCTCACGTTCTCATTGACTTCAATATGTCCAAGGAATTTCACGATATCTGTGAGATATTCGAGTATAGTACCATAAATGGCTTTACCAAGCTTTTTTATGTACCAAAGATTAAGATCAAAGCACTCTTTAATGGCAGTATTGATCTTGTCATCTCTAAGAGTCACATTGGCAGCTTTCCGACATATATCCTCGACATTGTGAGCCTCGTCGAGAATCACGATGTTGCCTTTTAGATTGATTTGCATCTGTATATTTTAATTACAGTCTTGTTTATTCAGTACCGCATGCGGAAAAGAGTGTGAAAAGAGTTGATAGCACAAATGACACTCATGTTATTTTATAAGATAAAAAGGTTTGAACGATTGAATATTCTATTCGTAGAACACTTTTGCTACCAATTATTCAGAATTATCATTTTCTGGTTTCTGTGGATACTTCATTGTTAATTATTTATGCTTACACTTTCGCGTATATCTGGACACAGGATATAATTGTACGGACAAAAGATGATTTCCGCGTCGGCCATCAAAGATCTCGCACCGAAGTATGGGCAGGCCTTGATCCCTTTACCTAGTGAGACCAAGTCTTCAATGTCCCAAGGCGTGCTCATATCACGAAATACTCTCGGATTATTTTTATTGTGCTCATAATACTGACATCTTTTAACCTATGTGCAGAAATAATGTCATCATATAATTATTTAACTTTTAACTTTTGTGAATACCTCAACGATGCATATAATTCTTATAAAAACCTTTAGTATCGGATCGGGTCGCTCGTTCCACGATTCATCCTTAAAAACCTTTGGTTTCCGATCAAGTAGCTCGTTGCACAACTCGTCCTTGTTCCTATTGGATGTCTGGATGCACGTATTACTTCGGCTGCTCAATATAGTCATCCTAAAGAAATTCATTCATTATTCATTTATTTAGTACGACGAATATTTCGCGAGTTGTTTTACCTTTTATGCCTGTATGCGGTCCTCTTAAATTCTGTGATTACCTGCTTGATTTGCCTGTGAGTTCGCATTCCGTAAAATATTTGCGGCACTTTTTTCGGTATTCTATAGAAAATAATTCAATTTTACTACTCGATCTGTACAAATAAAGCGTTCGAGATGCTATATATAACGTATACTTACTTGGTTTTGCTCGAAACTTTGTCATGCAATTTTTCGTCAAAGTACTGCGACGGGTTTAAAAAGAAATTGTTCACAGCATCATCGTCGTCGCAGCTTTCTGTAAAATAAGACATAACAATTATAAAAGTCCGACAAAATAAAACTGGTATTTAAAACAAAATTTTTTTTCCGCATATATTTCGTCGAGAAAAATAAATTGTATTATCGAATATTGAATTAAATGCACAGAGATGTATTCCCCAACGTCGAGGAAGCAAGCGGGAGGCGAAGAGACGAGCGCAAAGGATGTCAAAACATTACGAATGCTGGCACGTGAAAGGGCACGAATCCATTGAACGGGATCAATAGGAAGGTTTAATCCTCTCGTAGCGCTGTGCAGCCTCGACACAACAAGCCGGCTACTCGAAGAAGGCATTGAAAAGGAAGCCAATGAAATCGCTCTTAATCCTTTCGTACAATTTACGGAGCCGTAAAAATAGAAATGACTCTCAATGACATCGAGAGCCGACGAAACGGCGGTTTTACTCGTAATCGGATTTAGAACGGATGAATCTACGGCAAATAAGATTCCGGTATCTCTCATCCCGCGAAACTAGTTTCGAGTTTCGCCGAAGTTATCTAGAGATAGGTTCCCCGGCATTCTGCCCCGGTATTAAAAGAAACGTATACGGTTAAGATTGTGCATTATTAGGGGAAGGAGGATGGGGGGAATTAAACGCTCGTAAAGAGTCAGGTTCGAGCTTCGCACTTTTTCTCTTCAGCATACGACGATATACGAGAGTAACAAAAGATTCTTGTTATTTGTTCGAGATAATATTACGTCGCTTCGTCCATGTGCATCCAACCACGTACATACATACATACATACATACATATACGCACAATGTACTGACGTTGCGCCATTGCGCCGAACTACCCTCTAATTCCTCCTCACGTTCTGTTCAGTGTGTAGACGCGTTGCAGCGTGTTTCTCTTTTTTTTTTGTTTTCCCCTTTTTTTTCTCTCTGCACGCGGGCGCGCGCGCCCGTGTGTGCACTTCGCCCCGACAACGGCGGTTTCCATCGGCGAGAGAGCAGAGGGAACGGGTGGGTACGGTAGCGAGGTCGAGGCGAGGGGGTCTGATTGGCGACGGGGTGAGAAGAGAGGCTAAGACAGGAAAAGCGAGACGGGGCCAATCAGAGCGCGGACTTCGAGGGTGTCGTTGCCAGGCAACGAAACACACCCCAACACCCAAGGGGAGAAAACCCCCGGGGGGATACATCATCCAGCGATACAGTCGGCGCTGAAAGTTATCGCACCCTTGAGAGATATATAGAGAGGCGCCCTTTTAACCTTGTGCCCATAGAAGCCTGGATTTTAACGCGAATCCGCCGAACGATTCGCGTAGATTCGATGGCAAAAATTAATTCGCCGAAGGATATTAAATTCGACGCTTTAATTGTGACCCGTCTGATCTTGGATTGAACATGTTTAACGCGAAAGTCGCATTCGACGTCATTAAATGACCGAGAAACCGCGTGAATTACATTCAACTAGATGTACAAAGAAACGTATCTCATACCGGAAGTACGATTTACGTCACCTTCCACATAAAAATCACCCACGTGTAGCTTTCAAATAAAAAAAATATATATATATATCAAGTCGGCCCACAGTCCAATCTAATCGCGCAGTTTCGATCCATTCTACGTCCATTCAGGATTACAACATCCAAGCATGAATGAACTCGTTTCACGTCGATCACTCGCGCGTGCTGTTGCATTCTCTCCTCCCCCGCGCAGCCTCTCCTACCCCGCAATCGCTCCCGCCGTACTCTCGTTCCATCTCTTTCCTCCTCTTTCTCTCGTTTTCGCTATATGCTGAATAAACAGTTGATTCGCGTACATAAAGGCCGCGGTTCGTCCTTTTTTTTTTATACTCACTCGGCGCGCGCTTCCGGTTCTATCGCCGCGCACGAACTCGACGCGGACGCGAACTTCGACGCTTCCACCGTCATTAATTAACCGAATCATTGTCACTTTACGACAATTACTTCACGATCGCATTCGCGCGTTCCCGTATTTTAAAACTGCAGCTGGCCGCGGTGACCGCCGGGCCTCAGCATGAATGAAGGCCACGTTGCGCATTTACAGAATCGGCATTCCGATGCGTCTTCTATACGGATCGGTCGTTCCCGATGACAGGCGTCTTCTGTTTTGCCGCAATGCAGCTGCCACGGTCCCGGTCCGACCGGGTCGCCCAGTTTATTCCAACGCTCCGTCACGTCTCGAGAACCCGAGAGTGCTTAAGCTACTTCAACGCCATTGAAACGTCGATATCTTGCTTCCAATATATCGAGTATTTGTTTTTACGCGAGTGCATCGGACGTTAAAAATTCTATCCCGTAGACAATGGTTCCGAATGTACTCTCTTTACGCTACTATCATATTAATAATCTTCTTACTGATTTTCCAAGAGAGATATAAATAAAAGTTCCGGTATAATTATACCGGTATAAATATACTCATACCTTGATATACGAGTACAAATTTTTTGAATGGCATATTCGACAGCCATAGACACAATTAAACGTGTTTCCCATTCCTAAAATAATTAAAAAAAAAAAAAAATGAAATGCGGTACACAAAATATCAGAATATAAAATCTTCCCGAAGGCTGAGGGCTCTTTTAACTGAAGCATACAATTAATTGGAGCATTTATCATTGATAATTGTGGTTTAAGAGTTTCTCGCGACAGACGAGGGAGTGAGTTATGAATGTCAAGTGCCAATTAGCTCGTGGTTACGGCTTGATTTTAGGAAATCGTTGCTAATTGGTCGGGATTGTGGTGCTTCGTGAAACTTTGTGGCCAAACGAGACAAAAGCCGCGACGAAGTCCTTCCTAATATCCGCCAATTCCGCGGGGTCGGAGGATGGGCAACTTTGTGCCTTCGAGAATGTTTGATAAAGGGACCTCCCTCCTTTGACAAAAGGAAGATCATGTGGAGTTTCACCGAGATCGCGGGCTCTTCGATATAATTAGCGGAATTAACGTCGCCACCAGCTAACCGGAATTCCAAATACCGCCAGGCATTTTTTACGGCGCGGGTCATTAAATTCGCCGAAACCGCAACTCGCATTTTGACCAAAACGTCGACATTCTTTTTTTAATCAATATGGGGAAGTGTTTTAACTATTAATTATATCGACTATCAATATTGGAGCCGGATTTTTGCCTGATGTTGCATGAAGAATTGTGACAGACATAGAGAATGACGCAGAGCTAATTGTAAGATTTTGAAATCTATAAACTTGTAAAAAATTTTATAATTAAACAAAAAAATATGAGTCTTTTAAAATAGCAACTACCTCGAAAAAAAAATGCGTATTATATTACAGATGTATTTTATTTATTATGCGAAACATAAAAACTCAATTTTACAAGTAGCAAAAACAAACATAGACGATTATAACTTTCTTCGTTTAAATATAAACATATTAAATTTACTAGAACAATGTAATGATCAAAAATAAAAAGCGATCGTAAAAGATTATTTTGACATCGTATTGTGTTGAAATATAAAATTATGAAAAATATCGAAAGTAATGAAAGTTGCAGAAGTAATGAGAAAAGAAAAAGAAGACCAAACAGCAAGGACGCGAAATTCATTGAAAAGTATAGTTATTTAGTTTAAGCACTAAAAAGACAATGAAAAAAAAAACTTCGAAGATACTCAAGAAGAAAAAGTTATCGACAAGAATGAACTATGATTTAAGGAAGAAAACATAGAGGAAACAAATTCTAAAAAATGAAGATTGGTATTTAGCTAACAAAGAGGATGAAGAAATGGTGGAGGAAGAGCGGAACAAGGAGACAAAAGGAGCAGAAGGAGAAAAAGAAGAGAACCGTCAAAGTGAGGCGCACGAGGATATCGAAAGACTCTCTTTGGTGACGAGGACGGCAGCGCGAACGACGCGCGCGACGAGGAAGGGGTGGCGGAAGAGGGTAGCGAAGTGCCGAGGGATAGGGAATCGGCGTTTGGTTGAGGGGGTTGGGCGAGGGTTCGGTCGCCATGGCGACAAGCAGCCCCCGGGACCCTCGCAGCTCGTTGCCGGGGTTGGTCGAAAAGGGTGGCCCAGGGCGTCCGCCGGGCAGGTTAGGCTGGGCACGCAGCCCGAATGTCACTCGGTACAAGGGAACACAAGGATGTCCTTCGGACGCGACGGGGAGCAGAGCGAATGCGACGAAGAGGGTGGCGGCGGCGGTGGGAGGAAGAGGAAAACGAGGAGGAGGACGAGGAGGTGGAGGTGACGGCGGCGGGGAGACCGCGGCGGCCCAAGATGGCCGACGACGCGACACCCACCATGTCAATAACACCCTTCTTCAGCGCAAACCGACCCCTTCCCGACCCGCTCCCACTTCCGGCTACCCCTCGCTCCCCCACCCCGCTCCCTCCCCCCCGCGCATCGCCGGCACCCCCTCGTCGTCCTTTATCGCCCGCCCCCATAGCCGACTTTCGTAACCATCGACGCTCCGCGTCGAGGACGAAATATCTTGCCACCGTTTCCCCGGCTTCTTGCCTCCGTCGGTAATTAACGCGACCTTCCTGCCGCCGGAAAAGTGTAAAGGGACGCTTGGAGCAGATAGCATGGACGGTGCGCACGTGGGGGTAGACGATGACGGAGAGAGAGAGCAGGGGGAGGAGGAGGGAAGGAGGAGGAGGAGGGCGACGACGGGGACCATTGCGAGCGAGCCAGCGAGGGCGTAATTCCGTTAAGTGTCTTCGTAAACTTCGTTAGCTGCATTTCCCGACATTACCCACCCTACCGCGCTGCCGCGCTGCCGCGCAACCCCCGACCTGCCGCGTACCCCCGCGCGGGGCGGAATACCGAGGTCGCGAACGACAACGACGAGGATGATGTCGGAGGTGGTGGGCGTATGGTCGGTAATGTTACCGCCGATAGGTCGCGTCAATGGTTTTTCGAAGGTTGCGTAATGGACGAGAATCGAGCGAAAAAATATATTCCATCGCGCGCTTCAACGCCAGCTATTAAGCCTAGCAACACATCGAGACACTCGTCGCGGATGTTGTACAACGCTGAAAAATACCTTACGCTTTCCGCATAAAATCGTCGCTCCTCTAGATTAAATTTTCTCTCCAACTTTCTACGCGACGCGACAGAGAGCTAACCGTTCCCCATATTTTTTCTTTCTCCTTTCGAAAAGCATATACGTCAAGATGTAACTAGTAAAAGTACTTCTAGCGCGTGTCTACGTGTGATTCATGCGCAGAATCGCACTAATCAAAAAGTAAATGATTCCGTCATTACATTATACATCAGTTCGACGCACTCCATCACATTGAGATGTGCGGGTACGCCGATATTATTTCGAGAGCTCATGAATAATGGACGGCGCGTATTAGTGTTGCAAATGTAACATTAGTTACATTCAAATCGAAGATAATGATAATCATTAACCGTAATTTACAAATAATATATGATTTGATTATGCCAGAATGCGCAGTAATTTTCATTGCCAAATCCGCATGCGGTCTCGCGTTCGCTAACGAACCGAAAACTATAGTCTGCATTGCGACGCATCATTTAAATTAGTTTTACAATCTATTGTGCTACTAAAATTACGTTAACTGTCTGTTACTAGCTGAGTAATCGAGTATCTTTTCTTCGTTTTTACGTTATTCGTTCATGCCGTCAGAAAGAGAGAAACTTTGATCGAAATCTTGACGTGTTGAATAAACATATAATTAAGAAAAGATATACTTCTCTTCTGCGAAGCACAATTAATCCTTATTGATAAAAGTTCGGGTTAAAAAGTTAGTTTAGAATTTCGCGAAATATTGATATTAATAACAGCGTCTTCGAAAGCGCAGAATCTTTCGGCTGCAAAATGTATATTGATTTGCACAAATACATTCGTCACGCCGTTGCACGTTAAATTCTTGAGAGTATCCATCTCTCGTTCGTGATAAAGAAGCGCGCCGCGGGCAGATGCGTAGCAGATCGGGATGCTGTATTAAATATAATAACTGCGGCGGGTCTTCGCGCTTGAACTGTTCGAATTATGTTACATCATATTCGCTTTGTGCTTTTCAAGTATCGCCAACTACAATAGGAGCAGACACCTGGAACGCTCGCGCAACGTTTCGTTTCGTGTCCGAGGGATACAATGTATCCATTAAACCACGTAAAACTAACGGAAATCTCTCTTTCGACCGGCACTGCGACTTCATTAACAGACGCGTCAACGTGTCCGACCGTGTTGTAAATGTAACAGGTAAAACAGGTGAATTTCGAGCGGGCGACATTTTTGATCGATCGGTGGATTGTATTGACGAGGAATAATAGAAGAAAACTCATCTTTTTCTGTTGGACTCACCTACATCCATTTCTTCTCGGCTTATTTTCTCTGAAACAGAAAAATATTAAATATTATCAAAAAACTCGGAACAAAAAAATGTGCTTCTTTCATGAATAAAATTTTAAATTATTCAGTATGATCAAAACTCACCAGACTAAACGCATAAATATAATAAATTATAATTAACATAATGAATTGTCAATTTTAATCAATATCTTTTTTGTCTTACTTTAATAGACGATTTATTTAGATATTTTGTGACATATAAAAGAAAGAGATTGTTTTTTAACCTATTTTACCGTTAGTTAGACTGCCGACCGAGATTTAGGCGCAAAACGCGCGGATAGGGAGAAATGAAAATTACTACGCGCAAACCAACGCGCGGCCGATGCGAGGAAAAAAAAAGAAATAAAGGCGAAGAAAAAATCCCGAGGGCAACACGGGTCGCGCTGAAAAGATCCTCGCTAATAGGCATTATATTTTTCGTACTGTACATTACGAGAGGCAGTCGGATTATACGGGCCTGTCAGCGGCCTAATAACTGGTCTGAGGCCCGCCCCGCATCTGATACGGGAAAAAGGACCCTTTCCTATACATTGTGTGCATTAAATACTAATCGCAATGCGCGCGAGCGTGATCGCAATATAATGGCATCGAGGCAGGCGATATGTGTATGGCAGCTTCAAAGGGTGCCGACGTAAAAAAAATATATATATATGTTCCGTAAGATCAATATGCGGATCACCTTCGCGAGACTTCTTCCGTCAATTTTATTTAATAAGATAATTCTATGATACATTTAAACATAAAACTACTGAGCACATTCCCTATATATCCTTTAAAAATCTCATATCTGGGAACAAAAGAGAATAAAGCTGGAAACGGATAACAGCGTTCGTTGTGTTACTGAATTCGCCGCGTATCGCTGTTTCCGTATAACTTCGCGAGAGAATAGACATGCCAGAAATGGTGTAACCCGTTCTCGCTGCACCGTTATTAAAATAGCGCCTTCATATTTGCAATCGCCACGAGGCCATCGGCCATTTTCTGTCGCCGCATGGGCGATCCCTTGCCCCAAAGTGTGGTCGGTCGCTGCAATTTCCTCTCCCTTGCTCGCCCCCGGACGCGCTCTACCTTCCAAAGGGGTTGCTCAGGCTGATACTCCTACAGCAAGGGGTCGCCGCACAGAGGGTTCATCTCTCATGCGAGGTGGGTTGATGGCACGGAATTTCACCCCCGTCGGGGTCGACCGCGGAGAGATATCCCGGAATATTATCCCTCGGGAAGCCGTGTAATGAAACCGTTCCGGCACCCCCGTGGCATTATTCCCTCACCGATATAGCTTTACCACCCTCCGCAAGGATATAGGTGCATGATATGGGGCACAGCTGCACGTCTCTCCGGTACCGATACGCCCCCTTCCTTTATCACGTGTGTCGTCCCTCGGCGGAGGATAAACATAGCAGAGCCGGCAATCGGCGACGGCGCAGCGTCATTAAGAAATCCCTGAGCTCCATTACACGAGCCCTTTTCACCCTTTTCAGGATCGACCGGTCGCCATTTTCCATCAATTTCTCGCGAGGGGTGCATAAAATGAATACGCGCGATTACAGAGGGCTTTCGGACGTTTGAAACGTACGAGTTATTGCGCGTGTAAAAATAGAAGCTTCTTTTTTTTTCCTAGATAAGATGTAATTGCACAATGTAATTGCGCACGTGAATTTAAACCCTTCGAGCGGGAGAAGGAAGGTGATAGGAAAAAATTTCAAATGCGCTAATAACGTGAGAGATGCAGTTTTATAGTTGTTAGAACATAACGGGAAATCATTGTTTCTACCGGTTTATATTTAACGAGGACGGACCCAGAGAAGAGGGAGAACAGCATACTACGGACATCGTTATTAGTGAATCCACGTAATTGCTTTATCCCCCTCATGTATCATACCAGCATTTTTCGATTCTTCTCCCATATTCACGGGGACCAGATAACGAGATATCGTGTGTCGAAAGATGGTAGTTTTTAAAAACGACAGCGCGGCTGTGTAGCACGAAAGTTACAGGATATTTGTGTGTACATATCGCGCGACGAGAAAAAGAATAATTTGCAGTCATCTCCCATTTCAAGACATTCAAATAATTTCTCATTAAAAATAATATAAAAAAAAGAATTTTGTATTTCAGATATTTTTTGCACGTTGGTTAACGATATGAATAAAGGATATTTAGACGTAACATGATAACGGTTCACCACGCGTACGAAAAAGGGATTTTCGTACACGAAATGCTTTTCTCTTTGAGCGCGCCGAGAGCATAGATACCGTAACGTCATATCTTTTTGTGCCTTTTATATACGTTAACATACGTTATATGAAAAACTTCTCATTTACGTGCAATTTTTCTGCGATTTACTCGAGTCGCATCTTGCGTTTCGTTTGCGCTTCATTTTCTTTTTATCTATTCCGCTCGTATCGCTTTCCTCCAGCCGTGCTACCGCTAATAGACGCGCTACATTAATCAATAATTAATATCTGCTTACACATATAATTATCGCGGAATATCGCGTGATGAATCACCTAGCTTATATATCGCCTGAAGCTTATCTTCGAAATTTTCTCGAAATCAAAGCTTTCTCCCTGAAAAACACGAAATTCCTTTCTCATTAATTCCGAGCGCTATGCCGATTTCTTTGAATATCCTATATCATTATTTATGAATAAATTTTCCACGGTGTAGAAATAGAGAAATTGGCCCATTCAAACTGTTTTTCCGTTGATTTGCTATGGTGATGACTTACTTCTTGTCGAAAGATAAGGCCATTATTCTTCATTTTCGTTTTTATGTTGGAATCGTATTACCTTTAAGTCTAGAAATACGACTAATGATTTCACGGAAAAAGAGAGACGATTTTCATGGAATTGTGCAGCCTTTCAATATATATATTCATTGCACATTGGCGCACCTTGTCACATATTCGTTCTCACTGCACGGTAATTTTATAATCTCAGTTCTGAATCTGACTGCGGAAGCTACCCACGAATGCGTCGGCACGTTTCTTCAGATTGTTGACTTTGTCCATTCAATGAAACCTACGTCCTGTAGCAATAGCCCCGCGCGTATACAGAAGCGGGACCTCGTTTCTCGAAGGCCTCACGAGAGGGAGGAAGAGGAGAGAGAGAGAGAGAGGGAGCAGTTTCCGATTCGCCATGTACAATAATATGACGGAAATGTCAGTCAATTAATAAGCATAACGAACCTGACTAATTTCCGCCTTTGTTCCGCTGCGCAGCCCTGGATGGATGAATGAGTGGCCGTTATGCGCGTGTATGCGGCGGCTTTTATGATTGGTCAGATCCGTATCGTGACAGCCGGTTCCGCTTTTACCGGGCCGAGCCGCGGCCGACGCGGCCGAAACCTCGTGAACCTTTTTAACCGCGTGCACGTGCCGACGGGGTATCGTTTTCGTTCTTGGTCCTGCATCGTCCGTAACCACCTCCTCTCTTCCGTCAACTCGCTTTTTTTTTTTTCCTTACGCCTGCATCTTTCGTCGTGCCGCGGTCCTGTGACCGGCGTAATGGCGGAAAGAGGGAGAATGAAAGAGAAACTGGCGGTAGTGCGACAATCCGAAATCATCGAACATCACAATAAATATTATATACAAATTAAATATTATATATACATGTGTATACATAAAATTTAGTAGACATATAATTAAATAGATCTGGAATTGTCAATTTAATTATTTGCAGGCATCGATTAATTTGACAAACCAAGAAGTATAATTTCAGAAATGTAAAAGATAATCCTGAGACGACGTGTGTGTATGTGTCTTAAAAACCGAATGAAACGACCAAACGATCGACAAATGCGCAATTGAGAAATTTTACAGTCGCAATGTCACTCTGTTAAAATAATCGAGAAGGCAGAAAGCTGGGGAAAAAATGCAGTTTCGAAATCAGTATTTCATGCAAATACGAATCGCGTTTTTATATTCATGGAAATGTCCAAACACGCTAGGTGAGAAACCAATGGTTATACGCCGAACGCGCATCGTTACGCCTTCTCTGTGCTTTCATTGTACGATTGAAAAATATTTGCGTACATTTTCGAGCACGATTATACATTTTTCCGCCGCATCTTTCCTCGCGCACATTTTTTTAGCGATTTTAAAATTTCACATACAATTTCGTCGCATACATATAGTTAAAAATTAGTAAAATAAAATTAAAAAGATATTTCCATCGTATAAAATTAACTCAAACGTTAAGCATTCCGCTAGAAATAACAAAAATATTCCTTAAAATGACGAGTAAGTAAATTTAGTTTAGCATATTACGAAAACAAGTAATGGTAATTATTGGAATCCATTCCGTGCAATACATAGACCACGGGCGAGGATTAAATAATAAACGTTAATCGGTTTTATGGAAGCGTTTCATTTCACACATCGGCAGAATATTATTTTTATTATTTTCAACGATAACAATCGCCCACTGTTGAACCGAGTGGAAATCACTTCTCGGTTTCGGCCGATTACTGGAAAACTTTTCCAACGGAGACTGCAAGCAACGGAGACGAAAGGGGTTGGAGATTTCGCTGAAGGATCATCGCGCTTTAAACGTTTTCATTTCGTGGCGTTTCTCCGGACGCGAAGGGCCGCAGGAAGAAAAAAAAGGAGACAGAAGGGGGAAAGGTTCGCGATGGCGTCGTGGGATTCGTTGCTGATTGGACGATGGCAAGGGTACGCATTTTTAGCCACCCTTCGGATCTGCCCTCATTGTCATTTTAATTTCGATCCCCTCGGGGGCCAACGGGAGGGTGGGGCGTAACAGGGGGGAGCGCTATAGGAGCTACGCACCCTTGGCAAGATTGGCTCGACGACGCAGAAACTGGTTACAACGGAAACACGGGTGAGATTATACCGGGTGTTCTAACATAGAGTTAATAAAAGAATTTTGCTGACAATTATAATTCAAGATTTCATTTATTTATATTTTATTTAGTTATTTCCTGTGGAAAAGTAAATATCAATGTTACTTTGATCATTTAAAATTATGTGACCTCTTTAATATAGGTATCGTTATATTCCTTATGATTTACATTTTTCAGTCTGTATAAGAAAATTCATTCGTGACAGAAGCACCTTAACTGTATACTTGATCAAAATTATTAATTTAAATATCAAATCATCTCACGCTAAGAGTTATACTTTTCACATTTTCTTCGCGTAATTATATATTTAACTTCTACGACTTCGTGTCTCGTTAACTAACGCCCGGATATAAATCTTCTATCCATAGCCGATAGCTACCGCGAGCGATCGAATATCGGTGTCGATCAAACGGCGGACGACAGGTCGTCTTGAAAACGAGAGAGTGGAGATCCCGATAGGAGCAGAAACGGATTAAAAAAGAGGAAGACAGACAGGCAGCGGAAAAGAGAGAATAAGGTAACAAAAAAATGTCGGAGAAGTAGGAAGAGGGTGGTTAAAGGGTGGCAAGAGCGGCAGCAGGGGGGAGGATGGGTGCCTTTCATCCTCTTCCTCCTCCTCCACCTCCTCTCGCCGAGGTTTTCCGCAGGAAGAGCACAACCCCCGGCTGCGTGTGACAGCCATTTTAATTCCGAGCCCCGAGGGGGCCCCTGATTTTCATTCCCCATGATGGAACATCACCCGCCTGCCCGCCCTCGCCACCGCCTCATCCCTCTTCCATCTCTTCCCTCCTCCTCATCCTCCTATGCGGCGAAAAAGCTTTCAGACCGCATCCGCGAGCATGAGGGAGCTCGGATGAGCACCATGCTCGGCGCCACGCCGGCTATCTTGGCTGTCGCATAGCGAATCAAATAAAAGCTCCGGCTGTGGGGTTGCAGGGATGAACCGCCGTCGTTTAATTTCGGGAATAAGAACTCGGCGGGCGCGCTCGAGGGCTGCTCACTTCCCGCAGGCACCATTATTGACTAGTCGACGAAATCTAGCTGATGCCACAGTTGCTTTATTTTCTTGTTAAGTTGCAAGAGAGTGAAATGAGAGGGAATTCGCGAAATCTATCGAAAGAGCTTCGTCCTACAGTTCGTTCGATATATTGACTTTATAATTCTAATACATACACATATCAAAAAATTCTTATAGTAATAATAATTATAATTCTAATGCAGTCTGTTATAAGTATTTTCCTATCTATATTATTTTTTAGTGTGAATACATCACGGTTGCACGTGACGTTGGTATAAAATCATAGAAATCATAGAATTGAAATTCTTTTTTTAAATAAAAGAACAAAAAAATTTTAATAAAAGTATGTATGTGTAAGCGCGAGCGCGTATGTGTATATATATCTGAATTTCCATTCGTAATTTTAATCATCGTGTTTTCTGGAGATACCATTCATTTTTCGACGTTTAAATCTCTTCAACGACGACGCGGTACTTCGCCATCATCAACTTCTTTTTTTTCCACCACAAGCTGAACTAATACTCCGGCGGAGATAGACGCACGCGAAAATTGCGTCTTTCTTCGCGCAGGCAGGTGCCTTTTCCACGGCGCGGGATGGCGACGACCGCGCGATATCTCGCTGCAGCATCTCTCGTGCATCGTCTTTTTTCCTCATTATCCTCCGTCCAACCCCGCGGCACCATCTCGCCGCGCTGCCGCTGCCGCCGTCGTCGTCGTCGTCGTCGTCATCGTCGTTGTCGTCGTCGTCGTAGTCGTCCGCCCCCGTCCTCACCGTCGCTCACTGACTCACCGGGGGCGTCTAATAATGTCGCCAGCCAGCCGTTCCACCCCCGGCTCAACTATCTATCCCTCCCTGTCACCTCCGCGCACCCCACATCACCGGATGTGCGGCTGTGGAAGGCGGCCGGGGCGTTGGGGGTGGCGGCGGGCCGCGCCATATCTGCCGCCGACAAAATGAGCCTCGCTTAGCCGGCCACCCCCGCGTGCAACCTCCCGTACGCCATCCTGCCGCCAACCCCTCCGGCCGTGGGTGAAGCAGCGAGAAAACGATTCGCGCCACCGGCTAGATATCCCAGCGACGAAGTTTTGCGCGGAACCGCGCGGGGAACATTGTCCCGGCTGCAGGGGCCATTGTCTCGTTTCCTGGAGAACGAAATGGCAGTATTGGAGCTTCTGATCGTTTTCTCCGATAATTCTCCAAATCCAAGTAATTTTATATTATTAATTTTTTTAGTCTTTCTTTCTGCCTCTGGTCTCTTTAGTCACTCGAATGAAGAGGTCACATCAAAAATTATAATTTCCTTGAACCGTAAAATTGAAATCTTTTCAAAGTTCAAAATTAACGATTGACTTGAAAGAAATTATTTTATTGCCAAACCTATCGAGTTTCGCGATCGAGCAAATAGATTTTTTGAGCGATAGGAGATGCGGCTTAGATTCGGGGGAGGATTATTTGAAAATCGAAACTGGGTTATTGAAACTTCGTTTCGCCGCTCGCAGATCCGCCAGTAAAACGATACCCTTTTCCATAGATACATTCAATTGAATATCGAAATACGTTACAACAGAGATACGCAATGCAGTATTTAGCAGAAATAGATTATATTCCTGGTTAGAGATTGTTGCAGTATTTCTTTTTTTTTATGTAATACCTTTTTAATCTTTTTAAATTAATTACGTGTGGACGTTACTTGATAAATTTCATTTATTGCGCGCTTACGTTTTACAAGGCGCATCGCGAGCAACAATAACAATTTCAACCATGGTTTAAAAATGACATTTTCCAGGACGATCGGTACGCGAGATTGTAGCATCCAATTGTGGCTTTGTATCAGCGCGACGCGACGCAACGCAGAATGTGAAATTAATTAATTTCATAATTCATAAGCAATTGTATGCAATAATGCATAAGGTTGACGTAATATGCCCTAGCCGTAACGTTGCAACTTCGAAATGGCATAATTATACGCGCGATAATTTTATTATTTGTAATTACGAATGCACTGACGTTCCGTACCTCTGTGCTTCGGTTAAAAAGCGTCCCATTAAAAGCACAAATCGCTATCATCGTTATAAAGAAGATATAACTGAAAGAAGAGACAAAACATCCCGCATATAATTGCGATTGTATGTGTGTTAATTAAAATATTAATTTTACAGAAATATATCGCGACGCGAGATGCGCAATTTTGAGTTTTGCGGGTCGGCCCAATGGCGTGGCGAGGGATATACGTATCTCTCCATTTGTTCCACGTGTTAGCCCAAACTTTTTCCCCGTACTGTATTTTGACTTCCGAATCGCTGGTTCTCGCCCTGCAAAATGCACGACCGGGCCGTCGAACGCCAACTATCAAGTAGCAATATCCTGGAGCAGACACGTGCAACCGCGAACAAAGCATTCCGATTTCAGAGAGATAGTGATCAAAGTAACTTCGGTTCGTGGCCCGCGGAGCAGATCTCACGCTGTGAATGCAATTTATTGTTTCTCACTCGTAAACGCGGGCGCAACCGGCAGCCATCGAGAACGACTTGTAATCGTCGATGATCAAGTAGCAATTAGAGTGGCCCGGGAGTACGAATTCTCTCCCCGTTCGGAAAATGGAGGCCACGGGGAGTTCTCTCCTCTCCCCGAGAATGAATCACCCTGTGGCCCGCTTGACTTTATGACGCGCGGAATGCTGCGTGCAAATATGGCGCCGCCGAACGGTTAAGTCCGCGTGATGGATCATCGCGTTGAAAATTTGATGAAGTGTCTGCGCACCCGGAGGTGCATAATTGGTCGGTTTGCAGGTACCCCGAGATCGGGGCGTGAGTCGAATTTCGAAAAGATTTCGGTCCTAAGCAGCGCAATATCGAATATCGATCCGTGTCGCAAACATTTAACTTTCATTTTTCAACGTGTTTTTCTGCGCACTAATCGCGTATTTGTTGATACATGAGTTGTATCGCGGATTTTCCGCAATACAAGGTTCGGTCAAAGTATCAATATTTTATAGAATATAGGATATTGCATTCTCGAAATATGCGATTTACTTTATACAAATTCTTCTCGATATATGGGAGTTATTCCTCTATAATTTACAAACATTTTACTGTTTTTTACATTGTTATTTTTTAAAAAGAGAACAATGTAAATTGTATCAATACGGTGGATGTATACATCACATAAAAATCGCAGTTTATTTCATCTACACTTCTGTCTAAAGTCCCTATAAGAATCATTTACACGATTCTATCTGTTTCGAATTAATTATATTATAATTAATTCAGGTATCAGCTCAGGGAAAGATGTCTATTTGAGATTATCATCGCAGCCACATTGAGCACGGCGCAAAAGCGGGGGACATGTCACGACCAACGTGCGAATGTTCAATATCTGCGAACGAAAGTGCAGTTGGCCGGGCGCGAGTTAGACAGGGAGTCTCTCAGATTGGATCACTCGGTAGATTATTTGGCTTTATGGTGCGGGGAATATACTATGCCAATATGACGTAGAGGGCTTGTTCACAGCGAGGGTGGTGGTAGCCATGGTAACGGCGGCACCCGCGAGTGTCGGCTCCAACGCCACCAGAATCCCTCATCTCCCTCCTTGCCCAGCCACCCTCTGTGCTACCACCTCCTCCCTCCCCCCCCCAATCCCGCGCCGCCCGATAGCCCTCCAACCCTCCCTCCGCCGGCAAAGCCGCCTCTCGCCCACCCTCGTGCCAGCGTCAGCACCCTTCACTCGTCCCCCCCCGCCCCCGCCTCTACCCTCTTCGAGGGTGAAAACCACCCCTAAAACCGTCCTGTAACAGATATACATACACATATATATATATATATATATATACATGCACGCGTATATGTATATGATATACGTTTATACATATAAAGAGAAGAGGTATATATATTTTCTCTTTCATATATATGTGTGTGTATATATATATATACACACACATACACACATGTACGATGCTCCTATGCACACATACACGCGCGAACATATAGGCAAGCAGGGTATCTACCGCCTCCACGATCAATATGGTGGACAGACGCACCGACACCCTCCAGGGGAAGGCCAACTCGATTTACGAAATTTCGTCCTTCCCTCGATTCTGCCCCGGCTCTTTTTTTCAACAGGCGCGGCGCCGCCGCGGAGGATGGCATCGCGACGGCTCGACTCGATTTCGAAGAGTGGAATCCAACGCACGACGGGGACGTATTAATTGCCAATTTTTTTTCTCCCCCCCTATATACGATGGCGTACCCTCGAGGATCCCCGATCACTCGAAAGAGCAGCGTAAGTCGAGAACAATGGAGTGACGTTCTGCCATCTTGTCTTTCGCGAATCTCTTCTCTCGTATGTACGTTCCGTACGCTATAAGAATCGAAAAGTTGGCTGTTGGATTTGTCGCGAGCGTAAAAAGAGCGACACTACGCGAACGGATCAAAACAAAAATTTGTATCGAGACCGATATTTTCGGACTGCCGCATTAGGTCGATCGCGCGTGCGATGTTGAACGGACGATTGATGGAAGCTGGAAGAGAGATAAACGTATCGGCGTATGAAAACGGACAGATCGCGATTGATGGGATCTAAAGAACCCCCGGGGTACTTTTGCGAAGCGTTTAGTTATATTCGCTTCCTCTTTTTCCGCGGGAGTAACTACTCAATAAAAACAAACCGGCAAACCGGGCCGTCCGCCGATCGCTCCGGGCCGGTCGGGATGCCGGCTGCTGCTGCGTCGAATTGATGTCATCGCGCACAAACGGAATTACGAGTTTACTTGTTACTTGCAATCTTTTCGAAAAGCGTTGACGCTGTATGTTATGATGCGCAACGTTTCTACTATTTCGGGCATATACGCGAATGGCAATCTTACACAACCGATTCCACGTCCATTCGCGCTACCGTTGGGCGCATCCGATAAACTGAATCAATCTTACGATGTCACACACAGTGATGGAAACGTCAAAAAACACTTGTAAATAAAAGTTTTCGAATACACAAAAAGTTCTAAATCCTTTGGAGAGAAGAATTAATATTAAAGGAGTAAAAGAAATGCTAAAAGAATAATAAAAGTATCACGAATCGCAAATGCAGCCAGTATTTTTGAGAAAATACGAGAATTTATAATAAAAATATTCGACATGCACAAAAGCACGTATAGATATAGCCTAATCTAAAGTGGCTCAGCGAGCAAAAGAACTAAAAGAGAATTATATAAAATGTGTATGTGTCCCAATAAAAAAAATAATCTCTTGAAAAGATAGTTAATTGCGAAATATCTCTGCAATAATCTCATAGGAGCATTAAAAATTAATTTCGGAATTTGATACAGTCTCTCACACAGCGTACGCGTAAACTTAACAAATTGATTTCAAATAGCTTCGCACGGAGCAGAAACTGGATCGCACTGGGTTATTTCCGCAGCCGCGAGAATTATTGTCCCGGGTTAATTACCGTGGGAACATTACGCGGTACGCGGAAGTTAATAAAAACTTTCGGAGCGCGAATATAAACGCAGGTTGCCACGCGAAAGTATGACGCGTAAATACATTACAATTTTCCGCGTTTCGCATCCAATTTATTTATTATTGACCGGTGCCGGTATTAATGTCCGCGTTATGTTTATTCATCAGTAAATTATCGGGCGAGCGTCCAATTTATTTTTCGTGCGATATATCTCCCTCTGCAATATATATCCTTATTTAATCATCACGACTCATATATCTCCGCTCAATAAAACATCAAGTCATTGCAAAAAATATCCTTTCAACGTTCGATGATCATTCGTATTTGTTGGCCAGTTAATAATACTACAACTCAATATTGACCTACGAAATGTTTATAAATCACGATTCGCGGTCACGTGAATCAGTCACGTGAACTCGACGCAATAAACATCCTCATAGCAAATTTCAATGCTAGGCAAACAAAATCTAGAAGGTGCTTGGCATTTAAGGCAATATATGCAACGCCAAATAGACGAGAAGAACGCCGAAGGTTTCGTTGTTCAAAAACGCGCAGACGATATTAATGACGCGCTTAAATTATATCGGGGAAGAGTTCAGGTGTGCAAACAAGCCCGCGGCTAAAGTTGCCAAAAGCTTGGGCGCGGGCACCGCAGAAGGATTTTAATCCTTCGCCCGTCGGCGATTTCGTTGATTTTCAAAACGCGAAACGACACGTCGCCCCTCGAGGCGAGGCACGCCCATGAGAAGTAAGATGGATCTGTCGATACATCGCCTGAAAGCGCGCAGCTTTCGATTTTCAGTTACGGCGATTGCGTTTTTAAACGTCGGCCCGGCTGACAGTATTTGCGTCGCCGTGAGCGAGAAGAATTTTATTTGCGCTACCATTCCTCCCCCCCTCTCCCCCACCCGCCCCTCCCTCCCCACTCATTCCTCTTCTCTGCCTCAAAATAGAAACCGCACCGGAGATGTATCGACGATACAAAAGTGAGCGGTTTAACGCGTGTCCGATTTTGAAAATAAAAGGGAACGCGCGCTTCGTTCCTCCCCGTTTCGTCGAAAAATGTTCGCCGAATAGATCTCTGGCCGTGGCACGTAGGGAACGGTAAGAATGACATATATGGAATCACGGCGGGAGTGCAGCGTGATGCGAAGTAATACGGCCGAATATATGGGCGCGTCGTCGATACAATTTAACGAAAAAAAAAAAAAAAAAAAACCCGCTGAAATTAAAAGCGCACGCCCACGAGAGCGGATTTCCTTTGCGGAACGAAGTCAGGCGCGGGGGCGACAGTTGGCCTTTTGAAATTCGGATTGTTCATCAACGGCGGCGAGTGGGCAAGCGTTTCGTCGGCTTCTCCGGTTTCAATCGTCTAACCGCTTTCAACGCACATCTCGCCCTCGCACTGCCGCGGAGCGGCAATAAAACTCATAAAAACATATGAAAAATAGATCTTTAGAAGGGATCGGTCTAGACTGACCGATTTTTTTCGGAGACGCTGCGTGAATATAATATATATCAGCACTATATTATTAATACGCACAAACACGAGTAAATAAGAAATAATAATAGATAATTCGAAATATGTTTGCTCTGATATTCTTATTTATCGTTTACGAATTACGAAAAAAATACGTTAGTATGTCATATCGCAAAAAAATTAGAAAGAGCGTTTTGTATTTTAGAATATAGGAATATAGTTCTCGAAGTATACGTGAAACTATCGCTTTTCATTCGCGCGCGGGTGAGATATTAATGTCGATCGTATACACAATTAAAAACAGAGAGAACCCGTCACATCGTCCGCCGACAAATTATACCGCGATCATGGTAACGATTATCGTTCGGTAATTGACTGTTTCACGCACGCGGAATGAATTATTATCCGGCGGTGAAGCATACCACATTGCCATATTTATATTCCGACCGCAAAAGCTGTACAATTAATAGGGGCTATTAAAATTCAATCACGCATGGCGAGACAGAATGAATAAAACACGCTGTAAGCACTAACGCTCCCGCGGCCAGGAAGCCAGGAAACCTGCGAGCGTATACATCGCACCTTCCTCCGGTTCATGACGATATCATTATGCAGTTCGCAATTAGACAAGGATTACATTAATCGGTCACAGAAGAGTGGGAGGGGGAGAAGGGACGAGGGGGAGGGTGCTGGGGAGGGGGGGGGGACAGGTCGTTCACCGACCGGACATCGCGCGAGCCGCGATGAAGCTTAAGCTCGCCGGCTCTCATCGATATTTCATGAAGTAACGATTTGTTTAAAATGACCGGCGCATTGATTACCGTGCCGCGCTCACCCACACTTTCGCCCGTTTATAATTAATTCTTACGAACTGCGCGCGGCGACGCTGCGTTGTCGTATTTAAATTATAAACCGCCAGCGTCGCGCAGTTAATCGCCAGCATTAAAATTCAATTGAGTGTGGGAAGGGACGAAGTTAATGGGACGCCCTGTATAGCGTGCACAACGTTGCAACACGCGCATACACACATACACACACACGCACACGCACCACACGCGCACACACACACACACACACACACGTACGTACGCGCGGGGCACAGGCATAATCGGACGCCCTCGCACGTAACGAGAGAGCCTCTAGGAAACATAAGGGATCTGATAGGCTTCATAGAGTGCCGCGAGGCTTTGATTGGTCAGCCGGCACGTGCACGCGCGCGTAAAGCAGTATGTACGGCTGGTTGCATTACTAATTCTCCCGGCTTTGGGTTTATCTATCCTGTTCTCTCACTCTCTCACTCTCTCTCTCACTCTCCGCCCGCTCGCCCGCCCCGACTACCCGACGCGGAGTCCATCTCAATCCATGGTCTGCGTCCATCTGGGGCAAATTCGGCCATAGCCTCATCGCGTTAAACCCATTACACGCACTCGTTGCGACGAAACGCGCGCGCGCGCGTCACGTAATTAATTCCGCCAGTAATTTACGCGCCGAAACGTTTATACGTAAGCCTGTAAATGTTAATCGCTTCAAAAAGTCAGAGGGTTGTCAGCAGCGAGCAACGTCTCGATGATATGTACAGATTTAAAAAAAAAAAATCCTTTTGCTTTCGGTAAAAATTTGCTTCTCGAGTCCTCGCGCGGACAATCTCCGGAATCGGATTACGAAAGATCATCAACGGCAATGTAACGATGAAATTTGAGACTTGAAAGTTTTAAATCGTAAATTTCACGATCAAGCTGACGTTCCACTTCCTCGATTCTTTATCGGCACTTTCTATTTTTTAAATTAATTTTAAATTATTCTCGTTGCAATGGTTGTAATGAGAACAGTTTTTATTTTATCTCCATAAACTTTAATCATTATATAAAGAAGAGTACCTATATATAAGGGGATTCAAAGCAGGCACTCTTTTGACGTATCTCTCGACGTTCCACTTCCTTTGTCGCAATTCATTTGCGCCCGCCCAGTATCGCCATTGTGCCTACACTTCGGACAATTTTTATCCACTTTTTTGTCATTCGCTAACGGCCTGTTTGTGCCAACTATCGTAGCATATATAACGCGCGGCCTTATTATCGCGATGGCGCAAGAACGGCCGCCTTGTTTTCCTCGCTCGTGCTACCCTCGAGGAAAAGAAAAGCCAGGTATACGGAGGTACGGAAAGAAAGGCACAGTGAAAAAAACGCTTGCCTTGTTAGCAGTAACTTGTTAGGCGTATGCCACTTCAATATGAACTATATAGGAAAAGATTCCTAGTATCTTCTACCTTTTCTTCAGTACGCCCGAAGCGCGGCAATCGCGTGAAAAAAAAAGATCTTCCACATCTTCGGTTTACTTTCTTAAAAAAAAAAAAAAAAAAGAAATTTCGAAAAAAAATTCGAAGTTGATAAAAAAGTGGAAAATGTCACGAGGGAGAGAGAGGAATTTTTATTCGAGTGACATCTCGGCTTCAAATATCGACGATATTGCCGTTCTACGATTGATTCAATAAATTAAATTAAATATGTTTATCAAACAAAATGTGAAACGAAACGAGTGTTTCTTTTCGTTAACATTTTACCAAATTCACTTTTCAAGTGAATTCCTCATGCACTAATCTTGAAACTCGCAAAAGCAATGTGATTCTCTAATAAATCTAATAGAAAAGGGAAGAGGGATGAAGTCTGGAGAAATATTTAGAATTAACCAATTTAGGCTCGTGATAATTAGTGCTAAATTATTCCTGATTAGAGAGAGTATATTAGATAAAATACAATCCTTGTAAAATTATTCCGCTACGCTGAATGATATCAATAATATGCACAATGCAAAGCATATGAATTTCGACAGCTGTCGAGACCTACATTAATTATAATATATATCGTGGCAGCGAAACTACTATATAACGCCGGAATGGTGGTACATTATGTACTTTTGACGGCGTCTGTACGCCACTTACGTGGTGGGTATGGACACCGCCAGTATACAGAGACCCCCTACGAGGCTGACGATCAGGGTAAATATGGCCACTGTAATGGCGCCCGAGCGACATTTCACTCTTGAACGCGTTAAGCGCGCTGCTGCCTGAATATCCTTTTTCATTTTAGGTCAAGAATAGAAAGATCTCTGAATAGCTCTTTAGAGACTTAATACTGATTTCACGTACATTATACGCAAAAAATTCCACAGACGACGAGAGTAAATATTTCCCAATGTATACATAATTTCCCAATATAACAGCAATATTACATTAAAACAAAATATTAAAATTTTTTCTATTGATGGCTGATATAATTTTGATGCCCTCGTCTGGTCCATTATCGAAATCAATGGACGCGCAAATTTCAGTCTTCGCGTCGAAAATGCATGGCAGCAATATAGGCGCGAGTGTGACGAGCGGTCGACAGTTTAAATACAATTTGTTGACGGATAAATCTGGCAACTGGGTTTTCGCAAACAGGCATCGCATGCGATTTATTTTCATTGTTAACACCGCGGTGCGAACTGTTTTCATTTTCGCGATCGACAATCCAACTATTTTCGCCCGATAGCAAATAATAATCCGCAAACCACCAGAGATAATCCGTAATTGTAAAATAATACATATACATAATGATATGTATAATTGTATATACATAATATACGCTGCAAGATGTTTTACATATTTTCCTTGCATCTTTCTCCATACATGAATAACAAATAAACGCTTAACATTACAGTATCGAACAATAACGGTCTAAACGCATTTGCAAAATCGTTTACGTATCAATAACATTTCATGCAGATCTCCGTGAATAATATATAAAAGCCGGCTTCTTTATGTCCACGAGACGAATAATTGAAGTAACGAAGTGAATCTGACTATCTGAGTCGGCACTCATCATTACGTTTACGTACTTCAGACTCAGACTCTATGAGAAGTAGGCCCGCTTTGGCGAGTTGTCCTCGCCGACCATCGACGGTGCTTCGACAAGCCGCGCGTCCATCCAATTAGAAACAGGCTCTGGTTTCAACAACATCCAGAATCCCAGAGATCGATTTTGGCGTCCGTTCTTGTACGCGTCCTCGTCGTTCTCTAAAAGGAACCAGTAGGTAACCTGTCTCGGTGGTTCACGAGGAGCGAAGGGTGCATCCCGAGAAATCGAAAACCCTCTCCGGAGGAGCAAGAGCGAGAATGGGAGAGAGGCGGGAGAGAGAATCGGGAAGATAGATGAAAAGGTCCTGCAAAATCCTGCCGGGATCCTCCGTCCTATCCCCCCCCCTCCGCCCCTCCCTCCTTCCTCTCCTCGCGCTCTCCTTACCGTGGAAACGAAAACCTCCGCAGCGGACAAAGAACAAAAGAGGGAACGAGGCTCGGGCGAGCTTCTCTCATAAAGGCACAAAAGTACATCTTCGAGCTTGGAGAGGCCGCCGACGGGGAAGAGAGAGAGAGAGAGAGAGAGCGAGGCCGAGACGGTGAGACGAGAGGAAAGGAGGATGGGAGAACAGGGGCCTTCTATCCCGCCACTCGCGGATATCTATTCGGTAAACAGACAGACAGATGGACAGACAATGATGCTCATCGCTCGATGGACAAAAGCGTCTATTGCGTAAACACTCGAACAGGACCTGACCCGGGGGCTGTCTCGCGTACGAGAGATAGTCGGTGTGCTACGGGGCGAGAAGGGGGCGAAACGTGAAATTCGTGAGGCACAGCGTCCTTCGCTCCAGATCACCAGGGATAAACCGAACCGCGAGAGAGCGCTCCTCTTACCGACTTCTTTATTCCGACGTATTGTCGGCGGCGAAGAGATCTCACGACGGCGATAGGATTTACGTGAATCGGAAATTCAATCGTAGAAAAGTAGCGAGAAACGTCCCGAAATGAGAGGGCGGGGGGACCACCCGGTACGCTTGTTTCTCTTGGGATCCGATTTCGATCGAACCGATTTCGATCGTGTACGACGCACATGCTTTTTTTGAAAGCAATCCTAGAGATTGCGACAGTTTTTCACAGAACAAAACGAAGAATATATATATTGTGAACATTCCACTTCGTAGACATTCATATAAAAACGTTTCCATCTCAGACTGTATAATAATGAAGATGTATTTGTTAAAATTTTTAATCTTGAAATTTTAAAAATAACGTAGTCTTCACTCTCTCGTAAAGTAAACTAAAGTAATTAATGCCTATAAATTTTAATTCCTCAAACAATAAGAAAAACGTCGTTGCAGCTGCGATTTGCTTAAAATTCAAAACTTCAGGTTCTCTCGCAGACAGGACATTGACAAATGCGAGCGCGTCGTACGTTTTGATGACCTTTCTGGGCGATCGAATGTGCCTGAATTATTTCCTTTCCCGGACGCGCGCGGGAGCTCAACGTTCCACAACGTTTCCACATTACGATTTTACGGACTCGCGAAGCGTAGCCCTACCGGATCGCCTAGATTCTCTATCTCCTTTCAGCGCGTATATTTAATTAAAGGAATTAGAAGCGATAATATTACACGGCGGCTCGGTCGCCGGATTTACGCCGATCCCCCTTCTGCCGCCGTGCGTATATGTACGGTAGAATCCGCGTGTATCTATCTATCCCACGAGACTTTTTGCTCGCCCAGATTTCCCATCGAGATCGCGGGGCCGGGGGCACGACTACTTCCCGTAGCGACTCCCGCGGGAAAATAAGTCGGCGAAATGAATTCGCGCGGGACTTTTCCCGCGGGAGTAAATCGAGAGTTGTGCGACGGGACTTGCGCACGAAACGCCAGGTTGAATATTATTTGAATATCGTATGAAATTCTCTCCAAATGCGGACAACTTTGAATATGAGTATACGTATCCAAGTTTTAACTTCCCATTACCAATCGATGACTTTTAATCTCTAGTTCGCGATTCGTGTGTAAATTGTAGGCTAAAATAAGGCCATAAATGACAACATCTTTAAAATATCAATTCTTATAAAATAGTATAGATAAAACTGCACAGATCGCGATGAGAGAGCCATTAGGCCATTTAAAATCATGAAGGAGAAAGTAGTTTTAATTCTTTTTTACATCGTGCACTTAAACAACCTAATTGCTCGAAAAATGTATTAAATTTTTTAAAATTATTTTATCTCCAAGATAAAATCAACGAAACATTTAAACGGTCAATGCATACCTTTTGATTAGTATAATTTCAAAGATTACGATACAAAATATTAAAAACTACTCAATCATGGTATAATTCAATAAAATTTTCACACAAAGCATAAAACATAAATTCATTTCGATATATCTTGTTTCTTCTTTAATTTCATATTTTGCTGTATAAATATTTTGTATATTCATTTGTCATATTAATTTGTTATTACTACAAAAAGATTTTGAGTTACATTAAATATAAACATTCTTCATTCTTTAAATAAACACAACACTTTTTTTTACACCTATTTTAATTCGCGGAACTGTTTTCATTACCACGGTACGATCCTTTATTATTCTCCAAGCTCCAAGTTAATTTTCTTAATAATATTCTTTCGAAATATTCAAATGAGGAGAATCTCGATTGAATCTCCCCGTTTGCGTTCATCGACGCGACCTAACGAGTTCAAAGCCGCGCCGATTCTTAATGACTCGGTTTCTCGCATATTTCACGTTTTGCACGGCGCGTGTGTATAAGTGACGCGTGCGCGGGAGGCCTCGTTATCTCAAGAAGATCCTTTATCCCGGATTACAAACGACAAAGGAATAAATTGTTTTCGAGAAATCTGCCGGGCACAGGCAGATCGGAGCCCTCGCTAATAGCGCTTTCTACTCTGTCGACTCTACCTTGTTCTTCCCTTCGTATTTCTCGGAGGGTAGCGCGAGAGCAAGTAGTACCCTCCGCTAGCGGTAACTCACCCTCTTCTCCGAGCACTACTTCGCCTTTCCTCCACCTTTCACTTCTCTCTCTCTCTCTCTCTCTCTCTCTCTTTCTCTCTTTTTCTTCATCTCTATCCCTCCTTGTATCTCTCTGTCTCTGTTCCCCATCTTCAGAAAACAGAAGCGAATAGCAGACCGTAGTGAAGCGGCAAGAGCAAGTGTACAAGCAGAAGGAGGGGAGAGAACTGCATGGAAAGGTGAAGAGAAAGAGAAAAAGAGAGAGATAGAGAGAGAAAGAGAGTCGAAGTGCAGCGAATCGTGCATGTATATCCGCGGTGCGCGCGGATTCTCTCTCGCGGACTCGTGTCTGTCGACACGCACGTGTGTATACATCGACGGAAGCGTACAGAAGCTTCGTCTCTTCAGGACGGCGAGAGACATGGAGCGAAGGAGAGAGAAAGAGAGAGCTAGATGGAGGAGGGAGATAGGAATAGGAAGAGAAAGAGAGATAGAAACAGAGAGGCAGAAAGGGAGAAAGGGAGAAAGGGAGGAAGAGAACGAGAGAGAGAAGCAGAGAGAGAGAGAATCTCTTCGAAGACTCATGGGTATAGGTGAGTCTCTATAGAAGGTCCGATGGGCGTGGTGCCTGTGACGGTTTTCGCCCAATGGGAATTCAGAATCCTCCTGGCTAGGAGTACAATGTACATGGGCACTTTGTGTGCGATGGAGACCATCCACCTCCTCGACAAAGAACGCGAAGTCGAATCCGAATGCCGTGTCCCCGAGAAACCGATTGCCAGGAGAGCGCAGCCTCTTCCTGGACCACCACTATCGGCGGCGCGGCGGAGAGAGCGGCGGTGAACGGGATCGTGCGCCGATTGCGCGCATCCCGATCCAGCATTACGTCGCTCGATACCGTCATCCCGGAATTCGTCGAATACACGACACTCGGACAGTCGACATACCCGTGATGAAAAACTATCATTTATACTTGTTATCGAAATGTTTTAGAATTACAAAATATTAATTTTTCAATCTTTTGCACTCGTGCAGATATTTTTTATTGTGATATTATGTCTTTATTTCCTCGCTGATGTTTAGTTGTTGATTTTGAATCGTGATAAGATCGCATGAGAAATAATCTTATTAATAGTGATATGATCGAATCATTTCTTGTATTATTTTATATATAATTAGATGGCTTCTTTCACTCTGTGCGATTATAAACAAGTAATTACAAGGTCGATTGTCAGTGTCCTATATTGCGAGGTATGGAATTATAATTTTTCGTGTTGCAAACATGCGTATCGCCCTTCGCGGCTTCCGCTCTGTCGTGAATAAAAGTTGAAGAAGGAAATAAAATACGAGGCGGAAAGGGAAAGCGGGCAAAACTGTTTCGCGAAGTACGGCGTAGCAACGGCGGCGTTGTGACAGTGAAAGTTCCGGGAACTCTCACGATTGCGTTTCAGCCATCGTTAATTATTTAATATAGTAAATTATGCGAAATATGGAAAAAAAACTCGCTCGTGATTGCGATGCATATCGCGGCGTACCGTCGTATTAAGAGATCGTGATCGCTCGCATTAGCATTCGTTGAAATCGGCCTATAAAAAAAAAACTTACGATCCGCACGATTGACGGCGCATAATACGGCGTTGGCACGTCTCGACAGAGGAACTCGCTGCGATTCGCGAGATCGATACCGAAAGCTCGCGATAAATTCTCTCTGTCGCGAAGGCACGCGTTACTCCCGCATTGGTCCGTCGCTTCCTCTCGTCTAAAAAAAATCCATCACCACCCACGACGGAAGCCGATCGTCTCATCGCGACATAGCGCGGCGACCAGACGAGAAGATGTGGACCGCGAGAGAGAGAGAGGGAGGGGGGGGAGGGGAAAGAAGAGAGAGAAAGAGAAGTTGCAGAGCGATGCGCCGGTGCCGAGAGGGATGAAGATAGAGGAAGGGGGAAAGGGACGACGAAGGAAAGCCGTACGACGTACTGGTGGTCTCATTAAACGCAGCCTCGTATAACGCGACTACGTAATGAGAATCGGTTAATTAGAGCCGCGACGCGGGGCGGTTTCGTCTGGTACACACGGATCGCATCGCCGTATGCGTACACACCCGACTTACATTTCCATGACGGCAGGGGAGAGAGGAATATGCGCGCATAAAGTGTTAGAGAACGAAGAACCGTTGAAGGGCGAAAAGAGGAGACGAGAAGCGGCGAAGTCGACGGAAAGGTAATGCGAGCAGCGACCATTAGCTTTAAAAAAAAACCGTAATTGGGGAATAATATCGTTTTTTTTCATCATATTTATCATATTGTTATATCTTGCCTTGAGCGGTTATACCTGCTGAAATCGTTAGCCCCACGAACACCGCCATCGCGCTCAAAAATCTGCGCGCCTTGAAATTGAACTTGTTTTTTATGTTTCCACGAGTATATGTCTTATGTACTTTTTTAACTCTTTAAATATTAAAAAAATATATCTGGCATATATATCCTTCCTTAACAGCGATATTTATAATCGTTTAAAAAATATAGCAAATTAAATAATTTTTTCCAATAAATATCAATGATTTAAATAAAATATTTCAAATCTTTTAAAAGCCCATCAACGCTTTGCATCTTTATGAAATAAATAAATAAAAATTCGGTAAAAATTCGACCGCTCGAGAAAAAATTTGACGAATGCGCCAGAACGGGTACCAATTCGGTGGGGCCGAGAGATAAGGGGAAACGGCATAAGCCGTCACAAGGAAGTCCTCGTCGTTGTCATCGTCGTCGTCGTCGTCGATGAAATGCCGCTGAAGAGCGCATTGACGCAGATTCCCGGCATTGTTTTCCTCGTCGGCATCGTCGGGAATATCGCGAGCCTGCGAATGGAAGCTCGGGCACGGAGACCCAAGCCCGCTTCATCCCACTCTCACCTCCTTTCGTACCCGTTCGCTTCCAGGCGCATTTTTAATTTCGCATTATTGTCGTCGTCGTCGTCGTCGTCGTCGTCATCGTCGTCATCGTCGTCCTGTGATCTCCTTCTGTAAAAGTTCGTACTACACCCGCCCACGATGAGACATTACTTTAGCCCCCCGTCTCGTTCTTAAATTCCTATCCGGCAATACGCATTAACATATTAGAACATTTTTGTTCTAACGAATGATATCACAATCGTTTATGCTTTCACGATCGTTATATTTCATCGATGTTCATCGCTGTTATATTTCATCTATTTCTTTTAATTTCTCTGATCGCAAAAAAAAAGATAGAAAAAGAGTAATCATATAAAAAAAAAAGTATTTTTCATGTCAAAAATTTGTAAATTTATTAAACGATATTTATTTTTAATACTTATTATTGATTAAATTTCATTGCATGGTTTAAATATGTAATAAGAAATTAATTTGAAATATATACATACATCATACATATATTTTGGAAACTGCTTCTTAAACTAACTTTGCAAGTTTTCCCTATTTCCTATAAAAATAAGAAAAGCTGTTTTTCTATCAACTATTTACAATCATATTTGTGTAATAAAAGATTTAATTATACATATATCATTTAATATAGGAAAATCCTAGTTATTATTTACGCGTTTCATGTTTCTTAATATCTGATTTAATTCGTAATGGATTTTACATAAGCGTAATCAAAAAAACATATTCCTATTCGTCGCATGCAATATGGAAATAGCGTGCAATAATTTCGCTTCGATATGTAGAATTACAGAATGAAACTCTTTGACGAGTAAGAGGTCTCTTTGATGATGAATATCATCACCGACGAATAATGAAGAACGACAGAAGTTTTTAAAGACGCGACAGCAGTTCGTTAATGAATTCTGCGACAAGTGGAAGAAAAATGTAAAGATAGAATAAATACAAGAGAGAAGAAAGAGAGGCATTATTATTCAAGCATAAGTGATATTCATTATTCTGTCTAATAAGAAGACTACGAATAGAATTTCGTTTCATCACCACGTTTTTTTCTTAGTACCTATGCAGTAAATATGTAACTACGAAGAAATAACAAATTGCGAATTTTCAACTGTCCGATAAGATGTTTTATATTTTTTTTCGCAAATTACTGAAAATAAAAAGTCTAACAAACTAGAAATAAAAAAAATGTAACGAACAAATCAACAAATATTACAAATAAACATCATATTTTAATGAATTAAAACATTTTCGATATAATGAAAAATACTTTTTCTTTTATATGACTGCTCTTTTTCGACCCTTTTTTTTTGTAATCCACCCGGTATGCCGGGTTCGCGTCTCAGCTAGCTCGTGCCCCAGACATTTCCGGCATTCGTTCGCAGATGGAGCCACGAAGTCCATCGCTCTCCTCGCCGATACCAATTGGAGATTGTCGCCTTTTTTTTCGCAATTAATCGCATACCGGATGGATCGAGTTTACTTCGCAAAGATGCTCGCATAAGACGCGCTGTGGGAAACAGAGGCTCGATTATTCCGAGGGAGTCTACAACAACAATCGGAGAAGTAGCTACGGGCCCAGTGTGCGCGCCGCGCTTACGGACGACCGCCGCGATCGGCGGCGTTTGTAACGACCAATTAAGAGAATTAAGAGTCATTAATTAGCATTCACTTCCTTCCCGGCCCGCTGACGCGCGCGCAACGAGGAATTCTTTGCACTGTGGGCGCATTATTGGCTGAATGCCTTCTCGGTACTCGGTACTCGTTTAAGCGACGACCGATTGGAACACCGCCTTCGAACTTCCGCTTCAGGCTTCAATAAATCCGACCTTTTTGCCTAAACGGCTCGGCCGGGAATACTCTCACCTCGTTTATATGCGATTTTACGCGTCGGTTGGCGCGCCGTTGACAAAAAAAATCGCCCCGGCCGCGCGCGCGAGTGAAGACCGTGCGAACCGGAATTGCCGCGAAATTAACATTGGGAGTTATAGTTGATGAGTTAGGGAGTTAGTGATTTAATTTTACCGAGAATCGTGCAGTAGCGCGCGGTTAACGCCGAACAGAGAATATCCTCTGCGCGCGAGTTAGTATACATATACAACTGGAGTTAGTTAACTCTCCGCATATCTAGCTTAACAAAAATTATGCAAAGTAACGTGCGGTATAGCATTTCTATGTATCGCGCGAATGAAAATTATGCAGCCTGGCATATTTCTGTTTATAAATCAAAAGTTCAGTGTTTTCGTAAAGCAGAAATCGAAAACATAAATTATATCGCAAAAATTCTTAACAAAATATTTTCCGACGTATTTATTTAATGCTATTAATAAACGCTATTACGCTCACGGATTTGCACAATGATGTTCTGCCATAGAAATCGTATCGCGCATAATATTCCAAAAAATACGTTATTAATATAGCGGCTCTGTCGCATCCGCTGATAAACGTTACGCGCGGTCGCCGTAAGAAAAGAAAAGATGGTGGGATACGAGACGGAGGACACGGTCGCGTAATCTACGTATGCAGGAATAAAGAGAGGCAAGTAAAAAGAAAGAGCGAATGAGAGAGAGAGAAGAAAAGAGAGAGGGAAAATGCACGTGTGTGCGACAGAGGGGGATGAAGAGAGAAACGGGAGGTGGGCGGCATCCTTTGATCTCGCACGCACACACGAGTCGCGCGCAGGGCAAAAAGGACACGCACGTATCTTCCGCAAAAAGACCCATACATATTCATGATCGGCACACGCACGCGCGCGCACGCGTGCACACACAGGCGGCTTTTGTTTAACGCCGTATGCGTACGCATATTGTGCGTATGCACGCCATAAATTTGTATGCCCAGGCTAGAGAAGTGCACGGCAGTGCAGAATGCGCGGGAGAAGTTTCTGCACTTAACTAAGCGTTCGTGAGTGTACCCTTCTTCCCTGTCTCACCCTTCTCCCTCCTCCCCTTTTTTCTCCCTGTTCCACCTACATTTCATTCTACTGCCGCATTCTCTCTTTCTGCGTGTGTGTGTGCATATATGTGTTTACGCGACGAGAAGAGGGAAGTATCGATAATGAAAGAGCGTGATGGATATTGTCGGATATCGAAATTGTACGTATTGTCTGTTGCCCATTGGTGTGTGGTCCGCTCTTATTTAATACAATGCTCGAACAGCGATAAAATAAACATGAAACACATTCCGATATACAAAATACTAAGCACAGTAAATTTCTTTAATACTGATAACGAAGAGAGAAACGTTAGAAAACCTATACGGAGGAAACCTATACGAATTCGTTTTGAGGCTCAAAATGCAAGGTCAGTCTATCGCTTTTGTGCTATTAATTTCATCCAATTAAATCGCCGAATGCGTGTTTGAAAAGAAAAAAAATGGCAAATCGACCGGACATTATTTTAAGAGACAACGACAAGTATGTTGGCGTCGATTGGCGAAACGGTGGCGGGCTATTCCCCGACACACCCGGGGGCGCCTGGCGCCCGCGATTTACCTGCGAGGGCTGCGAGAAACATTTCCGCCTGAACGAAAAGCGCCCATACCGAGGTTCTACACGATCGATTCCACGTGAATTACATTGGGGAATTCGCGGCCGAATTCGTCGAACGAACGTGTTTCGCGCAAGTTCACGCTCGCTTTAAATTATCTCGGCGCTAAGAGACCAACATAATTTCTTTCCGTGCGCTTTTTCTTTCTATTAATATTGGGAATTCTCGAAAATTTTCGGTCTGCGCGTAAAATACATTTACAAGTCATTAGAATTATTTATTATTTGTAACAATAACATACGAATAAAGTGTAGTCCGCTAAGTGACTTTAGAATTCAAACACATAATGAATTGTAGATTACAAGAGTTATAAAAAAAACTCAAATTGGATAAATAATTAAATACATAATTAAATTATATTTAAAAAAAAACAAATATAAAGCAATACATCAATATACGAAACGAGTTAAGAGACGTTTTTCCTAGCCCGTTCGATTTGCACTTCAGAAACTTGAATAAGCGGATGAAATGCTGAGAAACCGAAGACTCAGAATGTCCATTCTGCAGTCGGAATATCCGGAATCGTTAGCGGGATCCTGGAAATTCTGAAAGGGACGATTCCAGGACGCCGGGCGGTCTTGCCGAGCATGTAGAATTATGTAAGATCGCGGGTCGTTTGGAATTCGCAAGGGCGGCGCTTTTTGAATCGCGGATCCTTTCTCGGAAGGAGGTGGATCGTCGTGGTTTCTATCGACCGACCGCCGATCGAGCGACCGTGCAATCGCGACTATTCGATCGCAAACACTTCGCTACTCGAATTAAATTCGAAAATTGTAATCGTCTTCTACAGAATTTTTTTATTTGTTCAAAAAATTATATTACCCTTTCCGAAATTAATTTTCTATTAATTTTCTCTAAATAATTTAAATAATTTGCGATACTATTTCAATTTTTTTATTTTATTTGCGATCGATAATGACATTCGCGAAAAGCGATTTTCTAAAATTGATTGTGGCAGCCGTGCGAAATCGTGAGATGTAACCGGAAGCAACCGGGAACGCCGTCGCGAAACGAGCCGCGGCAGAAGCGGGATACAGAGGAGACGACGGCGCGAGAGAAGGAAGAAAGGGGGCCAATATAAAAGAAGGAGCGCGGAGGGGCAGAGGGACACCGTGGACCACCCGAGAGAGAGGTTCGGGACTGGGTTGGAAATCGGCGGCGCACGCCGTATTCCTTCGGGGGGTCCCTTATCTTATTCGCTTACCCGTCCGGGGACCGTCCGGAACCGGCGAGACCTGTCCGCGGACCTTTCGCTCTCGCGAGAGCTCCCCCGGCATCCTATTATCGGCCGGCAACTGTATTTTTGTGTGTGAGGTCAATCCTGGTTACACACGTACGAGAGGACGTGCTTTCTTCGTGTCATCAGAATTTTGCCATCTTTCGTGACTTGTGAAGCTTTGAAGTTCCCAGCACATCGATCGAGCGAGAAATCGGACGACGCGGCAGACTTTTTTCTTGCGTGAAAAAGAAAAAAAAACCAAAACGATCCTTCCGTACCAGTTCTTCTTCACCGAACTGTCATCGCGATGGTTCGTAAATAACCTGGGACTCATTAGCCGCGGAATCAATTTCGCCGAACGCCCGTGGGTTTATTATCGCTCGCGGATAACGCGCCGAATGTTTTACGACTTGTTGAGTATCTCAGCCGCGCGCGTCGACGCTCCGATAATCCTTTACCCTGGAATTCGGGGCCGAAGTGCATAGCCGTCGAAGAAAAAGGACTCCAGCGAAGGGGAGAAAGGAAGAGGCGCGGGGGCAGAGGAGGGAGTGGGAGAGTCTTATTGTGAGAAGGGTATACGTGGTACACAGGAGACGTGAGATCCGTTGGACCCGCATGCGGACCTTATTGTGTCCCGAAAGGGCATATACAGTAGGTACCTTAATGTCGGCACGGATGAAAGCGTGGGCCCTCCTTTGTCTTTCGTTCGCGAAGCTGCCACAGCAAGTAGCGTGCTCTGCGGGTAGCCCTGCACCATTCCAGGACTACCGTTCCAGGTTTCTATCTTTCCCTTTGCCCAATCCCCCTTCCTTCTCTCGCATATCTCGCCAAGGAACGTATAAACGAGCGAACGATAAAGACTTTCGACACTTAATCTCAGAATTGAAAAGGATTTTTCACCCAAACGAGGCGTCACTATTTTTACACCTCGACGGACGTTCAAGAGACGCGAGAGAGAGAAAAAACATCAAATAATTATATATATATATATATATACGAAAAAAATAATTTTATATCGCAATAAAATTGCTTCTATGACCATTAATCGTTACTGCTAGATGCAGTAAAATTTATATTAGGTATTTATGGTGATTACGTAATTAAGAAAAAAATTTATGTTAAAACCGATACGCGATTTAACGACAGCCGCCCGCCTTAAAAACCACCCGAAGGAGAACGCGAGAACGTGGATCGTGCGAGAGCGAAACGGCACGAGCGGCGAGCTCCTTCTGGGAAGAATCCTCGGCGATGGTACCACGGTTGGTACCTTCGGCATAAAAGGCGGATCCCCGGCGCATTATTAATGTCAGGACGTCACAGGGTACGTAGCTGCATATTCCGTTGAAGTTGCATGCTGAGGCGCAAAGACAATTCGCGGCGACGACGACGACGACGACGACAACGACGACGACGGCAACGATGACGACGACGACAGGCTGCCACGAGGACACAATATATAATTCCGCGTTCGCCGATAATTATTATGACTTCCCAAGTTTCCTGCCGCACAATGGGTCTCGTCGCTGCCGGTTATTTCGAACTTATCCTTCCCGCGGCCTCCTCACCGAATCCCCCCTTCCTCTCCCCCTCCCCCCCCCCCGTATAGAGGCGAGCCTGTCTCCGCGTCGCCGTCGTCGTCTTTTGCTGGTAATAAAGTGACATTAGCTGGCATGCGATTCCGCGATAAACTTTCGAAATTTATTCGTCCAACCCTCTCGATGTCCCCTCCCCTCCTACCCACGCGGCGCATCACGCTCCACCTTTCTACGAACGATTTAAGTTTTTCGAATTCTCCGGTGAACGTTACGTCAAGCTAATCGGGCGCTATGGCTGGCACGTAAAACATGCGGCCTCGCGAGTCGCATGCGGCCCGCCAAACAAAGTGGCCGACGCGGGCTGACTCCTCAAGTTTCGCATTTTCTTCCTATCAACACCTCTTCCCTCTTACAACAAATACAGTCCGAGATCCGTACATGGATCGTCTCCTCCCCCCCCTCTCTCTCTCTCTCTCTTTCTCTCTCTCTATTTCCCAAGCTTAGAAATGGATTTTCACTGTCGTGTCGCAATTTACACGTCTATTCGACTTTGTCAGCTGCGTCTCTCCAAGTAAATTAATTGCATCTTTGCAAAAGAAGCTAATGTAAAATGTCGAAGCGAGTCGACGGCAACGGCGCGCGGTATCGATTAAACCGCGACGCTAGAAAATTCTCTATTCCCTTTCGAGGACCTAATTTATATGGCTCTCCAACGAGCTAAGTTTACAGTTTGGCGGCTAGCAGTACCACTCGACCTCCGGCAGAGCGTGACAGGGCCAGGTTTTAAAGCATAAAGCAAATTATAACTGGGAAAAGCAGGATGTCGTGCAGAACGACACACCTACGCACGTATCCCCGCTACTACACGTATACGAAAATCGCTATCATGACTAATTCCCATCGAGTCGCCCCATCCCTGATTTGCCTAATTAGGGACGCGCATCTACGAACTGAGAACGGATCGTAAATAACAGATAATTGCCTACGTGATATTTTGCCCAGAACATATTTCATTTAGTGCAACGCGTAAAGTGCGGCACTTTTGTTCGAAAACATTTAGAAATATAGAAATTGTGACCCAAATTCTCATAACTTTGCAAAAATTAAATTAAATTTTTACTTTAAAAATAAATTTAAAAAAATAAAAAGTAAAATTAAAGTAAAAAAATAAATAAATAAATTCATACTTTATCTTATATCTCTTTATGTAAAAATCATACGTTCTTTTTCTGTTCGCAGTTAAGTCAGATATATTTATCTACTTGCAATTTATTATAGTAAAATAAGTCGATTTTGATTCTACGTTATTCTATGCTATTGCACTGCATAATACGCAAGAAACATTGTTCAATTGCAATAAAAAGTGATGATACGTTCAACGAGGGGAGTCTTGAATATCTGGTAGAACTGGCTTTGATCGTCTCTTCGTAAAGGCATTGTTAAAGCAGAAAAAAGAACCTTCGCGTGCCTGGTAATTTTCGATTTGTGACGCGATGTCACGAGGACGAGACTCAAGGGAGGACGCGTTCATAATTCCGGAAGGCGACGACGGTTCGTGCTGTCCTTCCTACCGGTGTATTCCTGGAGACGTCCTGTCCGTCCTACGTCGTCCTCGCGGATCTGATGCCGCTCACGCAAATTTGACGTTAACATCGCGGAACATTTAATTCGCTCCCCCTCGTGCAGCTCGAAATGGCACGCGATCGCGTCGAATACTTTGCGACGTTCCAGCCTCATTGTCGCGGTATGCACTTCAGCCGATGTTACAATTGCTCAGAACATAGCTCGGCATTCAAGTATAAGGTAAATTTAGCTGAAATCTTTCGCGGAATCCAATCGCGCAGTAAATAAAGGTCGAGAATCGTTAAAAGCGACTCAGAATCAGAAAACAATCCGAAAACCAAAAATACACGATGTACGAATAAATTATTTAAATTCGGAAAGTAACTTTCGCTTTTATAAATTACTGTCTCTCGATCGGTCGACATTCGCCATAAGAAGCCACATTAAGATAGCATTGTGCATGTGTATGATAAACCATCACTGAGTTTGCAAATGTGTGATTTTGGTTAACTTAATTGCTTTTCTTGGAAAAAATTCCGAGGACCATATGCCGCGGAATGCATCTCCGCCGATCGTCAAACTTTCCGACGGGATAAGCGTCATCAATCGTTCACAGGTAATATAGATCGTGCATCGTGAACGATAATACGATAACGATTTTAAATAATCACACGCCGTTAAAACCAAGAAAAGTATACCTTAGCAAAACAGCAAACGACTTACGATTGTCAGTGTGTTACGGGAAACGTCAATCTTAAATAACGTGCATAATGTAAAAATTTGAATGAAACTACAATGTGTCACATTTTGATTCGCTATACGTCAGAAAATTTATTACACACAGTCAAGCTCCATGACTGTGTAACGTAATGCCGTGGAGTTACGTGTATACAGAGCCGTGCGGATCGTGTTATTGGCGGCATTTGTTAAAAACGTAAATGCCCAATATCTTATCGCTATAGATAGAATAATCTATATGAAAGCGGCTATCGGGACGCTCGGCATTGAACGAAATTACATTCTCGTCGCATTATACTAACGAAAGGCCGATTACGCTCGGCTGTGTGTCCCCGCTGTTTTTCGCAGGCTGGTACGACCGAGGACGGTACGGGACACCGCGCATTGCGAAGGCAAATCTAATTGTTTAGAAATTGCACGGATCGCGAACAATTAGCTGCATGCACGCGTGCAGAGTCGTCGAAAATTAGCCGGCGAACTCCGCGATCCGTAAGGATCATTACGGCGATGCGCATAAACGGTTGAATAATTTAAATTAATATCATAGCCAAAGAAGCCACTAACGATTGGAATGACTTTCTCGGCGAGGAGACGAGGGTCCCGCGCCTCCTTTCCACCTGCAGTTAAATATGCTCAAAGTCACCCATTCGGCGCAACGTCGGCGTTTATATGAGAATTGATCGCGCAATATTTACGATCCGCGATTAATTTTTAATGTTCTTTCGTTGAAAAAAAAATCACATAAATTAACGTTTGCAAAGCAATATTTAATTTCGGCCGCATAAACGAGTTAAAATGTCAATGGATAAATTTGCCGTTTAAAGCGAGAATACTCTTTCGATACACGTCACGTCTACGATGCAAATTTATTTACAAAAAAAAAATACATGAAATTTTTCGAATCGACTTTTTATATTTTTTTTAAAGAAAAGTAAAAATATGAATATGAAATAAAGATCGCGAATTAAGCTGACGATCCGACGAACGCAATAAATCGCATGACATCTCGTTGAGAAATGCGTGACACGCGTTGAGAAATTATCCGGAAAACTTCTTAAAGTTCTGACGAGATAAGTAGAACGTCGACCAACTTCGGGAAACTTTAATAAGAACGAAGCTTCGCCGCGAGGCGCAGGAGAGACAAGCGCGCGATGGGTGATGGGCCTCGATCTCCCTAATTTCCAAAATTTCGCGCGACAGTTCAAAAATCCGCGACGAGAGCAATCGCGACGGGCGGGCGTACGTGTTGTGCGCGTGTTATAGCGAGACAAAAGTCGCTAGGACGGGTTGACGTTAACGACCGGCCGTCACGAGACGCCGCACGACGACGAAACGAGATTTTCGCGAAGCTCCGCGATAAATCTCGGGGAGACCGACATAATCGCAGCCGCGGAAAACGCTGCACGAGCACGATCGGTAGGAAATTAATGAATATCATATGATGGATCGCGCGGGAGCATGCATCATTCAACTCTCTCTCTCTTTGGAACGCGCACGCGGATTTTTAACATAATTCGGTGCGCACGAACTAATTGAGAGACCGTATCTTCAACAACCGTTAATCTTATCTAACAATCGTTTAATCATGAAACGCAGCAATCTCGTTAATGGCCAGAAAAATTACGCGAAAATTTCCATGACGCGATAAGCTAAATTCTGATGGTCTTTAATTCTTAAGTTCTTGTTATACATTCAATATGTGACCATACTCGTGTTACAAACTCACCACTGTACTGTTCCTGCCACGCCAGAGCTGCACAGAGAAGCGCCAGAGTCTTACCGCTGCCAGTAGGGCTTTCCAAGAGACAGTTCTGCTCATTATCACATCCTTTAATGAGCTGCACACACACAATTTTCAACATGATTAAAACTATGACGAGAGAGCAACGACATGGACCTAACTCGTAATTAATGATATACTAATAATACTTACTTCGCTCATCACTGCCACCTGGCATGGATATGCCTTGAGAGGAAATTTGACTCTTGTTTTAACAATAAAATAATCATGCTGTATCTCAACCTGAGGTGGTGGATCATCTTTCTTGGGACTGGCGTGCATCCACTCATCGCTAGAGTTTGAAGAGCTAAAATTCCACCTTGTTGGCTCATTCATTAACTTTTGTCTCTTGTTAGGTGATTCTATAGATGTATGGCCAGACAAGGCACTACTTCCAGGAAAAATATTTTGATGCAATAGATTAGCAAGGAACGGTTTATTCCAATCAAACAGCGACGGGCTTTTAGGACCATCGCCAATGACAACAACATCTTCGTCATTGCTTAAATCATCTGATATATCATGTTTCGAATTGCACTTGGAAGCATCTGTCACGCTACCCAGAACATTAGCTGTTCCGCAACTTGCCACGTTCGCGTTTCCTGTTGTACTTTTCTGTATGTTCGACGACGAGCCGAAGCTCTCGTCGTCCGAGATCTCTATCGGATCATTCCATGTGCCCTGTGAATTGCACTGGTTCCTTCTCAGAGACAACCTCAATTGGCGCTTCATGCTGAAAGAATGTAAGGACGATTGAATAGACAAGTAAAACTACGAGCTTTACGTCGAGCGTGATTGCGTGATATCTGGCGGCGCCAAAAAAAAAAAACAAATCGTCGAAACGACGCTAAATCCTGGCGTCAGCCAGGGCAGATTCACGCCGCGCCACGCTCGGATCGCAAAGCTAACCTATAAAACGCTCGTGACAACTGACACATGTGGGACGCTGCCTACCTGGAGTCACCGAGCCACTCGTCGATCTCGGCTTTGAGCAACGCGCATAAAAGTGATCCTATCACGACAACGACGATGCAAATCACGATCATCAATCAACACCTGTGGAGCATAACGCATGCGGCCTCGCTGTGTGTATACGTACACACGACACGTAAGTACTTTCCCGCCGTGTATACCTCGCGGACGGTCCTAACCTCGCTGCGACCGGCGGCGGCCCGTACGCTCTCTTTCGTCACTTTCGTCTCCAGATCGATGACAGCGTCTTCTTTAAGTTCTTTTACTACCGTTTCGTCGCATGAATTACACCGTGCGTCAATTTCTCTGGCGAATGTTTTCATACGTCAGAACATGCACCGCACTACGGACAAACGAATCGAAGTGAACCCAGGCGCGAAGTCCAGGCCACGTGATCGGTGATTTCAAACGCCCGTTCAACACACGTGCGACAGGCGCACGCCTTGTGTCGCGTCATTTTATAAATATTTACTCGACGTCGTGTAAAAATGTTTAAATAGCATCAGACAGTACTTCAATAATATTTGCCGTTACGCCTACGTTGCGTACGGCGCGTTGTCTCGCGAAAAAGTTTTCGATTTCTATCCGCGCTCGCGGGTCGTCAAAACTGACTGATTTAAAACGTCCACGGGGTCCCAAAGATCAAAAGCACGGACGACGCGCTGTCGCGAATTTCAGTCTGTCGAGTGTCGACAATCGCGGTAGCGGCGCGCGGTGAAGCGAGACGATCGAATTGTTTATTTAACGCTCCTCAGAATTCGTCGCGTTCGCGTTCGCGTTCGTTGAATGTTAAAGGGATATCGTTATATATGTTTCTACAAGTCTGTGTCGTGTTCCGGCTCTCGAGATCAGTGAATGATGCGTGCACGGTCGCGGAGGCGGCAGAAGCTGCGCGGAGAAGCCGGGAGCGGAATGACAGTGAGCGGTGATCGAGGTGAACACAATTGTCAATAATTGCAAGAAATTGGCGACACGGTACGCGAGAGATTTATTTATTGTATGTACTTATTGTATACTACGCATGCAGACTCTGTTATATGTTCATTGTGTTCGTCGTATACGTTTGCATCATGTATCTAAACGCACGACCGCGGAGAAAATCCTAACCTTTTCTCTCGCGATTCGCGTTTTTGGCAAACGCGGTGAGATCCTTTCTGCTCACACACACACTTTCCTAAAATTTGAATTTGAATTTCGCTATTATAAACAATAAAAACCTAACAAGATTCCCCGAATTAAAAATACAATAAGTAAGTAAGGCAGATGGGAATCAGCGTAGTTATATTGGTACGCAATATTTAATTTACATAAAATTTACTTTATTCTAAAAATCAAATGTTTCGGCTATCTTTTTTTAGCCATCTTCAGTGACAATTTACAATAATTACATTTAATTCTTAGAGAAACCAAGAGCGAGAGTTAAATATAATTATTGTAAATTGTCACTGAAATCACGTCATTGTCACATAAAATTTACTTTATTTTAAAAATCAAACGTTTCGGCTATTTTTTTTAGCCACCTTCAGTGACAATTTACAATAATTACATTTAACTCTTAGAGAAACTAAGAGCGAGAGTTAAGAGAGAGAAATTATTGTAAATTGTCACTGAAGATGGCTAAAAAAAATAGCCTAAACGTTTGGCTTTTAGAATAAAGTAAATTTTATGTAAATTAAATATTGCGTACCAATAACCACGCCGATTCCCATCTGCCTTACTTATTGTATTTTTTTTTCCGCTATTACACTCTACAATCTCTACATTGTCATATAAATACATACATCACGCAATATCGCGATTTCCAGGGAAAAATCGCGTTCTTGTCGGCGATTGTTCGCTCGAAAATCCGAAGAGATGAAATTCGAGATCGAGGCGGGATTTATTTTCAAAAGCATTAAACTTCGATTTACATGTCCCTCGGGTTTCGAGAGTCGGCGCCTAGTCAAAAGCCCGCGGCGACCGACGTCGCGCCGCGTCGCGCCGGCCGGAATCAAGACCCACGGCAGGCGTGCACGCGCGCGGAATACAGAAGGCTGCTCGCTGCTGCTCTCGCTGCTGCGGAGTATAGCTCACGACTTCGCCGACGTGAATCCTTATCAAATCCGTATCCGAAATTCCCACGCGCACGGCTCACGCACACGCGGCTTGTGCGCGGGACTTGTACGCCGCGCAGCTGCGCGCGTGTATCGGGAGCGTGAACCGCGCGGGGGCCCCGGTCACGTATGCGCGCCAGAGACATGAAGTTGCTCGCTCGTACCTCACTTTCAGCTCACGTGCCCCGTACGTACCGAACGCAGTAGCTTCTTGCACTTTCACACGGTTACGATGGAGATCTTAACGGTCGCGCCGACCGACCGTAGGATGAGGGACACGTTCGCCGAGAAGACGCAGCATCCACCCGGCGAGTTTCCTCCGCCGTTAATGACACCGCGAGACGCCCCGAGACACTTTTCTCACGTTCCGCAAACGTGCACGTGAATGAAATAAACGTAACTCGGTACAACGTGCATGATATATGAATTGTCAAATCGTAAATTATTACACTCGAAACATTATCGCGTTTTGTTATCCCAACGTCGAGTTCTTAGCCGCGAATGGTTCGCGCCGTTCGCGGAAGTTTTACTCGCTGGACCGTGAATT
Source organism: Wasmannia auropunctata (assembly GCF_000956235.1). Lineage (NCBI taxonomy): Eukaryota > Metazoa > Arthropoda > Insecta > Hymenoptera > Formicidae > Wasmannia > Wasmannia auropunctata. The sequence continues at coordinate 2,171,377 of NW_012026816.1, forward strand.
ATGCATACTCAGGGTGATACCCATAAAACACGCCGAAGGGTTCGCCGAGTTATTACGGCGAAACGCGGCAAATTGCGTGTAACACCCTTCGTCTCAATCAGACGACGCTGAATTAAATTTGGGCGCTAAAAGCAAGGTCGATAGATTCTCTCTTGGATGTCTTCCTCGCGCCGATCTCGAATCTTTTTTTTTTCTCTCTCGTACTTGAATTATGAACTTTGAAAAATGAATTAGTGATTTATTTGTTGCACGTACTCTTTCTTTTTTCCCGTAACTTATTCCACGTTCGCGAAACTTACAGCATAAAGGCTAATACATATAACCAAAATAAAAAAAATTGTACAGCTCATTGTAAGGACGACGCATGCAATTCCATTAATGCAACATTTCAATAAAGCCACGCGAAGGAATGGATCCGAGACGAACATAAATACTCTTCGCGGAAACGTTGCCAAAATATTTTCACCCGGCTAAAAGCGATCCCCGGTCTCCGTGAAAATAGGGGTGCTAGGGGAAATCGCGGCGAGCGGAATGTATACGCACAGTCCGGATTTCTTTTCCCGCGCGGGGGATCCCGTATCTCGACTTCATATTTCGTGGTCACCCCCTCCCCCCTGTCGTGTGAATCCACGACAGTGGACCGTGTCCGTCTCTGACCGCGGATTACGAAGCACGGCGTAGAAGAAGAGAAAGAAAGAGAGAGAGAGAGAGAGAGGGAGGGAAAGAAAGGGAAAATATGAAATATAAATAAAACATATTCTTACCGGCGGCAAGTGCAATAAAAATGCGGGGAGATCAAGAGGGATGCCCGAGGAATACGAAATGGGGTCTCTTCCCCGGGATCCCCTGCTCGTCCACCCGCTCGCTCCTTTTCTCGCTCGGACCCGTCCTTCCCGTTGTCCCTTCTTCGTCTCTTCTACAGTCCCTCGCCTGTCTTGCCTTCGTCCCTTTCCGTCGTTCTCGCTACCGCGCCCATATTCGTAGCTGCACACGACCGTGAAGCCGCGGAGCAGCGGTGATTGCCGGACAGAAGCTGAAATATGCCCTTATTTCGGGACGGACCGCTTCCCTGTATTTACGATGGCACAATGGGCCCATCTTTCATCCGCGGCGCGGCTCCCGTGCCGACGTTTCATCCCTCGTGCCCGCCGCCGTTGCTGTCCTTTCGGGCACATTTTTCGTAATGCGCATAATTTGTCCTCGCTATAGCGCCAGCTCAAATTTGTAGAGGAAATCCCTCACGGTCGCGGACGACAAAACTGCCGTGATATCAATCCACGCAAGCTTTGATTTTTAAGCGTGTGTGAAGTTAGCATCCTGAAAAAATTCCATAGTTCTGATTAGAGTTTCCCCTTCATTTTTGAAAAGACGAAGAGTTTTCTTTAGTTTATAACAAGAGTTTTGCTTGATAACAATTTTTAATTTAAATTTAAAAAATGGGGTGTTAACTTCTTATCAAAATTTAAAGTAAAGATTGTTAAGCAAAACTCTTATTATAAACTATAGGATACTCTTCGTTTCTTCAAAATGAAGTAGGTACTCTAATCAGAACTATGAAATTTTAATGTTGGGATGCTAACTTCACACACGCGATTTTTAACATTAAATTTTTTGCGTTTATTTGTCACATTTATTTATAAAATGCATAAATATTTATATATAATATAATTTGAAAGATAGATACTCTTTAGTTAGGAAACAATCACTTGAGAAATTATTGCATTAATCAATAACAAATACGAATCGGACTAAAAATTTCGCGTATTTAGCAATGTTCCTGTTTCACGAAGGATAATTTCTCGGTCCGATTTGATTATTGTCTTCGTCGCAAAATTAACTTTTTCGAACCTCTTGGTGAAAATCACAAAAATAAATCCATTTTGTGAGAAGCCGAAGTACGCGAGCGTCGGCAATGCGTTTTCTGTCGCGATGACGCTGCATCCGCTGACACGGACGTGCGTAATCGCGGAGGGAATGTCCTGGGGATACGGCAAACAAGACAATAAACCGAATAAACAGCTGTCCGAACTTAATTAAGGAGTGGCTGGTGCATCCACGCGAATCGCGCCGTCATTTCTTCGCCGAGCTTTATCGGCGAGTGCTTATCTATCAGCGGCGCGATAAGATAAGAAGAGCTGCCCGAAGGGAGTTGAGATAGTCATCTCTTGGACGAACACCAAACTTCTGCAATCTCACGTTTTCCGCGCCGGGGGTGGACGAATCGCGTGTAGCGATGGGAAGAAACCAATCTGGTCCCTCATCTGGTCACGTGGAACTTGTGTACTTTATATCATTATTATGAAGGTTGAGCCATTAAATTTCCATTGCAATTCCCCGTCACAATCTTGTCTCTATAATCTTTGATCGCAGTACAAATATTTTTCTGTATAAACTATCTTTAATATGGATTGACCGACAGAAATATAGATTACTTGATTGTATGACTACGATGATTTGAGATTGCGTGACAAGAGAGATAGAGAGATTTCTTAAGGATATCGCGTTATTATGCGGCGTCTACAATGAGACTTGAGACGTAAGAAAATTGATCAATCGTAGTCAATTATTCATCTCACGTGAGAAGAAAAAACGTCGCTTAATGTAGATATATGTAGGTGCAAGTACTTTCTTTTGTATCTCGCACGAGGGTATCGTGCCCATCGCTAGCCATATGCGACCGCCTCGTCCACTCCTAGAGTAGTAACTCTTCCACTTTCCCTACTTTGCTCGTGCTCTAGCCGTTTCTCTGTCCACCCTCTGTCTGGCCGCGCCGCCGAGACCCTCCGCCGAGAGCGCGCTCTCTTTCGCTATTTCTCCTTTTTCGTCTCCTTGCCTCGTCCACCTCGTATGAACCGAGTGAAAATAGACGCCAGGGAGGGCGACGGAGATGGAGGGTCAAATTGAGTACGCCCGTGTCCAGGAACAAGACCGAAACTAAAATAAAAGAATCATGCTGGCTGGGGCACGGCGACGACGAAACTGTCCGCTCGCGCGGGAACGGCGAGGATATTTTGTCCGAAGCGCCGGGGGAACGCGGTTCCGCAGACTCGAATCATCCAAAGGTGGCTTCAAAAGTTCTGACATTTTTTTTTATTGCTCCGAGATTTTATTGCCCGCATACTTGCCGTACGTGGTGTTTGTTGAAAATTTGAAGAAATCTGTGAATAGGAAATTATTTTCAGGGAAATTCTCTGGTTCTCCCTAATAGTAAAAGATTCTAATAGTAAAAGATTTAATTTTAAAATAATCAACGTAATATATTAATACAGGACGTCCTTTAATTAGAATTATGACGATAAATGTATAATACATTTTTGCTTCTGTACGTATAAAAAATATTTTTGTAGATAAAACCAATGAACGATATTTAACAAACTAATTCACGAACGAAAATTTTTTTTGAAAAGTTAAACGCTATATGAGACATTATCAAACGGAGGCGTAAAAGGTTCGTCAAAAGTTACGTTTGATGAACCGCGAAGGACAATAATTTTTCGACGAGGGCAAGCGAGGGACATCGATCAGATGTGATCACGGTGGAATTAGCCGTCCCTTGCAGGATTCTAGAATTCCTTCGTCCTCTTCCGCTTCTGTGCTATCGTCGCCGAGCCACACCCCCCTTCCTCCCCTCCCTCCCCTCCGCTTTCTATCCCTTTGCCGAGACGTTCGAGACGATCAACAATCACCCTGTTACTGTCGGATATACAATAAACGATGGACGAGGCAAAGAAAAATAATTACTTAATAGAATCAGCAAATAGTATTATTTCTGGCGCGGATTTATACGCCATACAAAAGACACATTTCAATTTCCGTAATAAATTGAAATTGTCGTTTTGTTCGTACTTTTCTTTACCGCTACGGAATCACTTCTCTTCATCTCTTCGACAGCAATTTGCTGTTATCCGCCCGGCTCTGTATATATAAATTATTCCTTGTTATTCTTTTGTGTAAATCAATTTCGCAACAAAAATATCTCTCGCTCAATTAAATCTGGTATCTTATTTAAACTCAATATTGTTTTGAAAGATCTGTCTTTTAACAGTATTTTAGAGGGTCGGCAACATGCGTCTATCTGACATCTGATATTGAGGTATCTTTTACGGGTGAAAATAGAATACTCCCGTTGCCCCAGTTTGGCATTCGCAATTAATATACCTAAATATTTTTCGACTGTCACTTTGAGGTAACAAATTCTCAGACACTCGACGTTCAGGTTCAAACACACGTCTCCGGCCTCAGACGCTTCCGTCTACGTCGAACGCGTGTAACATCCGTCACTCGCGAGGCGAACGTGAAAATAGAAAGGGTCCCGTCGTGCGGGGATGCGTCTCCGTCGGCATGAAATATGGATGGCCCGTGCACGTCTCTCTCTCTTTCCCCCGCTCTCTCTCTCTCTCACTCTCTCTCTCT
>NW_012026816.1:2175809-2202147 GCF_000956235.1 Wasmannia auropunctata
CGGCGCGCGGCGCGGCGTGGCGGTAGCGGCGGTGTGGCGGTGGCGGCAAAAGGGGCGAGAGAGTAAAGTGGGCTGCCGACCGCTACTCCCCCTGCCTCCCCCCTGCCCCACCGTACGTCACCCCCTCACCCGCCAAGTGTTACGCGGACCTCGGAAGAACGTAACTGCATTTTCGCGATCCTCGCGCGGACGCAACGACCTAAATCGGATGCGATCGCATTTTTAACTCGGCCACTCGGTGACGGCTGCGCGGCATAAATCGCGGGCAGTTCGCGATTTTCCTGTGATTGAAAAAGCGTCTCGGAAACAATCTAGCTTCGTGATTTACGAGAATTAAAAGACGCAATTAAAGTGTATATCGTCGACATGAGCTTGAAATACGAAATAGAACTTTGCGTCATTTTACACGAAACAACGAAACGCACGGAGTCACTTACTCATTGTTAACATTCCCGAATGGGGCGCGACGTTTAAAGTTTAAAGTAGCATGGTTTATAGTGCATCTCAGATAAGACGAAGCTTCCAGTTTCCCACTCGTGGCAACGTAACGCGGTCGAAATAATTGGCGCTGTAGAGAAATTTATTTTCGCCCGAAGAATACTCGCCCGGCGCGTCCGCTCCGCGGGACGGTTGAGAGACGGGCTTGCTTCGGATGTCGGCGGACGAAGAGAGGAAAGAGAGAAGGCAGAAGAGGATGAGAGAGAGAGAACGAAACGAAAAAGAGAAATGTGTTTTATGCACCGTGAAAGATTCCGGGAGGCCGCTCGTGACGCGGCGCGTCGGTGCTTATTGGAGTCTGGGCGCGCGAGGAGCGGGCGCAGGCACGGTTCCAATTAGCCGCGCTAATTATTGCGTGCTGTCAGCCACTTACGACGGTACGGAGACGCTCGTAACGGGCGGGATACGCCGCACCGTGCACGGCACGCCAAACGTCCGCGGGCGCAGTGTGTCGCACCCCCTCATCCCCTTCCCCTTAAAAAACAAACGCGCGGATGCAATACGACCCGTCTGAATACGCGTGGGGAAAGGTTCTCATTAACTCGGGGAAATCAAATTTCGAGGCGTTCCGAAATGACGGCGCTGCGCGTATAATTCTCTCGTCGCGCGCGGGCACAACTTTTTCTCTCAGTTCTCTGAACTCTTTTCTTTTTTTCTCTCTCTCTCTCTCTCTCTCTCTCTCGGCTTGGCTCGGCGCCACAAAAGAAAGCGTCACGGCAAATTAATCGGGCGACGACGAGCACGCGAGATGTGTGATTTAATAAAAAAGCCGCCCCCTCGCGCACGCAGGGGGTGAATGATGCGGACGCGGCGATACGATGCGACCCCCGCGGCGTAATAAGTTTAGTTTCTATACGACGAAAAGGCCATAAAACGCGCATAACAGCGTGGGGCCTTGTTTCGCGACACTCGAATTTCAGAGATCAGCAAGAAACACGAACTCACGTGGTATCATTTCGTAATGCGGAGTGAGGATGTCAAAACATGCGTTCGTATAGATGTTGCGACCTAACGCGAAGCGATAAAATATCACGAGATGCGATTAAGTGCAGAAGCAACAAATAATATCTTTTCCTTCAGAATTATAGGCAATAACTAAATTGATATTCGTTACCGTGTGGCAATATTAGAGACTAAAAACTAAAACATATTAAGGGATGTAACTGAAAATAAAGAATGCGATGCCCTGTCACGTTAGCTTCTTACGTAAAAGTCAGGCAAACTTGCGGGCTTTTTGTCGAGCGTATGGTATAGTATCCCATTCCGGTCGTTACGCTATCCTCCTCCCTGATATACGTTCGCACTGTCGCGAACGTACAGCGTATGCGTGCGCCAACACTAACGAGAAATAAAAGCGCGACGAAAAGGCACACTTTCTCGCTCGCTTCGTGTGTCATATCAACACGCGATCGTCGCTCGCCCGTTCACGTGCCGGCCGCTGTTAATTTTTTACACTTTCTCTTTTTGCCTTTACTGAAATTCGCGACACTATCATTAGCCGTTTGTTGATGCTTAACGCAAGTCAACGATCATGAAATACATCTGGAACGTTGTATAGGCTTTCTTATTTATCATTTTTATAATATTGCATAATTTTACATTATTTGTAAAAAATTATTTATATTGATTACAAAAATATTCATGGTAATATTCAACAATTACTAACCGTATTCGTATATATGTATTTATATTTCTTTTATATTTCTTAGAAATTCAATTTTAATTCTGTTCAGAATTCGTTTAATTGAATGGCAATAATTTGTTTGTCGAAATACAGCAGTACGAAGACTTTTTGACGCAAATATAAATTAACTGCCGCGAACTGACCCATCCCTCAAAAGACGACTCGCGTATATAGAGAGAAAATCCCAGAAGTGGAAGTTATTAGGGTGTGATTTCATTTCCGAATTTCTCGCCGGGGATCGTTGCCGACTTTCCCTCGACTTCCCCTGCGTCCTTCCCTTCGCCGGCAGGTTAAATGGCCGATGCAAAAAAGTCATAAAATAAGTTATAATTTGGCGCAGTCGGCGTCGCGTTGCTCAATGTCCTGTGTGATCACCGTGTTCTCACTCGAATGAACTTCGGCACCCCCCTGCCTTCCATGAGAGAATTGGGACTATTTCTATATCCCTCCCTCTCTTCTTTTTCTTTTCCCTCTCTGTCTCTCTCCCTGTCTCGGTTTGTTTCTCCCTTTCTTTCCATGACTTTGTCCTTTCGATGTGCCTCGTTTAGGATGCCGCGTGTTACCATAGATTTGGCTAAGTTAGGGTTCCCTACGTCGTTTGAAAGTATTCTGTCCGCGACTACTCTCGCCTTTAAATTTAAGTGAGTACGATGAAAGACTAGAGGAATATATACCGCATGAACTGAAAAACTCCCAGTTCTGACTCACGTACTTTTCGCAGAAGTACTAATCTAACGCGTATCCATACAACATCAAAGCTTTAAAAAGGAGCTTATAAGCGTTCGTCTTTTCCGTTTTTTTTTAAATTAATAATACCAACATATTGGCTTCACACAGCAAACATAATCTCGCTCGAGAAAATTCTACCTTTCTCCTCTATGTGTTTCTGTGAGAAAATTGAAGCGATTCCGTCCTCTCGGTCCATCTTCCACTTCCTAAAGTCGCTACGCTTCTTATCCCTTAATATGCCTTACTCATAGCATCGAATGTTACACTCAAACGGAGTGGCAAAAAGACTACGGTGTGCGCGAGCGGGTGTCCTATCCAATTCCAGATTAATTGCAGGATCGAGCCGGGAGGTCAAGGGTCGGTAAAGACCGACGTACTTTGGGAAAAGTTGGAACGAGGGAACGGCGGGTGAAAAAAAAAGACACGAACGCGAGACGATGCTGCAACGACGGGAAAAAGTTGATGCGTCATGCTACTACAACAATTTGGCTACCTAATGAAGCGCGCGCGTAATCCAATTTTGTTCTTTTTTGCTTGCAACAAGTTTTCTCTACGCGCTACACTTTTAGAAAATTTCATTAGTAGAAGAATAATTTGTTATATCGTAGCCTTTATAGTATACACATTAAACTGAAGAATTTATATGTATATATAATTTTCGAAAAAAAGTTTCGTTTAAATGATAAGATAATTATAAAAAATTTTTGGAAGAAAAAGATATATACTTGCAATTACCGTCTGGCATATGTGCTCAATATTGGACGAGTATCGAACGAGTCGACTAGTCAGCCAATAAAATAGATAAGCTTAATTACCGTAATCGACATCTCGACTTCTACGCGGCGACCAAACGAGGGAGCCAAATGACGTTACGTATGGTGGACCATAATAAATAGCGGGGGAAAAATGTCACAAGTCGTCTACGCCCTCGGACGCAATACATACATACATACGCACATCGTGGGGTCTTGCAGATTAAAGGTCGCCGTACTATGGAGACCGTAACGCTCTCTTGGCGTGCAAAATAAGCAGTGCCAAAAAATCGATCTCCGAGGAGAGAGATTTTTCCTGATTTGAAGCAACAGAGGGGCAGCCGAATTCGAAATTCTGCAAAGCGCAAGTGTATCCGTATATACGCACGCTCCTTGCAGATGTCCGACCGCGGAGAACATTGTGCCAACGGAAACGCTAAATTTCAGCGATTCGCCTTGTGGGAAGCGGTGCCGAGTACGTAGACACGGCAACAAAAGACCGCAAACTCGTTCACCTTTGTCGTCGCGTAATGGACACCTATAAGCACCGGAAAGGCGTAATAACTCGCGCATAGCCGTCTTATTATTCACGCTACGCGACGGCACATGTTATGCGTGCACGGCCCGCGATCGAACCGCAGCGGATGGATCGGAAGGGAGGAGCGCGGCCGAGAGTGCATAAGGTGCAGAATGATAGATATGCACTTTCGACGACACGCATCGGCGACACGGATAACGGGACACTGGTCGAGCTGTCGCGCCACTTTTTTTTATTGTACCCGATGGCGTCGGTATTTCGTAATAGTGGGAAGCGCCTTTGTATCGGCTTCGACTCCACGTTTGACATATGTGACATTTCCTCCCTTCGTTATACAGGGCAGCCTAGAATCTACCGCGCATCATCCGAGAAACGGCGAGATCCGTTACATTTCATCGAACGTTACAGATAGAATGTTGATTTTGAATGTTGAGACACGAATGGAATTTTTGTTTTACAAAAATTTCCACAATTTTTTTTATACTTATATGTCAGATATAATTTATAATTTATATTTGAATTTATTTTTTTATTTTTTCGAATATGAAGAGTCTAGCGTATCGATACCTTATATGACACGTGTCACTGGTCCTATATATTCTAACTGATTGCTTCTGTCATAAATTACATATATACGCGTCCTGTTCATGCCTAAGTCGCTAATCCCGTCGCGTTCAGCGGAACCGAGCGTTGCACCGAACATTGCAGCAACGACTGATCCGGTAGTTACAAGCCAAACTGCCGATCGGAATTGGTAACAAGGCGGCCGATGAGCGAGGGGGGCGAAAGGAAGCTCGCACAAGCGGGGGCGGGAGGAGCGGGGGCACCCATAAATCTTGGCACAATCGAGGGTGTGGTCAAACGCAGTGTCGAATGACCGTGGTCTCGTCTACAAATCTATAAAGGCCCTCCAACCACCCCGTTCCCCTTCCACCGCCCACGAGACACACCGACACGCGCGCACGTGTGCCTGTCAGTTAGGGAAACGTGCGTGCCAGTATGCGTGCGCGGACGCTTTTCCACACCGTACGCGGACAAACGATCCTGCGGGACCACTGGTCAAACACACAGCACACCTCTCGTCGGCCCATAATATGTTCTCGTCACTAGCAACGCTGTTGCTGTTGCCGATGGCACCGTTGGCGACGTATTTTTCCCTTTCCGCGGAAATCGCCGTTTTTCGGTGATTTATCGGCCCGGGCATGGCCGCACTCGCTCGGCCGGAAAGGAGCACAGGCAAGAAATTTCCTGCTTTTATGCATTAAATAAAAACAGGGGGAATGCGGGAGGGAGAGAAAGAGAGAGAGAGAATGTGAAAGAGATAGAGTGTGACCGCTACCGTGCGAATCGTGAACACCGACCACGATGAGTTTTCGACGGGGTGCGGTCGGACGTGGACAGAAGAATGGGAAGGGTTACTACCAGATAAATTTTACCAAAAGCATTAATTCGTTCGTCACGTGGGAAAGAAGTGGCCTATGTGAACGCATAAAAATGCGTATCCTATTTTTGGGTATTCATACAGGAGATCTGTTCTTTGAGTACACAGTTATGATACACTTTGATTTATCCAGGAAGTAAATCGCTGTATATTCTGTGAAATATTTCCATTGGGCTCATATTACGTAATTTTATTTAATGATTCAGTCCTTCTTGCATCTCTCGTTAATTTCCGTCTCAAGATCACTCAAAGATCTCGGTACAGACGAGCAATTGTCATTCGACTCCTTCATGGGAATAGATTGATATCGGGATTCACTGGCTATTTCAATGGTTATTGGCATCATTTAATTTTCTGTCGACGCTCGCTAATCGTGGGTCTCTCCCTTCGAGGAAATAGCCGATCCATTTGTCAGCGGCTCGCCGGAAGCAGGGAGGGATCCATCCGATGGATGAGCGCGCAAAGGATTTCCTGAATATTGCAACGAACCGTCCTGGGAGTATGACTCGGGACCAGAATAAACATTCCGGTGTAGAACGTTCATTTAGAAATTGGTTTCGGAGCGGAAGCGATAAGACTTAAAAGCCCATACACTGTAGTCTCGATATTGGCGCGCGCGGATACTGTATTTCTAACGAAAAATAACTATCTTTTAAATAACACTCGGTCCTCTATTGTATTGGAAAAATGTTGCTCTTTTATACGATCGATATTCCAATAAAGGAATTTCTCGAAGATGGGAGAGATTAATGTATCTCAAATAAATGTCGCAACTAGATGCGTAATAATGTAGTCCTCGCCGACAACGACGTCGCCATTCGCGCCATTCGCGTCTCGCCGAGCAGCGAATAGAACGGTGGAAGGTGTAGCCTAGACTCGATGTGTGAGAAATATGAAAACAAACGCGACAATAAAAAGGCGTAGCGTCGGTGCGCCGGCAACGTACAATCAGATGACGGGCGTACGGCGGGGCGGCGGGAGAGACAACGCGTTTTCAGCCTCTTTCCACTTTGTTTCTTTCCGCAAGGCCAGCCTGCGGTTCGTCTTCGAGCCCCCCCCCACCTTCGTTTCACGTATGTGCGAGCGCGGGTATTTTCCGAAGGCCGCGCGTCACGCCGCACGATCGGGGGATAATAACAGGCGAAATTTCTACCGTTTCGCGATTCGCAGGAAGTCACTTCCTTCGCGGCGGGGCGCGTTCCTCGTCGACGAAGCGGCACTCCGCTGTTTTCCAGGTGTCTCTTCCTGCCGCTCGGCTGCCGTAGGCCACGGTGAGAAATTTTCACCGCGGAATCGCGCGTGCCGCGGCGACGCTGCTTCTGAGAACTCAGGAAATGGAACTCGACTAGCTATTATGCCGAAGAATAGGCTGCGAAGAATTGTCTCTCTCTCTCTCTCTCTCTCTAACAGATTGCAATTAATATCTTTGACTTGACATTTCTTTAATTTTTTTTTGTAGAATTTAGTTCAGAAATTGTCGATCGATATATTAGAACTTGAAAAAATTCTATGCCAGTTATATTACGTTCGAGAAAGCTAATTCGATCAGCGAGCAATTTTAGAGAGAAATTTATGTAATTCCTTAACTTGAGTTCTTAATATATATACCCATATGGTTGCGCACACCTCGAAAATGACTAGGGTCTAACAACACCGCACATTACGCATGCTGTTATCGTTCCACGCTGAAATCGAGACCTCAGGCAGGATGACGACGCACCTCCGGGTGCGATACGAAAGAACGGTCTGTGTAACCGATCCGGCGCATTAAAGTGACAGAAATTGGCCGCGCCTGAGGTGTGCGCTGCCCAATGGACGGACGGCCGTGGTGGGGCCCCCGTCATTTCCATATTGTAATGTCCCGTATCCTGTCGCCCGGGTACCGGCTGATATTATGCGCTAACAAACCATTTAGGCCAGGTGTTAAATTGTCTGTGACGCCCGAACGGTCGCCCACTCGTTCTCTCTCTCTCTCTCTCTCTCTGTCGACGTTTGCCCGACGACGTCGTTTGCCGCCGTCGCTTAATACGACGGGGCCGTACGTCGTCTGCCGCGTCTCTCGTGAATGCCACGAAAGGAGACGAGGATTTCATCGAGGAAACAGCACGGAACGTGTGTGGAAAAGATCGGGCCTCGAACGAGCGTTAATGGCTGCAAATTGGCCAGAAAAACGACCGGGACGCGAGCCTGATCGGCGAGGTAAAAAAAAAAATAGTCCCGACGAGTGATACCACCGTTTCCTGTTTACAACCGTACCGGGAGAAAAAGAAAAGGTGGTTGTGTGTTGCACCGCGGCCGCTTCTTTATTTCGAGTAGCCCCGCGACTGGTTATAATCGATTCGATCGACCAATTCGTCAGGTCAACGGTAGAAGGCGGGTGTGAAATTTAATCTCTCGCGCGCGCGTTCGTTCGACGTGTCGTGTGTGCTCTCCCCGTTCTGAGACTGGTGTTTATGGTAATGAAAAGATCGATGATAACTACACTCGGATAATTGATTCTCCTTTTTTTCTATTTTTTTCTTCTTTTTGTTCGCAAATAATAGTATAAACTTCCCGAATACGATGCCAATTTTCTCGGATATATCGGAAATTAACGCAAATTGTCGTTTCGTGCTTGGCAATTAACTGTCCACGTTCTTAACGATACAACGTGTTTGAAAAATATCAGAAAAGCGTAGTGCGCACAAAGTAGGGAAATGATGGCTATTAAACTCTCAGCGAGGTTGACACTCGAAACAATTATGCCGTCGGCACTCGCGGTAAATGAACGAGTTCTGGGCACACAGAGTATATGTTCCACGGCGTGTACTATAATCAAGCTGCAGCTTCGAAAAGTGAAGTAGCGGGGGCGAGTAGACATCAGGGTAAATTGGCGGTCGACATTATGCCGCGCGTAATCGTCCTAGATTGGCCGGAAAAGAGCGGGCAGCTCGATGTGAAGAAATGCATTTTGCAATTCCCGAGAGGGTACTCCCTTCGATTATTTTCTCCTTTCTTGCGAAATTCTCCTAACATTAAAAAACGTACAATGAGATCTTTTCGAATCTTTTTTTTTTTTAAGTGACATTTTAAAAATGATATCTTTACTCTAAATTTCTATAAATGAGCACGAGCGTTTACGGGCGATCGCGTGATCGAAATCGACATGGCTCGTTTTACAAAAAAGGTGCAAGTAACAAAGAAGATCGGTATCTGAAAGACAAACAGGCACGCGAGTCGAGAGGGAAGAGAAAAAATGTTTGGGGCTCAACTAACACGCTCCCGAACTGCTCCCTTTGCTATCCCATCTGTTCGGGCTGACTCCAATTATTTAAATGCCAACTCTAGCGATAATTCGTCCCATTACGAATGCGACTAGCGATGAGCCCGAGCGATTACGCGCCTACCACCGAATTCACGGTATCGAGGCTTAATCTCGGTTGGGAAAACGACAGACTGTACGTTTTCACGTTAACACGTTCGCGCTTGCCTTTTGTTTTCTAATAACTTAAAAATTCTGTACGTATTCTGTAGTAAAAATAATAAATTGTTTATATTTATAATAATAAGATAATTGATTATATTAATATTTCTTCCAACAATAGATTGATTGTAAATAACAAATGATTAGGTAATAAAATATAATTACGTTTTCTACAATCGCTGCAATGTCTACATAGAAAGTACTAATTTATATATTAGTCTTAATTTTAACTTCGCTCCTGAGGCGTTAATTATTCCTTTTTTGCTATTTATTTACTTAATTTGAGCCTTAATTTCTAAGATTTTTTTATTACCTCTATTGTACGCGTTCGAGAGGAACTCGAGACGGTCGCTACTCGCGTGGTTGGTCATAACAAGAGCGAGCATACCTCGTGAGCGATAATTTCTTCGTGGAGAACGCAAAACACCGTCAAATAAATGCGTGGCCCCACGCACTCGACACATACGCGGAAAGAGGGAGAAAGCGGGTGCGAGAACGAGAGAGGAGGAAGCGTCAGGTAGAGATGGCAGGAAGGGGGGAGAGAGAAAGAGAGAGAAAGAGAGAAACGCCGCGACCGCTCCTGTGTGGGCCTTAAACGGGGCATCAAGCGACTTAAGTGCGGTGGGGAGCCTTATCTCGCTTCGTTACTTCGTTTTAACGGCGGCGAATACTTGAAATATCGGCGCGCCGGCTTCCGTAATTCCGTATAGAAACGCCGCTTAATTCGGCCATTAGTACAACGTCGGTAATTCAAACGAACGCGAATACTCGGCCAGCGAGAAATCTTCACCGAGCGCGCTCACCTGCCGCATTTCCTCCTCGCGCGCGCGCGCGCGCGCGTCCCGCTTAATTCGCCTAATCACGCCCACCGTGCCTCATATAAAGCCAGGATCCGGAACGACCGTGATTAACCCCTCGGGGTGTGTTAGCGACATTAACGCCGTGCACAGGCAAGAAACGTTCTCCTCTCTTAAGCGACAGGTCAACTCGACTCGATACCGTTCCCATTGGGTGCGCCTTGCCATTTTGATATTTATCTATAATTGTCTATTTACCAGATATTGCGTGGCAAATAAGCGTAGTATAACATTATTACTGTATTTGATACAGCTTTTGTACGTTAGCTTTTGTATGCTAAAAAATATAATACATAAAAATATGAAATAATATTTTTTTAAAAACGCACCGACCTTGAGATGGGATTATCATCAAACCTCCGGTCACTCCTTCTGTCGAGCGCTTTTCGCTTCCATATGAATGTGGATAAAACGAGCCGCGATCCTTCAATCGGTGACAGACATCCCGTCGACTCGAAAGTCAAATCGAGATGCTTGTTCTCTCGTTGATCGGGGGGAGGTTCCGATGATGGAGGAACCGGTTCGAACACGAACGACGACGCCTCCTCCTTCGGGGACAGCGAATTTGCTCAAACCTTCGTCGTCGTCGTCGTCGTCGTCGTCGCGCTTTCGCAATATCGGGAATTGCATGAGGCACGCCAGCCACGGGGTGTACCAGGACGTTCGGAACCGACCATTACGAATCAATAAGCGAGGACGAGAAACGGCGGGGCCTTCCGTGGGACGTTTAATTTGCGACAAGATCGTGGGTGGGTTAACGACGGGCTGAAAACTACGAAAAGACGCCTCGAGGACGACGACGACGACGACGAGGGGAGTCTGGTACGAACTGTCACGAGAGAAGATCGGCGAGCGGCGAATGGACACGAAGAAAAGTGAGGACAACGCGAAACGACGACAGAACAATTAGATCTTAAAATGCGACGCGTTTGCTGAGATGATGACGTTCTATTTTTTCATTTTCGCGACGTTTCTTTGCGGAGTGTTAAAACAAAACGCTATAGAAAAGATTATACAAATTTATTCTGCAGCGTTAAACCATTTTTCAATGAATTCAACTTTTATATCACACTTTTATTTATTTATTAAACATGTAGTATTTTTTTTTAGATTTTTCCATTCGATAACTTGTAATTCCTTTACAAAGAAAACATTTTATTTAAAATTTACGCTACCTACGGCACAGATTTTACTTGATAAATTCGCTTCGTATCACAATCAGATTAAGTTGTTAAAATTTTACAATTTTATTTTCGCACAGCTCTTACAATACAAATGTATTTTCTCGAGAAAAAAAGGTTCCTTGTGGTCATTAACAAATTTTCTCGACACGAGATCGTTCCTTTCGTGAGGATAGCTCGCGGTACCGGCTGTCACGGTCCTCGGGATGGGACGAGGTAAAAAACGAATGGGCCGCGCGTGAAAAGAGCGCGGAAGGTACGAACGGGGTGGACGACAGGATAACAAGACGCTGACGGCCCAATTAGATCCTAAACGCGGCAATAATTTCCTACGTTATACCCGAACGCGTTAGGGGATGATATATTTCGTCGCCGAAGGTTTCGAAGAACGGCTGCTTGTAATTGGTCGGATAAACCTTTAATTTTCTCCCCCTGATCGATGGCTGCTGCTATCACCATAGCGAATCGGTTGCAAAGACGTATGGATCGATTACGTGTCAACCTGTGAGGTATCACGTGCCTGATGTCAATTAAATCACGATCGATCATGCGAGATGCCTTTACGAAAAAACGATTAAAAAAAAAAAGAATGTTAAAATTATCGCGTTAAAACACGACTTTTTACTTCTTGATATTTATTTACTTATTTCAATGAAATACGAAATAATGGGACATATTGCACTAACGAGATTCGACATTAATTATTTATTAATTACCTATGTTAATATACAATCAGCTTTAAAATACCAACTGGTGTTATTGGCAAGCTAAATGCAATTCCATACGTGCGCCATGGAATTATTATCATTTTGCACTTGCGTGTTCTTCATAACAGTTGCGAATAAAGTTTATATCAGCCACTAATAATTAATTCTGATTAATATATTCCATTGTGTGTTATACTTTACACTTTGATCGGTATCGTGTGTATTAGCTTTTTGGAGAACTAAAACGTTGGTAAATATTCGTCAGTCATCAGGATTCGTCGTGATTCTCTTACGAAATCACATTCTTATCCTATCAAAGACCCACTGTACTAGCTCGACGAAAAAAATACCTCGGGAATCCGTCGCTACGGAATTTGGCACTTAACGCAGGTAGTCTAGATTCCTGCAGTTGAGACTCCAGTTACGTCTCCACCGATGCACCTGCAAGTCGGCTTTTGCGCGACTTGCATACGCGAGTCGCATACCAGGACGACGACGACTTTATGGCCCGGGCCTTAAAGTCCCAGGATACGAGGTGAATTCTTCCGATCCGTGAGAAGGGCGAGCGAGAGCGAGAGCGGGTGGACGCAAAGCGGGAAGACGAGGTGGAGGGAATGAGAGAGAGGAAGGTCCATCGGATTTTTCCATGGCATGTCGCCGGTTTCACACCCTAAGTGGCGCGGTGCCTCTGCCCGACGACACTAACACATCCGGCCCGGCTGCGGGGCCCGGTCGAGGGCCCCGCAGGCTCGTACGGGCTGGTGGTGGACGCACACCACGATCGGGGCGGCTGAATAAAAGATGAGATTCACACCGAGTCTTGTTCGCGGCTCTCTTTTGGTTTTTCTGTCGTTTCTCTGCCGAGCACCGGCTGCCGACCGCGGTTTCTATACACTCACCGCCGCTACTGCGCTTAATAAAATGACTTCGGGATCGGCGCAAAAGCTTCTGGCACGGTTCTCGCGTTCTGGCCGATACCGCGGGACCGGTCTCCCGCGCTCGAGGACCGATTTTGAGCAGCGCTCGATTCTCTTCGACCGTAATCCATTCGAGATGCGAGAGGATCCAATTTCATGAGAGATCGATCACTTCGTATAAAAGTTAAATTCGCGCGTGGGAATACGCATGAAATTAAGTAAATATATAAACGTTATAAACATAACTTTAGATATATGTATACCGCTATTTCAAGCCTGTTAGATTAACTCTACGAACAAATGTAATAATTCTATATATTCCATAAATTCATGAAATTATAGTTATGAAAATATCGTTCAAATTAATTAATAACAGTGAATTAAAAATATGAATGATTAAACCGTGCTCCAGTTGATATAAATTCATGCTAACTTTTGCTATCCGTATAGTATCCTTGCGGCAACCGTGATAACTATATATTGCAGTTTTATGAGCACTTGGCATAAGAAACGTTTCAGACAAAAATATAAGTTTCTTCATCACACGCATTCTGCTGCTTGCGCCAATTTTTCCCGTTCGCGTGCAATCTGTCTGTTTTTCTGCTATCCTTTTGTCGCTATGTTTAATTAAGTAATTTCACAATCGACATAAATATGACTGTCGTCCGCAAGTTTTTGTACAGCTTGTCTTTTTTTTTTATTTTTGTCTTCAAGAACTTGGTCGTTCTTCCTTCCTACCGAAGACCGAAATAATCACGCCAACCTTCGTTCTACCGACCGGTTTTGCCGCGAGTTAAGCTCTTAATGGATACACGGGGTTGTCTTCGATCGTAATTATCGAAGATCCGTCGTACTTTCGCTTTTCACTTCTCTCTTCTAGTTCTTCGTTTAAATCACGAATCGCGGCCATTATCACCAATTCAAAAATTGAGTCCAGACATCGCCACCTTTAATACGACTTAAGTTCGCCTATCAATTTTATCTTAATACTTCGATCAATCTGCTATGAACTGTTATGTAATTTTTTTAATGATACCGTTATATCGATAAGACGTCATTGAAAGCAGGAAGTCGTGCATGAATCGTTTTTGTTATCGAATGACTTCACGAAGTGGAAAAGCTTCGAGCTTCTCTAATCAAATTCAAGAGTGCCGCTTTTAAGCAGCATAGAGGGCTGTTTGTGGTTCTCCGAAGTCGCCCATACCTGTTCCTGTATCGAACGAAGACATTGACGGATTTGTACGTCCCCTTTAACGTCAGACTCCAATCTTAATTGAAGTGAAACCGAGCGAGCGCCCAGTTTTTCTGTACGCCGCAACTTTTCTTCAACGAGCTATCTATATGTGAGAATTTAAACCATTAAAATTGCTCGGGCCATTTTCGCTCGGCCGCCTTTCCGCGGGGATACAAAATGCGAAAAAAAGGCACGCGCGCACGTAAGGCCGCGCGCGATTTACGATCGAACGCGCAAGAAGCGTTTTTCTCACCGATTTCTTGCGGCCCGTATATACTTCGCGAAGAAGAAGCAGACGTGCGAGTTCTTTCACTCGTGTTCAACCGCCCGATATCGATCTCACTCTGTTTTCAATATCTTTGTTTTTCTGCCACGCGGAACATCGAAAGGCTTCTCCAAACTCGTTGAGGTTCTACGGGTTCTGACAGGTTACTTCAGACCGGTTCTACTTCAACTTAAAGTGTAGACGGATCTCCGCCCATACACGAAGTCAAATATTTTCGCCGCGTCTCTATAAAGATGGGACCGAGCGAGAGGTCCATCCGCGAGGATCCGTCATTCGGGTATTCCCTTCCCAGATAATTGAGACAATAATTAACGCCTTATAAATATGATATACATTTTTTTGCGAAATATAATTTCGCCAGCGGGTCTACGTCAATTGCGAGAGGACCTTACGATGAAAATTGTTATAATTTTATGATAGTCACGCATCCCTTGTACCTTTCTTCTTGTATAACGCTTATACCAACATGTAATTACCATTGAGTCACGCTGTCAATGGTAAGAACACAGAGGGTAAGTTACCCGTATTAATGTCAGAAGTAAGCGCGACACGACAGTCTCTTATCTTCTAACAAGTTTCAACCTAACGCAGGTATAATCATATATGTGGGATGTTAATTGCCCTTGACTTTCTTGCGATGTGCTCGCTATCTAAAACTTCAATCGCGCGATAAACAAGATAATGAGTGAACCGGTGCATTATATGCCCCTATATTCTTAGTGTTTTTTGAGACAATCATAAAACTTTTTCTTAGGTATGATTTTAAAATTGCAATGCAGAAGTTGCGCCAAAGTTTCATCAGGAGCGTATTTTCATTGAAAATTAATTCACTTTACGAATGTCTTGTTTAGATGTCATCAAACAATTATAAATTTGTTCTTAATTCCTTTTGTCGATGGATTAAGAAAAATCTTATGTCATCAATAGCTTCGATCTGTCATACCAGTTTTTTTTTAACGCATTTGTTTACGTACAAATGATTACAGGAAAAAAGCAAAATCATTATTACAAATTACTACCTCTTATTAACGAAAAATTTTTATGTGTGTTTGTGTGTGTTATTTTTTTGTGGGTTTCTTCTACTGATTAAATAAAAATTTCGATGAAATATTACACGGCATTGCATGTCTCTCCAGAGATCGTTAGCCAATCTGAACTAATGACAATAGTGCCGCGAACTATTGACCTTGTACACTCGTATTACAGCGTGCAAGCCTCTTTGTACGTTCAGTCGGAGCCGGCACGTCGCCGCTGCCTCTGTACGCGTGATACATGTCGGTTGCGTGCGTTCTCGCGCCCAAGTGCGTATACGCAGGCCGGCCGCGGCGCGGCGGAGTGCCGTGAAATGTACAGCTGTTAACCCGCAGCTAAAAAGCATACTAAATAACCGCCGTTAAAGGCCGTATAATGATTGCTACGGGATGTGCGGAGCGTCATTACTCGTGCTACATCCGAGACACGCATAAGTCCATCCGAGAAATTGACAGGCGCGCACCGCAGGTGAGTGCCGCGCGGCCTGATCTCGATTAATATCACGAGACCGATCCGTGGAACGCGATCGACGTTAACGAACACCGGCGGCGGGACTCCGCAATCCCGCGCGCGCGCGTCTCTCTCTCTCTCTCTCTCTCTCTCTCTTCGCGAGGTGTAATTGCCCGGACGCAAACTATCCGTTCGTTTGCGTGTAAAAAAAAGAAAGAAAAGGAAGAAAGTGCTTCCTCCTATCCGTTGGCATAGATAACGTTCCGCTTCCATTTGCAATGCAAAGTGATTGTGAATTGCGCACGATGGAAGTGCATTTCGCGTTAGAAGGGGCGACGCTTCGCTGAGTAAGCTTCACGTACGAGCGAGAAATCGCACGCGAGTTCCTGTCTCCCGCGCGCGTTTTCAGCTGCAACCGGCCGTCGTTGGCAACTGCGCCGATGCTTAGTTCAATGACACACGGGAAGCCCCTTAAAACTATTTGCGTGTCAACGGTGCGACGATCGCCGCCGCGGATATACGGAAACAACAGACTACGTGCTATGTGCTATCTCGAAATACACGTTTCCCTCCCCCCCCCCCGCCTCTCCCCTCCTTCGCTGTTCTTCGTTAACCAGTTATCGGTTAGTCGGTTACAGGAACGAGGCCGAGTGAGAAGTTTCGATCGCGAATTCGATGAAATGGCCCGGAGCCAACGCATCGGGTAGATCGTTTCCTGAACTCTAAGAAGTCGAGCATGCAATCGATCGTGACCAATACCTATGTGAAAAGTTGTCTTTGCAAAAGATCAGTGGCATATTTTATTTATATACACGCCGTGCGTTTATTCTTTTATTTTTTTTTGTTTTGCGTACAGCACTATTTATTTCAGAACTGGATTATGCGGAGTTTTGTTGCTCTCGCGACAAAATTCCGTCGCATCGTTCGCAAGTGCGAAGACACAATTTAATGGAGCGCATTTAAAACGGACTCTCTTCTATTAACACACCTTCCTTACTTCGAGGTTGTTGCCTCGCGAGTGTGCAATCGTAAACGAATTAAAGATTTCCACACGGGTTGTAAACCGATACAATTAAGTCGGCGAGGAAGGGCTGTAAAGGGTTGTAAAACGCAATTAACGCGTGGCGTGTGACTAGGATTATAAGTCACTCGGGCTGTTACAGCTGTCGCTGTAAAAACTGCGTCCTGGTGCGCGCTCGATTGCCCTCCACCTCGCCAGAACTCTTCAATTTTTATCGCGATCTGCAGCGCGAGATAGCAACTTTTATTAATTCTCTCAGCTCTCAGTCACAGGGTGTCTTTAATTTAGCTTTAACTGCACCGTCTCAACGTTCGTTTTTTGTGCAGAGAGAAAACCACCGCGGTGTGTATGCGACGACCAATGGCATTCGTGGATCTCGACAGGACACATTGTATTTTATAAGGCAAGGGGTGTCTCTGATGCGTCAGAGATAAAATCGACGGCGTTATTTAGAGGGTTTCTGTACAGTTACTCCTTCGCACGACCGAGGAATTACAATGACGTTGGATTTAATGTGCGTGTCCGACTCCATATTGTTTCCGCGCCTATACGAATTTTAAATTGCGTTGCGCTATGAAAAAATATAGATAGAGATTGAGAGACGAATGGTTCCGACTTCACTGTATAACAAGCGATTCATGTTGAAGCAATTACTTAAAAAAAAAAAAACATTTGAGATCTCTCCTATCGCGTTTGTGCCGATAGAATTTTAAAAGCGTTGAAGAGCTTGCAACAATTTATAAATATGTATTGTTTTTGTAATCGATAATGCGAATCGACGATCGCCGCGCGATGGTACCACAGTTAACGTAAGCCACGCGATCGTTCTGGAAGAAAATTGTGAAAGGATTAAAATGCAACTACGTTCGTGGAAACTGCCTATTCTTCGGACGACCACAAATCACTCGATGTCTGGCGTTAATCGTATACATAGCGACACGATCATATCGTTGAGCAATGCCACCATTGGAAGGACATCATTATCTGATATTAACTGTTTGCCACGTAGATGAGTAACATTTACAAGGAAGCAACAATGATGCTACAAGGAAATCTTTAGGAAGAAACAGCATTGATGAAGGTCAGATTAAGTCTTATACTAGAAAATGACGTTTCATTCTAGAGAATAATAGAAAAAGATAGTAGACCTTATATCATATCTTTTGCCAATAAACTTGCACATTTATAAACGCAATTTCGGAAATTGAGTTCTATCGATCGAAAATAAATTATCTTCGTAACGAAGAGAAGAGAACGTGTCACACAAGTGTCCCCCGAAATGCAATTTCGGAACTCCGTGATCGAAGAAGCGTAGGAAGAAGAGCACGAAGAAGCGACACGAACAACCGCGGGAAGGGAGGGTGAGAAGAACCCAGGGAAGTTGACGAAGGGGAGGGAGAGAGAGAGAAACGGGGAATGTGCGCGCGGTCGCTCGCCTGGAATTAAGGCTCAGCAGGAATGAAGGATGGAGGATGGAGAATGAGGATAGGAATGGTCCAACTGGGAAGGGTGAGAGGGAAGAGGGGCACCGGTAGAGAATGCCAGAAGACGAGACGACGACCGTTCGCCGCTGATGGATGGAACCGTGCATCCCCAATGGCGTCGATGTCCGTCGACATGCTTTTGTCCACGTTATACAACGACGACGTCCCCGTTCGTCGCGACGGACGGAATCGTCGGAACCCACCGACGTCGCCGCCAATGACGCGCGGGTAGGAACGTCCAGTTTTTCACGATGAGACAAGTGTCGCCCGACACCATTGCCCGCCTCGCGAAAACCACATTCACGGAGTGCTACCTGCGCCAAAGGGGTCTTCTGACTGCTGACGTGCTTCCAGGTTGGACGACAGACTGACTCTCGCGATGTGATACGCGCGTTTCATAGTCCTGTTTCCTTCACGGAGTCTCCGATGATAGCACCGAGCGTCTCGAGTGTACTAGTCCAGCCTTACGGCCACGAGAACACAGTCATTAGTTCGAAATCATGAAATACCCCGCCCGCCCCTACCAACGAAACGGCGGACGGTCTCATCAGCGCCAGCGAGCATTAAGATGGCAAGGCTTCAGATTATGATTACGTTACGATTGTCGGTTATTAGTTATTAAAGCGTACGCGGCGAGCGTTATGGCCGGCAGCTTCCAGGAAGCCTCTGTACCGAAAGTCCTCGCTACAGTCCAATCGGGCCGCCTTTTGCGCCTTCGTCAAAGCGCTTAATAGAGTTTATTGTTTTACGACCCAATTATAGATTACTTTTACGAGGCGACTGTCCCGACCGCATATACAGACTAATCGTACGTTTCTAATGAATCTAACAAAAAAGCCTCACAAATTTCCTGCCGCGTTTTCCCTTCCCTTCGCACCCCCTCCTCCACCCTTTTACCACCATTAACTTCTTTTTCGATCCTTTCTCGCTACAAATTTTATCTTCTCTCCTTTAGGCGCCTCCTTTTCTCTTATTTCACCTCATGTCTCTTTCTCTCTTCAATTCACAATTCTCCTAATCTGCAGTTATTCAAATTATTTATTTTCGTCTCTGTATCCCGACTGCATTTGTATCGGATTTCGCAACACCAATCATGCTCCATCTACATCTACGAACTTGTGTTTGCAACGGTGTGAAAATCTCAGCTGCTACCACAGGATCTTTCCGAGTCTCTTCTAAAGGGACAACGCGCGGTTCCATCAGCGCATCTGTTCCTGAAAGAAGCCGAGACACAGCGATGTTATCGGCGAAGGAGTTGAGGGAGAGAGAGAGATTTTGTAGTTTCACCACGTTTTCGGTTTTCGTGCGGTTGAAAGCAAAAGGAAAGGGGATCCTTATGCGGCCGGTCCTCTATTCGTCTCCTTCTTTCTCGGCGACCGTCGTCGGGACGTGCACCGGAAACCCTGCACGGGCCACGGAGCTTTATCTCGAATGCATCTGACACCCGCGCCTTGTTCTCCACTTGCACGAGACGCGTATCCACCAAAATGTGCGCGCATCTTGCACGTACACGCGTACGTCTCTCATCTCCTGCCTTCATGGCGGACAGGTCGGGGTCACGAGAGAACCGCTCTGGCCGGTTTTCTGAAAGACAAAGGTGTGACTAGCCTTCCGGAAATTGAAGTTTGCCGCCACGACATTACTCTAACTTTAAAATTACGCGTGCGTACTTCTTTTGATATGAAATAAAAACGCGAACATAATGATATATGCAATTTATAATTGAAAAATATTTGCAATTTGACGGATTTAATGATATATGCTCTTTAAGGATATGCGCATATCACGATATCGATTTTGAACTCGAGAGAAAGTTAACGCCGTAATTCACAAATGAAAAACGTTCGTGATCATTTCTCTACGGAATTCTTTACAGAGATGGAAAAAAAATAGAGAGATCGGTTGGCTATGGTGGTCAACGGTGCACGTCGGTTTTATCAGCAAGGGTGTCGAGAAGATAGACATCGCCAGGGAATACGGTAACCAAAGCGAGATCACCGCCACTGGTCGAGATAAGATCTTACCAGCGCTCTGGCAATACAGATCGTTTACCAGTTGATCGAAGATTGTTGCGGATACCTTTTGCGCTGCTCCCCTCCGATATCGTTCTGCGTGGACGCAATTAGATCCGTCGGCAGGCGGCACGGACAAAAGAATCGGACGATTTTGGGTCAAACCGCACGAAGAAAGGGACAATTTCGGAAGGTCGAACTGATCCTCGCACGTGTAAATCTGCCGCGTCGACAGTTTGATGTACCTGTGATATATCTGGAGATCTAGGCAAGGACAGCAGCGTTGCATTCCGAAGAATCGTAAAGGCGTACACACGAAGCGTGAAGATTTAAACATAGCATTTAAAGAGTTCCGCGACGGTTATGACGACGTTTCGATCATTCATTGTTTATGAATAATGAGGAGAAGTCGCGTTGTACCATGTATTCACGTCAGCAGAACCGCTCCCATTAAGTCGGCGCTCGGTTTCGCGCGCAGGAACAGGAAACACGGCGCGTAAAATACCACCAAGTTGGTCCTCTTGCGCGCGTTTAATAGCAGAGATCGACGCGCGGACATGCAGCGGCGCGGCGATGTTCAAAGGAGCGGACATTCGCGAGCGAGACGAGATTGTCGAGGAGGGAAGACGAGCAAGAAGAAGAAGAAGAACAAAAGAAAAAGGAGAAAGTCAGACGAGGGAGAGAGAGAAAGAGAGAGAGAGAGAAAGAAAGAGAGAGAGACAAAACGTGAGGAAAAGGCGTAAGCCAGAAGGTCCTTAGCCGGTACGGAGATCGGCCTTAATTAACTCCAAGTCGACGAGGAGGAGAGCTCGTTTGCGAGCGCCGATTGCCGACGATCCACGAAGACGACGACGACGACGACGACTTGGTCGATGACGAGGACGAGCACGAAGACGAGGAGAAGACGGCTGAGAACCGGGAGAGCGGGGTGCGGGCTCTGGGTGGCCCCTGGGTGGCCAGAGATTCCAGTTTCTCGATAATTGGTCGAGCTGTTTCGACACCCAACCACACCAAGCCACGAGTATGAGGAATAAATCGAATCGCGCGCGAGCTTCTCTTATGGCCTTCTCTGCCTACCTACCGTAGGGCTCCGGGGGCAAGGGCGAATGGCCGGGGGCAGATGCGCTTGTATGATACCGGAGCGGACGACACTCGGAACGACGCCTACCTACGATCGTTATAGCGCCAGCCTGTTCAAAGGAGTGACACAATTAATTTGGGACTAACGCCGTCGCGGAGCTGCAATTCGTCTGGATCACCGGCTTTATCGCGAAAGAGATTCAGCGGATATCAGATGGACGAAGCTAAAAGTCAATTTCGTACGGCTTATATCTATCCACGTTTTAGGAGTTATAAAAAATATATATTTATTTATTGTATAATTTATCTTTTATCATTATTTAAAAAAAAAAAAGAGAAGCAATTTGTGTAGAGGAATCGATAATATCAATCCGCAAATTAAGAGAAAGAGAAAGATTTTATTGACGATCAGATTTGAAGGATCTTTCCGATGACTTCGTTGCATTCGTCACGAGGATCTGCGTTCTGATCGAACTGGCTAGTCAACGGAATCGCTCGATAGGGCGTCTCCAGCCGCTTTTAGGGGTGAATTGTTCGAGGGTGGCTCTTCTCAGTGCACCGGCAGCACAGCTGACTCATCTCCGTCTCGTATACTCGGAGCTGTATCGGTATCACCCCATGCGTTATCGCGTCTCAACCACCCCACAGTCACCCTCTCCTTCCGCAACGACCCCACCGTGTGTCTATAGCATCCAGCAGAAGCACGCAAAACTTCACTCGCATCCTCCTTCCCTCGCCTCCTCGTTGAGCTTGTCGAGGGCGAGTAATGCGTATTCTGCCCACCCCACGGTTCAGCCGGATGACCGTGCCACGTTTATTCGTTTGTGAAATTAGTGCTGGTTTTGTCATGTTTAGGTGACCGCCGCGCGCTGGCGAGAAGGGTTCCTTCCGCTTCTCGGACAGTCCACAAGAAACAATTTCTCATCTCATACAATCGATAATCGTAATTGGTCCTCATGCAGAAAATTGCTTCCAACATATTGTATTTTATCGTGCGTTTTATTTTTTTTTTAAGAATTATCCCGTATAACAAAATGTTAGTCCACGTAAAAAAAATTGACGTAATAGTAATTTTAATAAGAAATTATACTTAGAATTGCAAATTTAATTTTACGTATGCTAGCTCTTTTTTTTAATTACTGGAATCGTGATTTCAATAAATTCGTTGAACCTGCATCGGCATTCCGTGCTCCCGATGAAAGGGACGCTCGGAGTCGGAGAATCTTTTTTTTTTCGTGTGCGGTCTTCGCAAATTTCACGGACCGATGTCGTCCCCGTTGAGATCGGCGATCGTGCTGATGACGTGAGTCAATTGTCACGCGAACCGTGGCTTAATCCAATCGACCGGCGACGCCCTTAATGCCGGATTTTGTCGGGCTCATCTCTCTTCAACGTTCTCCTCGTTCTCGCTCTTACTCCTGGACGCCGTCGAGCGTGCCGTCAAAAAGTGCGAAAGCTTAATTGGTAGAATTGGATCTTTCACTCGGCTGCTCGCAATCAGATGATCCCCGCAGTTTAGATCGTCGAATCGACCATGCGGGGCGCGGCCCAACGTAACCGACGCCGGCCAAGTGTCTCTTAGCCGTAA
The DNA here is from genome assembly GCF_000956235.1 of Wasmannia auropunctata. Lineage (NCBI taxonomy): Eukaryota > Metazoa > Arthropoda > Insecta > Hymenoptera > Formicidae > Wasmannia > Wasmannia auropunctata. The sequence continues at coordinate 2,198,764 of NW_012026816.1, forward strand.
CAGTCCTCCCAGCTTCTGGATTATATAGAGAACAACTATAGATAACTTTATATGCGAGAGAGATATGGCCAGTCGCGGTCTGTCACTCAGTATCCCTTAAAGCGACTCTTATATCGTGCCGAGAAATCATCTATTTTCATTACAGAAAATAAGACGGTATCCTATAATAATATTTCACGATTTATTGCTCTTACATGAACTGTTAAAATTAAGCGATAAGGATGGCAACGAGCATTAATCTTTATTTATCTTTTGCAATAGTTTTTATTAATTGTTTAGTTTGACTTTTTACAAATTTCTAAAGAAGAGAAAACGAAGTTAAGCTGTTGCGTTACGTTGCGCCTTAACATTAGAACTTACCACATTGCCGAAATGACATATTAACGATGACATTAGCGTTTATGGAATCTTTCAATGCTATGCGAGAAGAGAATTTCACTTAAACCGTGGAATTTTCAGTCGAGCATCCGAAACCGCGCGACGTTTTTGCCCCGCACGCATTTCCTCACATACTCGGACCGAGCAGAACCAGCCAGGCCAGGCTATACGCCAGGAGCTAACGATTACACGCGTTTTTGCTTCCGGTCAGGCAACTACTCGTAGGATGTTTCACTCGGCAGTGCGTTATCTTCCCTTTCAGAAAACACCGAGCACCAGCACGTATGTTCACTCGCATGGTATCGTAAGTGCTGCTGCTTACTTTTCCATCGTCGTTAATCGAAACTTATAAGAATTTAATTTCCCTTTAATAATCTCTAATCTTCTCTTTCATCTGATTATCACTTAATAGCCATATAGAAAATAACACGACGCGCTTGAAGATATCCTATTATTTACTATTAACATATCACGATATTTATACTATTTGATTTTCTCTACAGAATTACATTATATGGAAAATGTGTTTAACGTCACAGACCGCGTAAAACAAGTTTGAAAAGATGCCGTCTTTGCCTCAAGGCTTCGCCCGATACTCGCAAGACGAGATCCGAGCCACCTCGAATCGTTTTAATTGCAGATCGATTTCGCAGGTTGCGATCGCCAACGATTAAATTCATTATCCCCCGTTATCTCGGCTCATCGACGGAAAACATCGGCGTTGTAAACACTGTTTCTTAACTACTTGCATTAGGCGTTTCGACAGCGTACTCTTTTCTCGGCTCCGTGCAATTAAATAAGTGCGGAATCGCCCTTGTAACGAACAAAATCACGATTTGCGCAAAATATGATTAAATCATTAACTTTCACGATATATGAAATCAAAATATAATCGATTTATGGAAATGTCTTATTCTTGATAAAGAGTAAGGTAAGGTAACGAAGAAATTTGTGCCAAACAAATTTAACCAATAAAATAAATTTAAAAATCATTAAGATCATTCTATAGATCTTTGTTTATGTCAATGAGTTATATTTTTATTTAGAAGTCTCATATCCTATCGCCTTATTAGCGGATCAATCTAATTTAGATTTTATCATGATACAGGGACGTATGACTGACTACATAATTTAGAATTTAATTTCGAAACATGTGATCTCTCGTTCAAAAGTAAACTAATAATAAAATCTCCTCCTAGTTGACTTAATATCGGATTAAAAATCCCTTTCGTAGCGATGACACGACGCGAGATCGAGCGTTTTATAGCTCGCGAGCAGAAATTTTCCCTTATTCCTGATATTCGATTTCAGACGATCCTGTTGAGAGATACGATCAGTCTAAAAGTAGTGTCGATGCCAGAACGTAGGGTAGACGAGAAGGCGCGGAGCAGCTGTGTCAGTCTCACCTGTTGTTTCTCGCCCTAATTATGGCCCTGTACCCGACTATAAAGTGACGATATGTGTATAGATATACGTGTACCCATACACGTAGCGAAGTGTGCACATGTGTACCGTTGATGGACAAGATTTATCGACTCGTTTAGTCCTTTTCGCGGGACCACACAAGAAATTAGCCAGGACTAAAGAGACACTCCCTTAACATCGTTAGCACCTTTCCGTTCTCTCATCGCCATGCTGGTTTCTATGAATTTTAATGAATCCTTATTTTCTAATCAACGTTCCGAGGAATTTCTCGAAATTACGTGACATCTCAGTTCGTTACGCTCGCACCTGATGCTAACGTCATTCAATCAACGCGATTAGGCCATTTATAAGAGTAACGACTTTACGTCACTATGTAAAACTGTACTGTTCGTAATTTTTATCGTTTTAGCATTTATTTTGGCTATTTACAATTTATATGCGCTTCGAATTGTGACACCTCTTATATATTTCCGCAATTCCAATTAACAACCCAAGAGTTTTGCAAGGTGCAATACTGCAGGACGTGTCATTGACGACTGTCTTAAGACGGATATATGTGATTATCTGCGCGTTAAAACGCAGTAATGACGGTCGATAATTTATTTTTTTCGGCTGATAAATTTATTCTTTTCGGTAGGTAAATTCATTGTTTATCGTCTCTTTTTTTTCACGTGAAATGTTAAAGGTAACGCTTTATTATGTATGCGCGACCGACAAAAACAAGGAGGGAATAAAATGTCCATCGTGGAGTCCAAGTGTGATGTAGAGCCTCGTGTCGGTGGAGCAACATTGTAGATCATCCATCGATTAGTATCTCACTTTCGAAGTTCTCTTACCGAGAAAACGATGCGGTAGGCATCTTATCCGTGGCCGATCTCTACACACAGGCGCTTAGCGGATAAATACGTATCATCAAAGTGCAGCGATTCTAATTATATTCCTAAAACTCTTTATCTCCGCTTCTATTATCTGCTGACGCATTGGTAATGACACACTTTGCAACACGTGCGCTAATAAATGCGACTGCTTACCGGTAATGTATTCGAGCAAGTCGATTCGTTGTTATTGCTCGGATCCCGCGTTTCTTACCGCGTATCAATTACATAAAAGCGCAGAAACGTTTCTGACATTCAAAGAAAGAAATATTCTCTCAAGAAGATAAAGATATTTTAAGTCCAAGGCGCAATTGAATTTCTTTTTTTTTTTTAATTAAATTATAAATGTCAATAGTATATCGCGAGTATAAACAGCGGTTTTTCTCTCTTGCGTACGTCGTGTGTCGTTGATACATTTATATATTACACAACAGTAGCGATAAGACTACGGCGATGTATCGATATCCAGGGTGTCCGTCGTCCGACCTTTTCGTCCGTCCAATTTATTCGCGATCCATCACGCGGTCGCACGAACGCGCATAATTACGAGGCGGGAGGGGAGCTCGAGTTAAACGGTCGCGTTCATAACTCACCGCTTATCGTTTTTTCTCGCGACGAGAAACTAACGAGCGATTTCATTACACGGCCGACGATAAGGGAAGACGAGTGAACGTACATCTCGCTCCAGATCGGAAGAGCACACGTC